>NC_048551.1:7789221-8136289 GCF_902806685.2 Maniola hyperantus
TTGACGCTCTTTGCATTCATCCTCGATCGCTTCAGATATCTCCTCTATCTCGTTCTGAAAACTATCAAATTCATCGTATAAAGCTTCTAACTTTTCTAACCGCAATTGAAGTTCGATTTGAATTTGGATAGGATCTGTTTCCTCATCTTTTTTAAGAGATTTTAAATAAGTACTGAAGTTTGTAAGCTTCCCTTTAATAATAGCTCGCTTTTTAATTAACTGTTTTAATTGTTTTTGTTCACTCATTTTGAATTTGAAAAAAAATTCTAATCAGAGTATGAAAAAATTCGACGCCTGTCAGAATTATGATGGCAATGTTATTTTTTCTCACTTACGAAAATTTTGTAAAACGTTGAAATTTAAAATTGCTATCAACTTATGTAAGGTGTTGAACCTACCTAACCAAAGTATGAAAAAATTCGACGCCTATTAGAAGTACAATAGCAAATATATTCTAGTCACTTTTGTAAATTTTTTACAAAAGTGAAAATTAATTTACTAAAAATTGCTATAAAATTATGTAAGGCGTTGATTTTTGCTACTATAGGCACGTATGATTTTCAAATTACCCACTTTATAAAAATAAATTCACTGAAAATAAAATACAACAGTCTGTATAAATTTTATTATATGATGTAAAATGATGACATGTTGTGAACTTTAATGAATTATTATGCGTGATATACTTGAAATATGAAGATGAATCACTACTTTATGATTCTAATGATACGATTATACGAAAAATGTTTAACTATTTATGCAATTGATGATATGAATTCTTTTTACTTATTATTAAAAATGGTATAAGTAAATGTAACTAAAGGCAATGAAGGACGATAAGGATGAATAAGAAGGATAATAATGGAACGATCTCACGTTTCTGTGCTATCCTCTTGACAATTCCTTTTTGGTTGGCTTTGTTTGAAGTCCAAGTATGTCAGCTATGTCCAACAATGACTCAGCAATGTTCACACCGGAGAACCAAATCTGAGCACAACACAATTAATATCTTCACTGTCTTGTTGATGAATTCTTGACCAATATTGCGTTTTCAAATTGGATTGTCGACGTCTTAAGACCAGTACACAATAATTATTATAATTATTAATCCACTATCCTGTTGTACGAGATGTATGGCCGAGAATTTATGCTGGTGTTCTAAAATATAACTCAGCACTATTCACTCCGAAAACCACAAAAAATCCAGGAGTCGCGGGAATGATGTACGTGGCGATGAACTTCTGCGTCCAGGTATTGTTCTCTTCACAAACGTTGTTGATTCATTTTGGTGATGAAGGACCATATAGTGGAGCCAAGTGCCCTGCACGTATTGTTGAGGGATATCTCGGCGTCCAATAAAATAGTGAACTGTATTACACTTTATCTTTTATTATTTTAGAGAACAATTATTAATTAACTAAGACACAGATTCGTCTGACATGGTCACTTTAAATCGCGTGTATGAAAGTGTGTGGCCCGCTAGTTGTACGCGGTCGCGTAACACCGAGCCGTTGCCGACGCGCGACCTTCTCATCGCGGCCGGATAACCGCGGCTATCCTGAACAACGAGTAATAGTCGACTTACAAAATGTATTTGGAGTCGTTTAAACATTATAAGATAAAGTTATTTGTGACGGGCAATTCAGAAACTCTATACTACTCGTGGCTCGACACACACTTTAAAATAATATACCTATTAAATTAAACGTCCTTTCAGTGTTATGATTTTTATTCAGTAGGTACCTACTGCTGAAGTCATCAGGTGTGTTGGGAATTGTGTGCAATAAATCAGGCTTCATTGTTGTTATTGTGATTTGTTTCGGCCTCGGATGCGGTTCATCCGAGCTCTCTCCAAAAGACATTAGTTTGATTAGCTAGGCCGTTCCATACACATTTATTGTGCGAACGCCCGAAGTGATTGATTCCTCAAACGCCAACGTTTTGTTAACTTTATTTTCTCTGATGAATATAACACTCGGTTTAGAATTGAATAGTATTGTAATTTTAGTCCAACCAACCTTATTAAAGTTATTTAAAAGGAATTCAAATAATATTGTACTATTTTAATCATCATCATCATCATCAACCGATAAACGTCCACTACTGTACATAGGTCTCATGTAGGGACTTCCACACGCCACGGTCTTGCGCCGCCTGAATCCAGCGGCTCTCTGCGACTCGTCTAATGTCGTCCGTCCATAGGGGTTTCCAATGCTGCGCCTTCCGATGTGAGGTTGCCATTCCAGCACCTTGAGACCCCAACGTCTAACGTACTAATCTGTTGCTGCTAGTAACGCTTGGTATGTAGGAATACCTAAGGTAGCTTTCAAAATTTCATAGATTTTCTATATCATTGAAACTGTATTAAACATTTTTTTTTTAAATATATATAGCGAGCAAACGAGCAGGCGGGTCACCTGATGTTAAGTGATTACCGCCGCCCATGAACATTTGCAGAACCAGAGGAGCCGCCGATGCGTTGCCGGCCTTTTAGGAATTTGTTGGTCCGCCCCTTGAATAACCCCATGTTATAATCTAGTGGGAACACCGCCGATGGGAGTTGGTTTCACAGTTTGCACGTGCGTGGAAAGAAGGATCTGGCGCAGCGGACGGTCGAAGTGCACCAGACACCCAGATGGTGAGGGTGAAATTCCTTACGGTGGCGCGCGGTGCGGTTGTAGAAAAAAGAGTTATAAATATAATAATGGAACGAATAAATATTCAACTTGCATTTTTTAAAGAAAAGGAACTAAATCTTTTTCGATTCAAAGGTGTCCAGAATATATTCTGCTGTGTTAATCAGATTCAGAACCTGGTTTGTGACCTGGGCAACGTTTCGAGTCTCGACGCAAATACGCTTAGTACGAGATTTCATGTCTCACCACCAACGTTGATAGTATCGAGTATCGAAACACTTTCACGTCATAGTAAACTGGATATTAACTGCCTTGTTTTAAAACTTGAGTTTGTCTACACATCTACAACCGGCGCGGCGCTCGAAGCGGAAACGTTGCGAGAGCGAGCGTAGCGAAACCAATAATTAATCTATGGTTGCGAAATTAAAATTAGTGGCATTGAATTTTTGACTTCAATAATGCAAGGCTCTTTAGATCCATTTTACTTTGACGTTATTGTGTATTGACTCTCGAATTCTAGCAACGTTGGTGAGACGTAAAATCTTATACCATTAGTACTATTATATATTCTGTGCTTACACTAAGCGTACAGTTGTAGGCTAGGGTGAATTGAGAAGTGACAAAAACTTGACGGACAAAGGCGAGGTCGAGGCGACAGACCTAAGACCCTCGCGAACGGTGTCCGTTTGAAAGACGATGTCATGTTAATTTGGCTTAAAAGGGAGGCACAGTACTTTAACACTACGACATTTTGTGCCTGAAAGGGTGATGTCAGATGTGAGAGTGAAGAAGTAAGAACATGATTTTTTAAGTTTGTATTTCTGTTGTGTATGTTAGCCTTTTTACAATCATCACTAGTGTTTATGTCCTAAATGTGCTGCGATTTTAGGGCATTAACCAATGCCTTATAATGTTTGGCATTAACTTACGAATTGTGCAGTTAGGAAACTGTGCATAAATATTTAATAGGTATATCGTATTTTATGTTACTACTATTATTTTTTATGTTACTAATATAAACTATGTTTAATTTCTACCCAACTGCGGCGAAGCCCAAAACGAGGGTTATGTGTTTGACCTGTATGTTCATTGTACATGTTTCCAATGTCCGCTAGTAGATAATTCCTCAACGACTCAACCGATTTTGATAAACCACACATCATTAAATTCGTCTTGATGGCACGATTGTCACCGTTGGCATGGATACATATAGTTCTTAAAAAATCTAAGTGGTAGATTTTATGCAATTTTCTTTTTTGTTGTTCACAGAATATTAAAATACATACAATAAAATACACAGATGTGTGTTTGAATGTGTATGTGCGAGCTGAAAGAGATCCAGTGTAAACAGCAGTCTGAGTTTTTTGAAAACTTTTTAAATTACTTGTTGTTAAAAGAATTTCGGCACTAAATTAGTTTTCGTTCAATCCTGGCTACGTGCTCGGCTTAATAATTGCACTTTTTCCTTTCTATCCACAGGTCACGGTGGAGATGCGTATCGTTTCGATTGAGGGAGTTTCGTTAAATCGAAGTCGAGCTACAACTCACGAACTGGACCATCAAACTGTAGGAAAAAGGACAAAACAAAATGTATAAAGGAAATTGCTTCCACAAATCCACTCGTATCTTGAACAATAAACGTGGGACGGCTCGGACGCCCTAATAGCAATGAAATCACGAAACCAAAACTGTCGTATGTCGGATTCCGGTCGATATCAGCGGCTCAAGACATTACAGGTTACCTATTTTGTCTACTGTATGATTTATCTTTCTGCCCTGGTTGCCTCCTATTCGGGAGGTCGAGGGTTCGATCCCGGGCACACAATACAACACAATATTATCGGATCAAATATTCTCTTTTTGCATTCATTTTACAACTAGCACCTTTTTTTTTTTTTGTTTTTTTGCAAGTTTATTTGCAAGTTTTATTAATGAACACAAAATTAAAATAATTTAGAGCGATACAATTTAACACAGAGAACTATAACGAGTAAACATTTCGGAGGTTTTATAATGTAAATTAAAACTTTTGTAAATGGATTCCAGAAACAATTTCGCAGCGAGTTCATTTGGAGTACGTATTTTACAGCCATTAAAACAATATCCATTAAACAAAGGTGGTAAAAAGTTTTCATATTTAACGTTATGAGCCTTAAAGAAAATTGCTGGGGTTTCCATTCAAAGCGCACCTTTTTCGACCTTAACAGCGGTCAGAAAGGTACACCTTATCTACCATCTTTATTGATACTGGTAACCTTCAGAATTTAGAAATAACCCCGATAAATGGCAGGTACAACTTGGCGAGATTGATTTAAAAGGCCTTTTATATTTTTGCTATGATCATAAAACCTAAAAAAAAAAAACTATACTCCCCTAACTTATTAATTTGAAATAAAGTTTAAAAAATGTCAGAGAAGACAGAGTATTGAATAGAAAAAATATAAGTGAAGTAGTAAGTAAATAAAAAGCAAATATTAATAAAATTAATGTTATATTATTTTGTAGGACAAAAAAATATCATGATGCAGTAACGTGCGCTATGGGTTTGAAAGTGAAATTAGTTCAGTTGCTGTTCAGTTCTTTAATATTTAGTCGTGACTGGTTGGAACTTTACCATCAAGACTGTACCATTAAGTGATTCGGCGTTCTGGTACGTCACTGATTTGAGGAATGAACTTAATGAATTGCATAGATCACTTTGATTTTTTTTTTTTTCACGCTATTATCTTGAACTGCATCAGCACGCTAACTTTAGATAAAAAAAACAGTACCCCGGGCCCGTAGGTATATTTAGCTAGGCTATTAGCTTCCTGTCCTAGGTATTAACTATACAATATACTACGTAGTATAGGTACAAAAACTTAATTATCAAGACATTTACGGTTTATGATATTATAGCGTTGAAATTAACTGGGCACGCAAAGAGAACTGTTTATATTTTTAACTCCTCTACCCTTTGATCAAGCTCTAGTGTGCCTGACAGGCAATTTTCTATTAACGTTTATGTAAGTATAGTTCTTTCAACTAACATCATAATATTTTTATTAAGTTTGTAAAGAAAAAAATAATACTATACATTGACAAATAAATTGAGTACCAAATGCATCTAATTATCCAATAGTAATGGTTCAGTATTTTACGCTTTTAGAATCAAAGATGTCCAAATTTATGTAGGATAGTAGGTAGCTGAACCGATTTAATAATTGTTTCACAATTAGAAAGCTACCTAATCCAGAACTAAGATAGGTAATAAATTACATACATGCCGCGGTTAAAACCTAGCAATGTTATAAAATAAAATAAATAAATAAATAAAAATCTTTTTTATTCGTATAAACTACGAATAGTCGGATGCATCTACCACTGGTTCGGAATGCCTTTCCTACCGAGAAGAACCAGCAAGAAACTCGGCGGTTGCTCTTTTCAAATATTTGATATAGGTACAAGATTATGCCATGTATAAAATAGTATTTGCAGTCTTGTGCGTTGCTGGAACGAGCTGCAGGTCAAATCCACGCTCTTTTATCATTTAGATAATCTTCATTTGTGTAATATGCTTTTTTCAGGAGCATATTTTTAATAGATTTTTTAAACTTGTGCAAAGGTAAGTCCAAAATAGTTTGCGGGATTTTATTATAAAAGGTAATACCCATACCCACAAAATGACTTTTGGACTTTCCTGAGGCGGAAGGTAGGAGCTGCAAGCTTGTCTTTGTTTCTAGTTAGCCTATTGTGTAGATCACCAATTTTCTTGTAACTAAGAATATTTTGTCTTACAAAAATTATGTTATTATAAATATATTGAGAGGCTACAGTAAGGATATCTATTTCCTTAAATTTCTCTCGAAGGGAATCCCGTGGTCTTAAGTTATAAATACAATAACCTATACATGAAAACATACGACTCGATAAACTCTAAGTAACAAAGGCATGATTTAGCATGATTAGAAGTGGTTTAAATCGATTATAGAACATCGAATTTAAAGGCAATAATATAAAGGTAATAATGATATACCTACATATATCATTTTAGCGATTGTATTACATTAATAGTAGGTTCACGTCTCCAAAAGTTATGTTCGTTCTTGAAGAAGTTAGAGATGTCTTACGAGCACTCATTGAATATCGATTTAAATTTAATTACAAAATGCGATTTTAACGGGCAATAAAGTTCTACAGAATAAGCATAATATGCATTATTATTTAGCATGAATAAATTCACTTTAGACCTGGAGAGTGACAGGCTAATTTTTATCTCGGAAAATCAAAGAGAATTTCGACGGCACGGGAAACCTGAATACAGACGGATAAACTCGCGGGCATCAGCTAATTATTTATCCATAAATATAAGCTTCCAGTTAAGTAATATAGGTACTTACCTAACCAATAAAATTGTTAAAAATAAAAACAAAACAAGTCAGTATTTTAGGCCTATCAATATACCCACCCTAAATCAAAGAAAGTTCAATTCTAAGGCAAAAAGCTAGAGGTTTTGTCGGATGGGCGAAGTGTCAAAGTTAAATTGAATATTAGAGCGAAATGATAATATCGTCGGCGGAGTTTCGTTGGTTCGTAGCGCGTAGTTAATCCAATGCCACAATTGACTTGAAGTTGAATGTACCAGAACAATTCTCTGTTAGTCACATCGCTTATTCATTGACGTCGATTCAGGTGTCTTTCTCTAAACTAAAATAGGTGTATCTGCATCTTTTTAGGGTTCCGTACCTCAAAAGGAAAAACGGAATCCTTATAGGATCACTTTGTTGTCTGTCTGTCTGTCAAGAAACCTACAGGGTACTTCCCGTTGACCTAGAATCATGAAATTTGGCAGGTAGGTGGGTCTTATAGCTGGCATTAGGAGAAAAATCTGAAAACTGAATTTGTGGTAACATCACACAAAAAATTTTTTTTTAAAAGGATGGAAAATGAATTTCAAATAAAGACTCTAAGTTTTAGTGCTACTCTGCATAACACTATGCTCAAGACTGATACGAGGTTTGACAGTTTCAAATAAAATTAAGTTTGTCTGTCCTTTTCTTATTACATTGGTAATAGGAAAACGACAAAGATGCGAATACTCTAAAATGATTTGCCATCAGAATTAGTACTATTGGTGTTGATTCTAATGTTTTCTCTAAACTAAATTTAGAGTATCTGCATCAAAGAATAATATATAAAGACTCTAAATTTTAGTGCACTCTACATATTTAAACAATAGGCGCACGACTGGCACCTAAAGTCACGAGGTTTTACAGTTCTAAACTAAATTAGGTTTGCGTGTCCTTTTCTTATTACATTAGTAAGAAAAATATGTGAAAACTCTCTGCCGTACTCAGAGTCGCTAATCGTTACTTAAGATTGAGTTAAAACGAGACAGATTTATATGAGAGATAGCTCTATCTCGTTTTAACTAAACTTAAGTAACGATTAGGCGACTCTGAGTACGGCAGTAAAAAGTTCCGCTCAAAATCAGTACCATTCTAACTCGAGACTGTGATTTAAGAACAATGTAGCTCCTTTGCAGTGTCACAAAATAATTTCATTGAAACTTATTGAAGTGGTACAGATTGTCTTACTAAAGGTGATAGGAGGGACGTTTTCAAAGACACCAAAGTTCATTCCTATCTGTTTTGCTCCTTGATCTATGCCCTTCATTAATTAATTTGCTGTAATTCATTTTGCAAATATTATCTATTCAATATTAATTAATTAGTTTTGTTAGAAAGTATAAATGGTAGATTAAAGTAAAGAAACATCAGAGCGATGGATATGACGCTCGTTGCCTGCGACTTCGTCCATGTGATATGATTTATAGTAGCATTCGGGTATAAAAAAGCTATTTATCAATGAAAAATATGCAGAATGGGATCATTAGGGATTCACCAGGGCCCAGGGATTACTCCCTACTACGCCCAAACTTATAAACTTCACTCATTATATTTAGTACTAGCTTATTCCCGCGACTTCGTCCGCGTGGACTACATAAATTTCAATCCCCTATTTTACCCCCTTAGGGGTTGAATTTTCAAAAATCCTTTCTTATTGGATGCTTACGTCATAATAGCTATCTGCATGCCAAATTTCAGCCCGATCCGTCCAGTAGTTTGAGCTATGCGTTGATAGATTAGTCAATCCTTTTACATATTTAGATTAGTGTACCTATATGTAAATTATTACCTATACATGGTGAAGTTTTAGTGGTTGTCTTCCCACTGCAGAACGATTTGCCCTCAGTAGTACTGTCGAAATTTTGAGTTAAACTAACTTATAAAGTAAAAATGTTTTTGTTTTGAAATAATTAAAAAAAAATCATCAACTCGAAAGTGTGAGAAACTATAGTAACTTGCTAGACGTAATGTGAATAGTAGGTAGGTACATCCACTCGAACCGCGCTGAGAATAAAGTGAAAAAGTTTAGAGCAAAATAAACTCTCGCGCGTAGTGATACGGTATAAACTAGCCTGCACGCACGCGGTACTAGTATTGGTTCGAGGTCTCATTCGATTTTTGTTTTTGTCGATTGTAAATTTGACATTTTTGACTCTAATAATTTTTTATATTTTTAAATCGATTGTAATACCACGACAAAATCATTTCGCTTCGGGAAAACAACCATTAAAATTTCAGCGTGTATAATATATTAACTAATAACAAAAATCTCAAATCCAAAATGGACAACTTTCAAATAAACACTTCTAGGATAACCATCCAAAGGTTTAATTTAATAAATTCAAGTTCTGTATACCGTATATTTACTCTCTAATGATGTAGACCTCGGTTTGTCAATGTTAGTGAGGCAGATATTATGGAATTCATTTGTTCTAACAATTGACTCTGACATACGGACAGCCTGACAGGAGGTTAATAGTGATTTAAGATTAGCTCCCCGTAAACAAATTGTGCTCGTATTCCGTATTATGTCAGTGGCTTACGAGACGACAATGTTATTCTTCGTATTACGGAAAACTATGGAACTTGTGAGAGCCTAGTAGTTAGGACGGAAGCTGTGACAGCCTAGTGGTTAGGACGTCCGCCTTCTAATCGGAGGTCGGGGGTTCGATCCCGGGCACGCACCTCTAACTTTTCGGAGTTATGTGCGTTTTAAGTAATTAAATGTCACTTGCTTTAACGGTGAAGGAAAACATCGTGAGGGAACCTGCATGCTTGAGAGTTCTCCAAAATGTTCTCAAAGGTGTGTGAAGTCTACCAATCCGCTAAATCGCTTGGCGACAAACACGACACAGCTTGGCCTCTAAGGTGGTAACTATAAGCTCCCAAGAACGGCAGATCTGGGCTTTACAAATTATAATATGGGAATTACAAGCTGGGAATCGAACCAGTGCAGCTAACAAATGGGAGTGCCAGAGTGGTCATTAGAAAATCTTCATGAATAGAAACAAATACGTTTCATCAATTGAACGTACTTACTTACTTGAAATTATGAAAATATGAAAATAGAGAGTAGGACGGTAGTAATAATAGCCTTATTAAAATCCAGTGAAACTAAATATTACTGGCTTACCTAAATTACAAATTGTAGGATAAAGGACAAACCAAATAGTGATTTGAAAGCTGTTGTAATGTGGTGTGTGTTTATACTCTTGTGTGTAGGGAAGATTAAGTACTAGCACCTACATAGGGAAGCGTAAATAATAGTAGATTTGTCACCTAATCCATAAAAACTATTTTGATCACTTGGTATTTTTACGGCCGAGCTTTAAAAATGCGATTCACAGAGAGACGTCACAAACGTAATAAAACCTACGAAACTACCTATACCTATACTTGGGTACTACTTTGCTTAGATTTCTGTCACATAAAAGGTTAAAAGCAGGGCAAAATATCTTAAAAATAACCCATGGAATGTTTTCCAAGCAGTGTTTTCAAAAGGAAGAGATGAACGCTTACCGACACCTAGTCTGTTTGCATTTCTTTTGAAATAAAGACTCTCATACCGTCTTAGTTTATAGCACATATTAAACTTTGAAATGGACTTTATGCGCGGTTTTAGGGTTATAATGGCAGTTGATGTTTAGAACCGAAATTATTCTTAAAAAGTAGCGTATGAGCTTTTTTATTTGTACGACTTTGAGCCTCAATGTAGGGCAGTTGATTTTTAATTTTCTGAAGGTTATTTTTATGCTCTAGTCCGAAATACTAGCAGTTAATGAAGTACTTGAGTACTTAAATCAATTGCTATGCCCACATAAAAATGGTATCCTTGTCTCGTTCCCGATTTTTAATCAAGCTCGGAGGAATCTGTATGCTAAGGTCGCCCATCCAGCTTTCGATCCATTCAGCCGCCGCGCCGGTCTAGGTTAAAATAACAGATCTAACGCAGTCGAATAATACACTGTCTCTAGGCCAGACTATCCTCATTTAAATAATACATAGGTACATGGTATAGTTATAACTACTATATCACGATTCAACCTGTCGCGTACTATAGTCGAAATGACAATCGGGGAGGGAACGCCCCGCACACCTGCACAGCCCCCGCGATAATGTGGTGCGGGCGAGCGCGGGAAAATTTGCCGGTTTGCGGGGCGTCACTCCGCCTCATAACCCGATTGGCATCTTGACCTGTCGCGGACTATCTAGTGCAAATGTCATTTATTAGCAGTCGGGTTTTTCAGTTTTTTTATTACGTAATTTTATTATGTATGCTGTTATTAAAAAAAAATATTAGGAAAGTCTAGTCAGTTATCCATTGTAAGTCAGCCTAAGGTAGGTATATTAGGCCACCGCCCCCTTGAGTACGTGGATCATAATATCGTATACCGACTTTCAAACGTGTTTCTACGTAATGTTTAGGCGTCGCGTCGTTCCTACAGGTCAGACTTGCACTAGATTTATATTATCAGTACCCCTATTATAAATGCGAAAGTGTGTTTGTTTGTTGGTTTGTCCTTCAATCATGTCGCAACGGTGCAACAGATTGACGTGATTTTTTGCATGGGTATAGATAAAGACCTGGAGAGTGACATAGGCTACATTTTATCCCGGAAAATCAAAGAGTTCCCACGGGATTTTTAAAAACCTAATTCCACGCGGACGAAGTCGTGGGCATCAGCTAGTAAAGTATAAAGTCTTGCGGTCCGTGTTCACTTCTGGCTACAAATACTAATTAGGCTAGGAATTTCACTCTGAATTCCGTTAAGTAGGTACATTTTTTGTCTCTTACTACTTTTAATTCACAAAACAAGGCATATTTTCTAAGAGGTTGTTATTAAAAATTTAATAATCGGCGAACCATTCTTAGGCGGCCCACATCCAATTAGGGCTCAGCTCCCTTGAGACTGCGGATCATATCGTATACACCATACAACCGCTGAAACGTGTTCTTACGTAATATCTACCTCTATACTTTTCCACGATGTGTATTATTTTTGCCTTAGCTTTATGCTAAACAAGATAAAAGAATAAAGAATCATAAATAATTTTTAGTTTTTAAATACATATCAAAAATTGAGTGAGTAACCGGCAGGAATCGAACCTGCATCTTCTGGGTTCGCGCCCGAACCCTTGACCACTAGACCACGGTTTCACTTACTGCCAGTGACGAAAGTGATATGTATGTTCACTCAGTACTGAAGTGTTCTTGAAGTGTAGGTAAAAACACTGCCATAAAAATTATTAAAAAATATATAAATCATATTATAAGCCGTTTAATTTGATAATTATCGCAGCCAAATAATCCCAACAAGGCTTAAGATTCTATTACATATTCAATCAAAAGTAATTGCTGTTTAATCTTCTACTAATACGCACAGCTTCTTTACGATATTTCAGGATTAATTAATTATTAAAATTAAGTTGAAATATAACTAACTAACTTTTGCCCGCGACTTCATCCGCGGTACATATATGTATAATTACATTGAAGATTATCTAAATGATAAAAGAGCGTGGATTTGACCTGCAGCTCGTTCCAGCAATGCACAAGACTGCAAATACTACTTATTTTATACATGGAATAATCTTGTACCTATATCAAATATTTGAAAAGAGCAACCGCCGAGTTTCTTGCTGGTTCTTCTCGGCAGGAAAGGCATTCCGAACCAGTGGTAGATGCATCCGACTATTCGTAAGTACTTGTAAAAGTTTATACGAATAAAAAAAAATATTTTCATAAAATATTTTCAAATATTTATAGCTTCTGATAAGTAATATGTTATTTCTGCATAAAATAGCTTTCTGAGGGAGAAAGAGATATTAAATCGGTTCAGTAGTTTCAATGTTTATCACTTTAAAAAAAATCTTTCCTCTTTATAATATTAGTGTCTATAGATACAAACTAAACCTAGGTACCTATTTTCAAGTAATAAACTGTTGAAGAAAATGTCCGAAAATACAGAAAACAGCAAATACTTATTCTTACAAGAAAATATTATAAACTATTCATGCGCGACCTTTGCCTTAATGAATACCTACCTGTGAAAGCTGTAAAAAAAAATTTATACGTAAACTCCGTTCTTTATTACATGGACATACAAAATAACATTTGCGAAAGGTTGCTTACGGTTTTAGCGTAGCTCGTAAACTAAGCAAAACATTGCTAACGTAAAAGAAGGTAACAAGGATCTCGGAGGCCAAATTCAAAGTGACAAAACTACTAGAACCTTTGTTTTGGGTCGAATGCAAAAAATGTACGGGGACTCATACTATTACTTACATAAATTGCAGGTAGGTATACCTACCTATTATACAGTCGCAGACTATGTAAACGATAAAAAAGCTTGGATTTGACTCGCTCCAGCAATGCACGGGGCTGCAATGGCTTGTATAGTACGGTATAATAACATTGTAAATTGAAAAATTAAAAAGAGCAACCGCCGAGTTTCTTGCTGGTTCTTCTCGGTAGGAACGGCATTCCGAACCAGTGGTAAATTAAACCTGACTATTCATAAGCACTTTTAAAAAGTTTACATGAATAAAAAAAACATTCTATTCTATTCTATTCTACTAGTTACATAAATTCGCACCTGCAATCTACCTTAGCTGTTATACAAAACCCCGCAAGTGTAAATTAGGTTTTCGTCATAAGAAAACCATGTTTTTTCGTAGATAGCTTTAGTACAAGAAGACATTGGATGAACATCTACAGTAGGTACTAAGTTAGGTTAGGTATTTTAGTCGATTATAGCTCGAAAGCTAGTAGAACCATGATGACAATAATTTGTGCCAAAATTCATACCTACCTACTAGGTATACCTATGTACTATTTTTGGGTGTTTTAAGCATCAAAATATGGCGCCTATTTTCTCATAACCAGTTATAATTATTTTTGATAAACCATAAAAGAAACCTCATACGTACAAATAATAATTTTACAAACTACCTACTAAACAAGATTCACCATAAGTTAGACCAAATGTAGGACAGAAGACTATAAGAAAAACTATCAATAAAATTATTTTTATTAGACATAGCCTCTGTTCTCTGACCGATAGAACATTTTATGATAAAAGTCATCTTTGATCTGACCGCAATAAAATAATTTGTGCGATACAATACACACGCACCAGGCGAGAAACAACAAATTTTATCTTCCCTTGTCACGTCCTAGTAAATATGATTAGACCTAATTGCGGATACTAGCTTTGCCAAAACAGGAATGGCATAGAAAATTATGGTAATGCTACTTGAATTTGGACACTGTAAATAGGTAATCAGCTTATAGAGAGAGAGAGAGCCAGCGCGTGCCAGACCTTCGTTATTTTGTAAGAGCTGAAAGTTTCTCTGCGTATTGTCACCAACACTGGGAGGAACGTTTGTTTGGATTTTTGTTTGGAACATGATGACTTTGAGAGATAACAGGAAGGTAATAAAGGTGCACAAAATCTTACGTAAGTATTTTTTTTTAAATATTATAAACGGATTTTTCAAAATTAATAGGCGTTTGAAATTTGTGTAGTCCACGCGGAGGAAGTTGCGGACATAAGCTAGTTTTATTTTATAATTCCAGTCAAGATTTTAGTGGTATATGTTGCTCGATAACATCCCAGTTTCATTCAAAGGAAGCAAAATGTCCTCGAGGAAATGAGGAAAAAATCCACTTTGTGGCAGAAAGTCAGAGTCCCCCGGGACGCTGCAACCGGTATGATTAACGTTGTTTACACGAATAACTGTTCTTCTTTGTCACTAACAATACACGAAAATGACGTGATATACGTATCATGTATCTCTTTTGGCATTTAGCTAATAACTGTTCCCTATTGAATACACATAATATTGTTGATCTAATTTAATAAAAATCTGTTATAACAACATTCAAGGAACCACGATTATTAGGTCGCAAAAATAACCCGGTGTTAAACCAAACCGGTGTTACACTTCAAATAGCCGGGACTTACATTTTGATTATAATAACCAATTTGTCATTAAAAATGATGTCGTTTTAAACAGTTTTGACTGTATTTATTTATTTATTTTCCAGCTGATACCCGCGACTTCGCGTGGTTTTAGGTTGTAACAAATCCCGTGGGTAGGTACTCTCTATTTTGTGGGATAAAAAGTAATCTATAGGTATACCACTCTCCAGGTCTGTAAGTATGTATATCCATGCAAAAAATCACGTGCTCCGTGGCTCCATTGCGGCGTAATAGAAGGACAAACAACAAACACAGAGTTTTTAGCAGTAGGTAAAGGGGGTAGTGATTCATGTAGCAATAAGTTGATACTAAAACGTGTAAGTACAATGAAAAGATGTGCACAAAGGATAAATTATCTCTACTGGAGAGTGGAGAGATTTCTTTCAGAAACCCTAAAATATGTAAATAGGTAGGTTTAGTACGCGACAGGTCGAGATAGTAATCGAGGTATAACGCGGGGTTCGCCCCACACACCCGCACGTTACTCGCGCTATCCCGCACCGGGTTAGTGCGGGGGCTGTGCGAGTGTGCAGGGCACCCTCACCCCATTTGCCATATCAACCTGTCACGAACTATAAGTAGGTATTGGCTAAGTAGAGATGGGCAAAAATAAAATATCTTTCAGGGACTGAAATCGAGAGGAGAGAATCGATTGACATTATATATAAATATAGAAAGGAATAAAATTAAATAGGTATTACTCGAATTGATCTTCAATTTAGCAGAAGTTGCTTCTACATTATCTATGTGAGTACACACATAATAATTAAATCAATAAATCACGAGTAAAAACAAACAAAAGCACCCCGAAAAATATTATATAAATAAATCACTATTTGCATCGAAAAAAACAAAGGAAATTAGCCGTCAAACTTCCAATACAAGAGATCAAGTGGAGGCCCGAAAACAATAGGAAGAGATCTCATTTCAACCCCAAATACGTTTCCGATATTCAATAATACGCTTCAAAGAGAATCACATGTAAAGTCATATCGATACACCGTATCTTGTACCTATAGTAAAAGTGAAATATAAAAAAAACGTTTAAAGTAATATACAAAGAGGTTCAAGATGCATTACCAAATTCTTTGGGAACTTTTATTGTTCGGGTTTGTAGACCGTGAGATCTGTTGCGACCGTGAATTGGGTTTGTGCTTGTAAACCAAGTTAGTTTTTATAACAACCAACCTAGTCATAAAACTTCAGGTTCTAACTCCTCAATCTTTATGCTGTCCTGCAGCATAAATTGAGGAGTTAGAACCGTAGTAAGTACTGCCTGCATAAGTTGTAAGAACTGGTGATTTAAATTTTAGACAATTTGGAATAGATATGTACTCATTAAATAAAATTAATAACTATTTTACTATAACAATACGAATTATAACATCTGAGTCGTCATGTTGATACCAGATAGCTTTTTAAAATGATAAATTTTTATGTAGATATAATTATTATATGTTCATCATGCCAAATAACACTATCATTATTTACATGAAGCTTTATTTATATTATATGCCTCCAACGAAACATGGGCGTTTTCGGAAATTCGATATTTTCTCGCGTACCTTGAAATATTATCAGTTATAGAGAAGACTTATGAAAGGACTTTGCAAGAATTTATTCAAATGTTCGTAACTGGATATTACATTATATTATATACTAAGCTTCTTGGGGTTTCTTCGTATATATGATTACGAGATAAATATTTTATTAAGAATTATAATACCTTATCTTGAAATTTTTCTTTTAAGCAATTTTTATTGCTCGGGGCGCAAGTTTATTTTCCAAGAAATGTAAATCTGATTTCATCATCTGTATTTAGATTAAATTTTTCAAAGTTTGTTCTATATCTACCTACATTGATTAGATACTTAAGTATTTTAAAATATACATGAAAGATATAAAAAAGAAGATTTCTTCTTATGTTTTTTTCTTGTGATGGTCTTCTCGAAATTAACTGACCGTGTTTCCGTTAGAAGCATTTGAAGGCAATAAGTAGGACCCTACGTTCAGACAAAGCGTATCTAATTCTTATAGCCCTGGTAACGTATTCTAGACACATACTAACCTTTCAATATCATTCCAACCCAGACCGACTGTGCGGAAAAAGAAGTCGATTATCCTTGTTTACACACAAAATAAAGTTTTCTTCTCATTGGCTCTGAGATAAAGCAAGGCAGAGATTAAATTCAACTTGTGTTTGCAGTAGGACCGCCCTGCGTAAACGATTCTAATAGCCCGGGAACTTGTGGAATTTTGTGTAAGTACGTTTAAGACTTCTAACACAAGTAAGAAAGTACTATGGAACATAATATAATTTAATTTAATTTAAATCGGACTACCTAGAAATTTATTTATTTATTTTATCTGGATTAGAATTGATTTTTATTAAAAAAAAAAACGATTAAAAAATTAGGAAACCAAGAATTGATGTTTTTCTTTTCATATTTTTTACTATTCAAAAGGCAGAATTAGTTTTTATTTAATTTTTATTCCACAAATCATTTTGCGAACCGTTGCCACCAGCTCTTTATATCTCACTTTATAGCTCACCTATAAATACGAATACAAAAATATTATTTGGCATGGCGTAATGGGTCTGAAGAAATGTTGCTTTACAACTCCTTATTTGGCATCATGTAATGAGTTTTGCAAGGGAAGGCACTCCTAGCATCGCTTTGAAGTTAACGCGTGATACGCAATGTTCATGATGTTAATGTTCTAGAAAATGTGATTTCTTTTGCAAACGGTAATTGCTTGAGCTTAAAAAATACGAATGTAACAAAGTTTCGTACTTATAGATTTAAACGTAAATTGACTTTAGTATCAATCTATAGGTAGGTATTATAAAGAGGTAAAGTACGTTTGTTTGTAGGGGGTAATCTCTGGAACTACTCAATCGATTTTGGAAATTCTTTCACCAGTAGAAAGCTACATTTTATTATCAAAAAACTAGACATCCCTACGAAAATTGTAATAAGCTAAGCCGTGGTGCGAAGCCGGAGCTGATCACTAGTTGAAAAATAAATTGACAACGACAAGTTGAGCTAATTCGTAAATCGTAAGTCTAAAAACAGAGCTATCTTATTCCGAGTGGAACATTGTAACAAATAACAATGATGGCTCTACTATGACTTCCACAATTATATTAATGCATCAATACCAGAAAACGTATGCCGACGCCGTTGAGTCCGTGCAAAGACGTTTCTTACGAAGACTTCTCTTTAAATTCAATAGAAAGCTTGTCAATTCCTCTTATGAAGACAAGTTAAAATATTTTAAACTCGATTGTCTATGCTTGCGCCGTATGCTACTTGATACAATCCTACTGCATAAAATCATCAACGATCAAACGGATACCACACTTTTGTCAAAAATAGGTCTAAATTGTAAAATCCCAAAACGAGCAACTCGCACTTACAACGTATTTCCAACTAAGCCCTGCCGCACTGTGTTTGCGACGCAGTCTTTCCTCAATCGCATTTGTCATCAATTTAATACGCTTCATCAGAAAGATCGACAGCTAAATATTTTTAGTTCTACGACAACCTGCTTTCGTCGTAACGTCATTGTCTCCCTACGAAAGGGAGCTAATTAATCAGTTTGTAACGAGACTTAATCGATTTAACGTGCTATCCTTATTACATTTTGCTTTACTTTACTGCCTTTTAAAGTCATAACATCATTGTACCTAAATCTTTTGTACTAGCCAGTTGTTAACGTTTATGCTATGTGTCCTTTAGTTATAAATCCTTTTGTATGTAAATACTTGTGTTTGTGTAAATGTTGTTGGTTAGTCAAATAAAAAAATATAAAAAAATACGAGGAATCCGTTTGTGAACAAATAAATTAGCACCAGTCCCTCATTTACTACATTTTGTAGAAAGAATTTACCAACATTTTTTCTTCATTCATTTTCATTCGTCAAGTCGCGAATATACTTAATCTGCTAATTTTTTTCTATTTAAAGAAGACAGTATTGTTTAATTTTGTCGATATCATTTGGAAATTCTGCGGTGCGTGACATGGAATGGAGTGAATTTCAAAACGCCAACAACTCGGGTTAAAACTGCAGAGCTATGCGGTTAAAGCCATGTTAAAGTCAATATTTCTCAACGTCAGTATTGGCAGTTATGGGCTCATAAAATTCCAAAACAATTTAAACTGAAAAATATTTTTTGCTCCAAGCCTCAAGCTACATCATACTCAAAGAGTATGTAACATTTTTTTTTATTTCATGAAACTTCAAATTTTTGTTCGGAGCCTGGTTCGTGGATAGTTAGAAATGGGCCACCAGAAAAGTTGTGCACCACCAACAAGCCAGCCTTTCAATACAACATCGTGGAAAAGCTAATTAGAGAGTATACAACTGTACCAACTACCTTTTTCGTTTACAAGTTTCGTCTTGTACTGCATCATAAGTAATTTACCCTAAGGTACCTATAGCACGAGTGATAGCCTAGTGTAAGCTGTGATAGCCTAGTGATCGGAGGTCGGGGGTTCGCTCCCGGGCACAACTTTTCGGAGTTATGTACGTTTTTAGTAATTAAATATCACTTGCTTTACCATGAAGGAAAACGCCGTGAGAAAACCTGCATACTTGAGAGTTCTCAAAGGTGTGTGAAGTCTGCCAATTCGCACATGGCCAGCGTGGTAGACTATGACCAAAACCTTTCTCACTCTGAGAAGAGACCCGTGCTCTGTAGTGAGCCGGCGATGGGTTGATCACGATTATAGCACGAGTAAAAAAACTAGCAGAAAATGTCGATCGCAATATTGTTGCAAGAGTAACACTCAGATGAAAACTTTGTAATTTGTATCTTTGCGGGCAAATTAGTTTTGCAAAGTCAAGTGGCTGTATCTTTTATGAGCGGACCTAATATACATTTGAAACAATGTAACCGAAATACCAATTCGGCCCCAAATTGTTCGACCCAATTAAACAGTTAAATGCATAACCCCCATCATAAAAACGGAACCCCGTCATAAAATTACGTAACTTTAAGTATTGTAAAATTTAATTTTGAAGAGTAATTTATATTATTCTTCTTAATTTCATCATGATCAACCTCTAGCCGGCTCACTACGGAGTACGGGTCTCCTCTCAGTATGAGAAGGGCTTGACCGTAGTCCGTAGTCCACCACGCTGGCCAAGTGCGGATTGGCAGACTTCACACACCTTTGAGAACATTATGGAGAACTCTCAGGCATGCAGGTTTCCTCAAGATGTTTTTCTTCACCGTTAAAGCGACTGATATGTAATTTCTTAAAACGCACATACCTAACTTCGAATAGTTAGAGGTGCGTTCCAGGGATCGAACCCCCGACCTCCCGAATAGGAGATGGACGTCGTAATCACTAGGCTATCAAGGTTTCTTAATATAATGTTCAACATTTAGCCAGAATTTGCTTTGTTTGCTGATGATGCCCATGACTTCATCCACATGAATTTATGGTTTTTGAAAATCCCGTGACAGAAATTTTACGGGATGCAAGTTATCGCTGTGCAAAATTTCGTCAGAATTAGCTAAGTGGATGGGCCGTGAAAAGTTAATAGGTAGATAATAGGTAAATTAATTAGGAAGTAGGCAAGCAGTAAACGGATAGACACAACGCTAAAACTCTACACTGTCACTATGGATTTTCTTGTTTGTGCAGCATAGTGATCAAAAATGACGGCAGCAGCACGGCTGAACGTCAAAGCTGAACGCGTGAATGTTTTTGTACACAAGGAACGTTAAATTTTCGCGACGGATTGAAATGGCAATCGGGGTATGAAGCGGGGGGACGCCCCGTACATCCGCATGTCACGCGCTCTCATCCGCACTGGGTTAGCGCGGGGACTGTGCGGGTGTACGGGGGCGATCGGGGCAAGCCGGGTGGGGACGTCTCGCATACCCGTACAGCCCCCCCGTGCGGGCTAGCACGGATTACGTGTGGGTGTGCGGGGTGTCCCCGCGCCTCATACACCGATTGCCATCTCGATCTATCGCGAACGAAACCTATTAAGTATACCTATTGTTGGAAACGTTTGCGTCAAGAGCTGGGTCTCTCCAAGCTGTAAACATTTTCAGAAACTAGGACACTCTCGTTCGAAACAAATGGGATCATTGTAAACACAAAACATGTAAATCAACAAGAGATATCGCCGCATGAACTTGTTCAACTCGTCAACATGTCTGCCGAATAGGCCAGTAGATCTGTGGCTGCCAATTAAAAGTATAGATGGGAACATGTTGGGGACAAATGGTGTGCTCGTATACCGAACATTGGTAGTTGTTTGGATCCGAAACCTACGTAATACGTTCCGGAATGTTCCGTTTTAAAGTCTGAAATCACGCAAACATTTTTACTCGAGTATGGAAGAGTATATATGTTATTATTTTGTTTTATACAAATATGACTGAAATATTATGTAAATGTAATATAAAGTACCTGTCTTTTTATACTTATAAACACTTTATTACTAGCTGACGCCCGCGACTTCGTCCGCGTGGATTTAGGTTTTTAACAATCCCGTGGGAACTCTTTGGTTTTCCAGGATAAATGTAGCCTGTGTCACTTTCCAAGTTGTTGACTATATCCATGCAAAAAATCACGTCAATCCGCTGCTCCGTTGTGATGTGATTAGAGGACAAACCAACAAACCAATAAACCAACAAACAAACACACTTTCGAATTTATAATAAGGGTACTGATTACAGGGTCCAGGATTCACAATAAGGAACACCTAACGCGATGTTAAAGCAAAATAGCAGGCAATTTCATCTCGCGAAGACAAAGCCTCTTGTAATAAGAGGGTTGAGCTTATCACGTTCGTTCACTGCGGTGTTGTTAAGAGAATTTAAAATTTCCATCGCGAAAACTGCATCCTCGTCAACTCTGAGTGTGTGATTAGTGTTTTTGTCTGCAAGTTGGTTTTTACGCAACTTGCGATCCTTATTTGGATGTAGAGGATTGCTATTTCACTACAATTTTTTTTTAAATTTTATAAACTTTAACAATTTATTAAACTTTAAGGGTGTTTGGTATAGGATATAGGGTTGCCACCATACTAAGTGTCAAAAAAAAATTGACTTTATACTTTGACGTAAGATTTTGTACATCTTTATTACCTGTTATGTCCTAAAGCCACCATGATCCAAACTTCATAACTTCGCTGATCGTTTCTTCCTGTGTTGGGGACGATACGCAGCTTTCAGCTTTTATAAAATAACGAAGGTCTGGTACGCGCCGGCTCTTAGACCATTAGCTTTATTGTAAGACGATTACTATCGCCTCGTTATACAACCACGGGAACAGAAGCCATAACTCAAGCATTAACGTTAAGGTCACGACTAGTACATGTGGATTTTGTCGGACGTAGGCCCCGTCCATTACAATTTTAATGAGAAATATATTCGCCTTATCGGTTCCTATTTGTTTTATGGGAGCTTTCGTGTTACGAATTTTCGTTTCTCCTATTAAGTAAGTAGGTAGGTTGGTAGTACATTGGTTAATTAGTCGGAAGTAGTTCGAGATAATGTGGTGTTCCTTTTTTGAATTACCTAAATAATGTTATTAATATCAGTCATGCGTAGTCGTAGCACAATTTGTAGTAATTTGTTAAAGTAGTAGGTATAATCTTAATTGTGAGTCGTTAAGGTCCTTATTTGATTTTCATATGACAAATACACATTTTATAACTTTTTATTTTATTTTTTTATTCATTATAGGTACGCTTGACCACAATCACACCTGATGGGAAGTGATGATGTGGCCTAAGATGGGACGCGTTTACCTAGAAGATGCCTTTTCACTCTTGTTTTAAAGATACCCGGGTTAGGAAACACATATCGCGGAAGAGTATTCCAAACCTTAGCCATACGTATGAGGAATGATGACGCAAAACGTTTCGTGCGTGTAGATGGAATGTCGACGACATAAGGATGGAAACTCGCCCGACGTCTTGCGGTTCGGTGGTAAAATGGTGAAGGGGGGACAAGATCGGAAAGTTCCTGAGCACACTCTCCGAAATATATCCTATAAACTCTCTCTGTAGTGCCTCTCTCTCGCTGCCTATGTTGATAGCCTTGTGGTTAAGACATCGGCCTCCTATTCAGGGGGTCCAGGGTACAACACCGGACATCGCTGACTTTTCGGAGCTATTTGCGTTTTGTGTAAATAAATATCACTTGCTTTAATGGTGAAAGAAAACATCGTGAGGAAACCTGCATGCCTTAGAGTTTTCCTTAATGTTCTTAAAAGTAAGTGAAGTCTGCCAATCCGCAATTGGTTAGCGTGGTCGACTATAGACGAGATCTCAGTGCAGAGAAGTGCTCAGTAGTGAGTCAACGATGGATTGATCACACCTTTCTGCTTACACTATATTATGTACTCGAGCTTGAATAACACCGAGTAGATAATTATTATGTGGTATCGTGACCAATGTCTAAGCTTCGCCACAAAAGTCTAAAATTCACATTGGAGAGTCTCAATAAGCAAACTGGCATAGAGAGTCATGACCTTCAGTCATGAGACAACGACAACAAAAAGTTAGTCGTCACGATGAAACAAATTGATAGAAATTGTCTTGACCGATATATTTCCAAGTTTTCAACAGTAATATAAGAAAAATATCTTTGGTATAGCAATTTTCAGGAATAAATTTTCATGCAATAAAAATGTGTTCGTTAGTATGCCGACGGCGGGCTCTTAATTGCATCTGTTTTAAGTTCGTGACTCACATTGCAAGTTTCATTAAAGTCACTCTTTATTCGTGCTCTTCGCTTAAATTGATGTTTTATTAGCCTAGTAGCAGTTGCCGACGTTGTATTATGACCATTTTGGGTTTAATTTTCATTGAATCTTATTAAATTGCTACCGTTACGAGGTCCTGATTTATAGTGAAGATAACAATTAAGATTGTTTATTTATCTCAGTTACTAGTATATATGAGAATGAAACTGTATCGTCGTCTGAAAATTATCAAAATATAATATAAGGATAAGAATTCTAATCAACGAATACTTAGATTCTGAGTTTATTAATCATTATAAACGTACCAAAATTGCTAAATAAGGAGGTTCCTACAGTAATTTTATATCAGTAGGTTTATTGGCTATTGCGTAATTTATGAGAAAAGTTAGCAGGGACCTGTTTTAAACAGATATTAAATAATGGACTCGAACCCATTTCCCTCTCAAGTTTTAATTATTGCCGCGAATCACTTCCAGAGAAGCCTAACAACGGGAACAATTCGGAATCCATTCAATTATTCAAACTTTTAATTAATATTAATAGAAGCTCTCACTTTCAAAAGAAAGAACACTGAAGGCAGATAAAAACTCCTTAGAAATCCGCATGGCTTGCAGCTGCGGACTGGAAATTATGTGAATACAATAAGACGTCCGAAAATAGATGAAGACCCGCGAGTAAAAATTAATTCGGTATGGTTATTAGTGGTGGTGATTTCTGAACAAAAGCCGGGCGAGGAGGGTGCGCGTCCATAATAAACGTCACGGGGAGAGATAGGAAATTAAACGAAACTAAAACGAAGTCTTGCATCCCAGGGAGGAAGTGCGGGGGCCCGGTCGCCGTGCTTCAAGTCGAAAAAAGTAAATTAAGAGCGGACGCCCGATTTTGTTTACCTTGCTGTGAGCGACAGGTCAAAAAGTAGCTTTTTCTGTGAACTTTGTTAGGACAGATCTTTACGCTTTTGTACTTTCTCTCAGAATACTTTACATACAAAGGTCGTTTTAAAAGGACATTCTTAAAATTGTAATTAACGCTGTCACAAAGCTGTACATTAAATTGTGAGGTCATTTTCTCGTTGTCAACAATTAAATTAAAAAGTACATTCAGTTAATGCCGTCTTTTTTTGGATACTTTGAATAACTCTGTACTTGTTTTGGTCAATTTAGAAACGAGCTTTTGCAAAAATGACAGTGGGTTTCCTTTGTTTTGAACTTATGACACTGCGATCGTGTGTAAGGCCGCGATTACATCTGTAACGTAACTATTTACTAACGTAAGTAACTTACATAATCGATTGACAACCAATTTACTAAGCTAAATGTACTTATAAAAATGTTTACATTAGTAAATCTGTCGTAACTTATTTACTAAGCTATTTACGTAAGTAAAACTTACAGGTGTTTCTGCAGCCTACCACTCAATTTGAAATAACTATATTTAGCTTACAGTTAAGACTAAACTAAATTATGAGTACAAAAAAAAAAAGATTCCGACGAATTGAGAACCTCCTCCTTTTTTTGAAGTCGGTTAAAAAGCATTCTCTAACTTTTGAAAAATGTTCTAAGATTATTATAAATACCTTTTGGTAGAGGTTCTATGACGATTTTGACAGCATCCACAGCAAGTAGGCTTGAGAAAATCCATAGCAAAGCCATTCTTCTCACGGACTGTACCACTTCATCCATTTTGAGTATACTACGTTTTCCACATCTCAATATCTGAAACAATACAGAAAAAACAACGTTATTGTATGTACAGCGTCGATAGTAAGTAGGTCACTACCTTATATTTCTACTCAGTGGTATCTTCTTCTTCTTCTTCTTCTTTGGGGCTATACAGGTCCTTGATATCCCTGAATCACTGCTACCGTCTCAGATCTACTCAGTGGAATAGACTGTTATTAATAATATTATCTGATAGACGTGATAAAGAGTTTTACGAATATTTAATTAATTCTAACGCAGTATTTTAAGCCCAAAATCGATAGAATCTATAATTTAGGGATTTCCATTTATGAATACCTACTAACGGAAAAAGTTAAACTTCGCAAATCCGTTCCTTTTCGATATAATAAAGTTTGGTATGTACACAGAGAGTCAGAAAAACTCTAAACATTGATTTCTCTTTTCAAAAAGTTTTGAGGTGAATTGAGTTAAAAGAATTATCATAAAACCAATTACATTTCCCGAATTTTTCTACAGCATTAATTTTTTGCTTCTTATTTATACGGTTATGATTTATATTTTAATGTAGGTAAACAAAAATTGAGAAATATCTTTTGAAAGAAATTAGGCCACGAACTAAGCGATTTAATTCTATCTAGGTTTTATAAACCTCTGTTTTGAAAGTGCTGAATTTGAATTCCACCCATGCAGTTCGTCCGTCTTCGGTAAACGTTGCTTAGTCAGCACAATGGACTAATATGTGCTGGCGCAACTAGGCCGTACAGCTCTTATGTAGATAAGTATTTTAATTAGTAGTACTGAGTACATCCAGAAGTTCATTAGAGATTAACATAACAGCCTGCTTATAAACATTGCCGCCTGAAGCGTTGTCATTAGAAAATGCACGAGCATTTTCGTACGATACTTATGAACAATGATTTGGGTGCTAATAATTGCGCCCAATCCTTTGAGCCTCTCTCCCAATGTGATGGAGAAATCTGCATTTTTAGTCCTTGAAAGCAAAAAGTAGCCCCTATTGGATCACTCGTTTGTCCGAGGCGACGGTCTGACTTTGCGTAAACGTTTTACTTTTATTCTTCAGTCTCCCTCTTCATTATTTTGGATCACATTCCAAAAAAAACAAAGTCTATCTATACGTATAGTAAACTACGAGTATGTAAAGATTTTATCTTTGCTTGTTAATCAAATCTTAATAGGTTTTTTGAAGAGCTTTAAGAGAGGAAAGTTTTTATTATTTCGCGGACCTATTTTAACAATTAGCCCATTAAAAATAAGCCTAAATGTCAAGTCATTATTATGTAGTTACATTTGTCTGTAGATAGACACACATTCCTGTATTTTTGGGAGTTCTTTTGAGTCTGAGAGTCTATGTCAGTCTCTGAGCAGGTGAATAATCAAAAGGTCCCTTGA
Source organism: Maniola hyperantus (assembly GCF_902806685.2). Lineage (NCBI taxonomy): Eukaryota > Metazoa > Arthropoda > Insecta > Lepidoptera > Nymphalidae > Maniola > Maniola hyperantus. Next base: position 7,816,062 of record NC_048551.1, read on the forward strand.
CTGCTGTAAAGGTAGGCGTTCTAATTACCGTAGCTGGGAAAGCTAACTCCCTAGTTCACCGAGGTAGTGCCGAGTTTGATTAAAACATCAAAGTTAAGATAAGCCTTGATTTTAGATGGTCTAAAAATATTTTCTTTTAGAATAAAATTTTGGACAAGGCGAAACGTAAAATCTGCTGCTACAAACTGCTGTAAGCATTAAAAAAATATTAAATTATTAGCCAATTCTCACAGAATGCTAACTTTTCGGCGTTATTAAGAAATGTTTTGAAGAAGCCATCCTTTTAATGTGATTAAAATATTCTTAGACTTTCTAAGAAATGAGCTTTCATAAAATATACACAACTTCGTGAATATCTTAGTTTGAATAGTAACTGGGGATCCAGTACTAATCGAAATTAATCAAAAACCGTTGAATAGTCGAAATTTGCTCCAGGTAAACCGCACCTGAGTTTCGTCGTTCGTCGCACTTTCGCCTCAAATCCTATGCAATAATGAGACATGCTCCGGTCCCTTTAAAGAAAATTTATAATGAAAAGCTCTAAAAATATAATAAAAGGGCTGCCGTCTTTTAAAAACGTAATTGATCCTAGCGAAGCTTCTGTATTTAAATTTCACTATTTGTTGGCTTGGCTTAATAGACAGCTTGCAAATGGCTTCAGGCCTACCAATACTTTTTATATTTTTTGCGATCTTCTATAATACGCTTTCATCTCGCTCGGAGTATAAATATTCTTTTACCTCACATTTACCTGGGTAAATTTTATATTTTTATGCTTGTATAATAATAATTTATTTACATTTAAAAGTGACTTTGAGAACGGTTTCAAAGAAAATAGTCGGACGAAAGTATTATGACACTACTTATATTGTTTTCAATGTTTTTAAGGAATGGTAAATTATAATTAGTTTCGCATTTAAATGATCTTATAATGAATTTTACTTTTTCAATAATCATCTCAATTCATTATACATACCTAGTTATTAAATACACCACTTATTATAATATTATGTATAGGTACCTAATATCGACAGCGTTAGGGATGATTTATGCCGACACGTGGCTGGCTCGGGCCATGCCACGTACGAGGCACGGACGAGGCACGAATTTAAAACATGATGCAGTTCATGCTTCACCGTGTGGCGTCCGTGCACGGACACGGCACTGTAAGAGTTTATGACTACATCAGGATTGTAAAATATGTAAAATATGCATGTATATTGTATGTGTATTTTAAATATTTTTCGTATGTAATAAAAAATAAACTTTTATTTTGTAAATCAACCTTCATAAAGAGTATAAACTTTTTAGATTTTCTCCACAATTTACGTACAGTGGTTGCCAATTACTCGCAACGATTTTATTTGCCTGCTTATGTAGAGGGTTGGCAACTATCTCGAAAAACTAAACTATTACGCAATAACAACTACACGGTTATGATTCTTTTCTGTAAAAGTAATACTTATTACATTGTATTATTTAATTGGTTCAAAAATTCAAATTGGGTACTATAGTACACTTTTTGATTTTTAATTTTGGAATTTGTAAGTAATGTTTTCCTTCATACTAAGAATGGGAAAAGTGAAACGTTTGAAAAGGGAGAAAGAATTATCAAAATACTCGTTGGTAGCCCTACTAGAGCAATAGCCTCCTTCAAAAGTTGGTCAAGATTAGTTCGGGCTTCAAAAGTTTCCTTTTGCTGTTAGACTCAGCAATAGACAAATCCAAACAGTTTTTGTTTGTTATGGTTATCGAAAAAGTTGCAAGAATAGAACCGAACATAATAGAGGTTTATAGGACACAGATGGACCGCGCTCGTAAGTTTTGTAACTAAAAACGATATTTTTATATAAGGTCGTGATTACACCTGTATAAGTTTTACTTACGTAAGTAGCTTACGAAGTTAACTTATGACACTCTAAGTAATTTAACGTATAGTCTTACAACTTACGTAAGTTAAAAAATTACTTACGTAAGGTAAACTTACAAATGCAATCGCGGTCTAACAAATACTTTCTGTAGGTACGTAAAATAATTAGTTACAATAAAAGTCAAATATAAATCAGTTTAATCAGTGAATATTTCAGAGGGTTGATTTTTCAATCGCCAGATAAACTTTAACTGAGGAACAATGTTGACAGATTTTCAAACCAACAACTGTTAAAACATCGCTTCTTGGTTAAATTTTATTGGGTGCCAAATCAAAACTGCCATACCTATTTACCTACTTGCAATTTTCTATCCGATGTTCTCAGTATATTTATTGTGATAATATTATATGATCTATATTAATTAATAGTTTATTAATCTATTGTCAATTAGAATAAACTGAATTAATATTGTAATCTTAATCAAAGCGTATAACCGCATTTATAGATAATTCGATAGTCTGAACATTAATATTTAATTTAGCAATGAGTTTCATAATAAGGTTGATTTAAATTATAATTTAAATCAACCTTATTACAATTAACATCCAAGGTAAATGTAAAATATTTTTAGATAATAATTTTAAGTCTAGGTTAGCTGATAACGGTAACATCATTTATATTTAATATATTAAGAACTAGCTGAACCGCCCCGGCTACGCTCGGGTGGAGTTTAGAAAATTGAGGGGGAGGTTGAATTACATTTTTCACTCCGTAAGAACCATCCTCGTACTTCAAGGAATATTATAAAAAAAGAATTAGCGAAATCCGTTCAGCGGTTCTCGAGATTTGCGATGAGCAACACATTTAGTGATTCATTTTTATATTATAGAGAGATGAAGATATAATATATTACGAAAAGTAAATATTTAATGAACAACTAAAATATTTAATCAGTATGCGTTAACCGTATAATATTCATTTCAAATAGTCGCTATGATGATCTTGTTGAAAGTTAATAAAGTATCGTGGAGCCCTTTTACCCAAGGTCCTACTAAATAAATTTATATTTAAACTATTAAACCTATGACAATACTTAATATTTTCAAATCAAGTACTAAAAGTATCACGCTAGGAAGGTACCTATATATTTTTTTTAATTTCATCATTGCCGTTCCATCTTCGTACCTTGTTGAGCTATGTCGGAACTCAGAATAATTCTTGGATGAAAGATAATAAGCCGGCCAATTGACGAGATTTTTCACCGTAACTATATAGGTTAAAATTAGTACTCATGAAATTGCAGGAAATTAACAAAACTGAAAATTATGCGAGCGTGATTTTATTTTCAAATTAAAAACTTTCCTACGGTAACCAGCAAAATTAGTGGAATGGCTATTAGTGGGGTGTGAAAAAAAACGCAATTATACCCTCGTCGGGTCATTAACAATAGTTAAAGAGCGCTTTTGGCCCCGCAATGCGTTACTGTAACCACCTGAAAATTATTGCTAAAAAGGTGGAAACCTAATGCAATTTTCGCCACTAACTACTTGTAATCCAACTAATTATTATCCACACGCTTTACGCCGTGGACATCATTAAAAAAATCAAGGGGAATGTTTTTTTTTAACGCGTCAATCAGTTACAGTAACATTTTAGCCTACGCTTCGTGAATTTGCATCATATTTTTCAGAAATATAACGTTTTTAATGTATTTTTAAAGTTCTTTATAATGCCTCATTGGTCTAGCGGCTAAGTTAGTTGGTTAGCTTAATATTCAGCTGCGCGATTGCGGGAGAATGACAGCTACACTGTCACGGTCGCAATCACCTCTGATTGGTTGACGGTCGCTTACTATTGGCTACAATGCATTGTTGCAACAAGAAACGCACAAATTCAGCCAATCAGAACAATTGAGATTGTAATAATGATTGATGCAGGTTTCCCGCAATCGAGGTGCTGGTTTGAGTCCTCAATAGAATCAATATTAACTAGTAGGTATTGCCATTGGCTAACCAATTTTTGGGGTATTCTATTAAGCACTTCTCAGTAGCACCCCGATTGAGTTGGGTAATTGGCGGTGTTATACACCCGTATCTTAGAGAGCACGTAAAACCGTCGGTACCTGATTTCTCTCCGATTATGTCGGATTGATGACCTATCGGGATATTAAAGTGAAGTTATAGAGAACGCATCTATGTATGCAAAACGGAAAATCTTTCTTTGCCACTTTTATAGATACTAATGACACCTCATACCTGAAGTCGTAATTTCTGATACCTACTTGGATATTTGGATAATAATAATCAAACTTCTTACAGCAGGTAGTCTGGTTAAGACAAAGGGATATTTTCTAGCCTATTATCAAAATTATAGACGGTCGGGCATAAGGTACAGGATAAGACAATACCGGCTCTCTGGGATGTCTTATTTTAATGGCGTCGTCCCAAGAGCCTATATAGCATTTTATTATGAACAGGACATTGTCTTAGACGTTGTATTGTTTGGACGAATGAAGAGATAATCATGACGGTAGTTAAATTTGCCGTTTCGTGCAGATTGTGTTTTGATGCAAGATTATACTAAGTTCATGAGATTAAGGATATTGGATTGTATTGTGTACACCAGTATGATGTGACCTAGTTATTCTATTGATTTCTAACCTAAATTAAGTTAGGTTAAATTAAGTAAGTTAGTCAATGGGTGGTCGAAATATTGTGGGATAGCAACTAAATTTATAATTCATTCAATTGTGTAGTAAGTAGGTAATCATTATGACATTAGTACACCCCTTTCGCTTTCTTTAATTTTTATTATACATATTCTCTACCCTAAGGAAGTAGGCCTGCCTGGAAGAGATCGCTGTTTTAGCGATAAGGCCACCTATTGTACTTGCAAACATCTTTGTAGTATTTACTTTCAATTGTTATGGTTTTGGTGTACAATAAAGAATATTAAGGCAGCTCAGTTCGGTGCTTTCTTCATACAAACGTAGGAGGGAAAATACAACAATATTCGATATTGTACGCACAAAACTAAGAATTATATCGATTTATCTCGTCATTATCTAGGTTCAATGATATCTAAAACATTGAAAAAAATATTGATTTAAAAGTTACGAGCCTCAAAAGATTCCTATTTTAACACTAAATTTATGTCAACTTTGGGCGTAAATAAATAAGATTAGGAATAGGAAAATTCTAAAAAAAATTATCATTAGACATAGTTTATTTATTCATTAGTTGAAATAACTTTACTTTGCAAACCTAAATTCAGTAGTTTTTTCTCAAAAATACTTTTCCCAAACTACTGTTCAACCCTTTTCAAGCGCTAGATTTCGGCTAAAATCATCATGCTTCTCACCCCAAAACATTAGACACCGCGCGGGTGGCGGAGGGAAGGGCCAGCCCAGCGGCGCGCGGCTGCGCGTGTAATATTGTGGTTTCTATGACGACAACTGTTGTTATTAATATGTTTTCAAAAACAAAAGTCGTAATGATTTTATAAAATTAATTTTTATTCAGTGGCTATGCAAATGTGTAGAAGATTGAGCAGAGCAGAGTCAATAAGTCCTTCAAATACTTATTGCATTTTGTACATTGACCTCTGGAATTTGAAATTTGGACACCAATTTTATTCATTGGTTTATTGACCTGACTTTGTTGTTGAGGTCCTAGTAGGGATATCTACTCGTGTGGTCCTAGTACAATAGGTAAGTAACTTTGTTTAGTTATTTATTTTATCTAATTTTAAAAAACCGGCCAAGTGCGAGTTGCTCGCGCACCAAGGGTTCCGTACTCAGGTATTTTTTTGACATTTTGCTCCATAAATCAAAAACTATTATGCATAAAAATAAATAAAAATGTGTTTTAGAATACACAAGTAAAGCCCTTTCATATAATACCCCACTTGGTATACTTATCATACATTGAAAATTGAAAATACTAATTATTTTTTCATTAACACACTTTAATTTTTTTTTGTAAGTTGTAATCACAAATCTATGGTTTTCGGATTTATTCCTTTACTTGTGCTCTAAGACCTACGTACCTACTAAATTTCATGATTCTGGGTCAACGGGAAGTATCCTATAGGTTTGTGTGACAGATACGGACACAGACGGAGAGACGGACAGACAGACAGACAACGAAGTGATCCTAAGGGTCCCTTTTTTCCTTATAAAGTACGGAACCCTAAAAAGGCACCTGTATATGTATAATAATATAGGTAGGTAGGTACCTACCTGGTGGTATTTCTTTGTATTTTTAGGGTTCCGTACCTCAGAAGGAAAAAAACGGAACCCTCTGTCTGTCGGTCCGTCTGTCCGTCCGTCCGTCTGTCCGTCCGTCCGTCCGTCCGTCCGTCCGTCAGTCCGTCCGTCCGTCCATGCGTCTGTCGGTCCGTCCATCGGTCCGTCTGCCCGTCCGTCTGTCCGTCTGTTCGTCTGTCGGTCTGTCCGTCTGTCTGTCTGTCCGTCTATCTGTCTGTCTGTCTGTCTGTCTGTCTGTCCGTCTTACAAATAAAGTACGCAACGCTTCGTACAAATAGTACTTTTTTATTTATTTACTAGCTGACGCCCGCGACTTCGTCCGCGTGGATGTAGGTTTTCAAAAGCCCGTGGGAACTCTTTTATTTTCTGGGATAAAAGAAGGCAGGTCATGCCTGTCGTAGAGGTGATGGCCGTTGGAGCCGGAAAGTTCTTGAGTGGAGACCGCGTAGGTATATGTAAGCGTAGTGTGGGACGCCTTCCAGCACGATGGACCGACGATATACAGAGGCTGGCGGGAAGTGGCTAGGTGAGGAAGGCTGAGGACCGGGTGTGGTGGCGCTCTTTAGGGAAAGCCTATGTCCAACAGTGGACGACCGCAGGCTGATGATGATGGAAAAAATCACGTTGATCCGTTGCACCCCTCACACGTCCCTATCCGCCTTCTCCACTCCTGTCACGCTGGCGAATAAGTTTGGAATAGAATAGGATTTCGATGGAGTGCGTGGATTTTTGTGAACGGAGTTCAACCATGTAGTCGTGGTTTGGTACAATAGTAAATGGTACAATATTAATTCACCAACAACAGTTCCTAAAACCCATAGAATAGGAGTGCAGTACCCTGCAGCATCAGTATTGAAGAGTTGGAACTTAAAGTTCAATAATGGTATATATGTTTGGCATCTACAATATTATCTCACAATCAACAGTGGCTTAGGAGTGCAATACCCTGCATCATCAGGGTTGAAGAGTTGGGATATCGAGTTGAATTATGAAGTCGTTGCTTGGTACCTAAACCAGAGATAGTTTATTCTAAGCGTACCTTTAATATCAATTCAACATCAACTATTCCTAAAACAGCTGATTGAAATCCAAAAGTACAAAAGCTACCCGTCATTATTATGATGATGGTTGAGAAGTTGGAACTTGAAGTTTTAACATGTATGGTTTCTAACAAAAAAGAATGAATGAAATCGGACTACGCGTTAATGAATTACAGCTCAGTATACATTTTAACTTTCAACCCCTCTCCTAAGGGAACCATGCTGAATTTCGGGATAAAAAGTATCCTATATCCTATATCCTCATAGTATGACGTCAAATCGTACCAAGTTTCATTGGAATCCATTCAGTAGTTTCAGCGTGATGCGCGGCCGTGATACAGACAGACAGACAGACAGACAGACAAAAATGAAAAAAAATCCAGTTTTGGGTTCAGTATCGATTATAGAGTGCCCTCGAAAAAAAAAATTTCAAAATATCTTCAATGTACAGAATTTCACCTGTTACAGTTTTATTATAAGTAATAAAATAATAATAATAATATTGATTCAGATACAAGTTAGCCCTTGACTGCAATCTCACCTGGTGGTAGGTGACGATACAGTCTTGCTTACGACTATTTCGGATCGGAAATTCTTGGATTCAGGTTAAATGCAGTGCAAAAAGAGAGATCATTAGGATTCCGTACCTCAAAAGGAAAAAGGAACCCTTATAGGATCAGTTTGTTGTCTGTCTGTCTGTCCGTCTTACAAATAAAGTACGCAACGCGTACTAGTACGCGTAGTCTGTCTGTCTGCTAGCTTTTCACAGCTCATCCATTTAACCAATTTTGATGAAATTTGGTACAAAAATAGCTTGCATCCCGGGGAAGAACATAGGCTACTTTTATGATAAATAAGATTTAGTGGATACCGCTATTTTTCTGGAAATAACGTTAGATGCGAAACTTCAATGGGGCTCTCATATAAATAACTTATCGAACAGACAGTTCTGCTGCAAATGCGGTAAAAAAGATTCGCCAGTTGACAGACATAGAAACGGCGAGACTAGTATATTTTAGTTACTTTCACAGCATTATGTCATATGGCATATTATTAGAAAAGAAAAAGAAAGAAAAGAAAAAACGTTTATTTTTTAAAGCTGTACCACACATTACCAGTTACCAACTGGTTAGGTTATCCCAGCGCCTCTTATACTTGAGTAATAAAGTCAAAAAAACCTCAAGTAGAAGAAGCGCCGGAATAAAGTATGTCATGTGTGGCACAACCCAAAAAAAAGGTCCCTACTCAGCATAAATGCATATTGTCTTGCACAAGTACAAAAACATACAGCGCTGGTTTTCAGTAGAAACCCTGATTCAGATGGCACCACGGAATTATTATGGGGTAATGCTGCTGATATAAATTCTATTTTTGTGCTGCAGAAAAGGGCTGTTCGAGCCATATATAGTATGGGACCACGAGAGTCGCTGAGAACTAAATTTAGAGAAGTTAAAATTATGACAGTGCATAATCAATATATTTTTGAAAATTTATTGTACGTATATAAAAACATAAATAAATTAAAAAAAAAAAGTGACTGTCATAAGTTCAAAGTTTTCATAAAACGTAAACTAATTAAAAAATCCTATTACATTGTAAAGGATTATTTAAATGATAAGCAAGCTTGGGAATGAGTTGCTCGGCTTTGTGATAGTTCTAATAAGTTTAATTTATGATTTTGTAAAGTGGTGATAATAAAAAGAATACCCGGCTGAGTTAGCTGTGGGCTCTTCTCAGTCTTGGGCACGTTTGGAACCCTCGTAGCGTTTGCGAAATAATTATCACCACTATATTTTACAAATCCAACAACTGACAATCGAAAAGAGTAATTTATTACCTATTTTGAACAAATCATTTGACTTTGACTTTTGATCTCGGAAAATCAAAGTTCCCACGGGATTTTTAAAAAACCTAAATCCACGCGGACGAAGTTACGGGCATCATCTAGTGCATACTAAATAGTTTTTGATTTATCATGCAAAATGTCAAAAAATACTATTTACCTATTTATTTATTTTTATTTTTCACTAGCTGCCCCGGCGAACTTCGTACCGCCTAACAGTCGATTCTTTTTCAGGATTTTTTTAAAAATTTTCTCTACGTAAGAACCATATTCGTACTTCAAGGAATATTATAAAAAAAGAATTAGCGAAATCGGTTCAGCTGTTCTCGAGATTTGCGATCAGCAACACATTTAGCGATTCATTTTTATATGTACCGAAATTCTAGTTACATAGTAGTAATAAATTAAGTTACATTGTAAATGCTTATCTCTAAACAGAGATTTAGAGATAAACATTTTACTATTGTAGTACGGAAACCTCGGGGCGCGAGTCTGACTCGTACTTGGCCGGTCGGTCTGTCGGTCGGTCGGTCGATTTATTTTAGAATGCATCGTATCGACAGCTGGTGGTAGTAGTTTACATATATCCTACTAATATTATAAACTAGGTGAAGCTATGATAGCCTAGTGGTTAGGACGTCCGCCTTCTAAACGGAGGTCGGGGGGTTCGATCCCGGGCACGCACCTCTAACTTTTCGGAGTTATACGCGTTTTAATTAATTAAATATCACTTGCTTTAACGGTAAAGGAAAACATCGTGAGGAAACCTGCATGCCGAGTTCTCCATAATGTTCTCAAAGGTGTGTGAATTCTACCAATCCGCACATGGCCAGCGTGGTAGACTATGGCCAAAACCCTTCTCACTCTGAGAGGAGACCCCTGCTCTGTAGTGAGCCGGCGATGGGTTGATCATGATGATGATGAGGTGATGCCCGCGACTTCGTACGCGTGGAATTAGATTTTTAAAAATCCCGTGGAAACTCTTTGATTTTCCGGGATAAAAAGTAGCCTATGTCACTCTCCAGGTCAACCATACCCATGCAAAAAATCACTTCGATCCGTTGCTCTGTTGCGACGTGATTGAAGGACAAACCAACGAACCAACAAACAAACACACTTTCACATTTATAATAGGTGTAGTGATGTGTGTGTGTGGATGTTTGGATGTTTGTTACTCAATCACACAAAAACGGCTGAACGGTTTTGGATGAAATTGGGAATGGAGATAGATAAAAGTGTTAATTTAGGGTATACCCTAAATTAACACATAGGCTACTTTTTATCCCGGAAAATCAAAGAGTTCCCACGGGATTTTTAAAAACCTAATTCCACGCGGACGAAGTTGGGGGCATCAACTAGTAATAAAATATAATTTGGACTTATCCGAATTCCGAAAGTCAGGGTTGTCAAATCACACTTATATTATAAAGGCGAAATTTTGTATCTGCGTGTGTGTGTGTATAGGTTTGTTACCCTTTCACGCAAAAAGTACAAGACGGATTTGGCTGAAATTTGAAATAGTGATCGCTTTTGAAAGAGTTCTCGCGGGATTAAAAAAACCACTATATCCTCGCGGACGAAGTCGCGTGTATCATCTAGTTACAAATACACAAATACATTTTCAAAAAGATTTTCATTTCATTTCATTTCATTTCATTTCATTTCATTTCATTTCAAATATAAGTATGTAGGTCATATTGTGTGCTTAGACAATTTAATTATATACTTGAGTTTTCATGTAACAGAAACAAAAATGGATTGGCGGAAGAGGAAAAAGAAACGGTTTAGACTCGCAAAAGCAAATCCCTTGCAAAGAGGAGATCTATTAAAATTCATCAGAATCTTTCCAAACCATAATATTATCTTGTGATGATAATGCCATTACTTTTTCGGGGTTATTCCTGTGAGTCACACCCGACGTGAGTAACAATGTGACTCGAGGGGAATTTTATTTGACTGAATATGTACTTTTCCGGGATGCTGAATTTGATAATGACATTTATTTTCAAATCCAAAATAGCAGACATGCACTTTTCACAAAAAATAGAAATGGGTGTCGTTTCAGGGTTTCCAGGATGCTGGTTTTGATAATGACATTAATTTTTTAATCTAAGATGGCGGGCCAGCACTTTTTATAAAAAAATAGACGCGAGTGTCGTTTTCAAGGTTCTCCAGGATGGTGAATTTGATGATGACATTTATTTATTTTCAATAAATACTTATATATTATACTTCTATTTTAGTGGATCACAGGATTTGACAAGGAAACGACAAAGCAAAAATCGAATTGAATTAGATTATGATGCTATCACACCGTACCATTTAGAGCCAGCTTCTGAAAATTTGACACTGTGTTTGTAAGTTGATATTATTTAGATACTAGCTAATGCCCGCGACTTCGTCCGCGTGGATTTCACATTTTTCAAATCCCGCGGGAACTCTTTGATTTTCCGGGATAAAAAGTAGCCTATGTGTTAATCCAGTTAAGAATTCTAAATTTCATTCAAATCCGTTCAGCCTTTTTTGCGTGATTGAGTAACAAACATCCAAACATCTACACTTTCACATTTATAATTCCACTAGCTGCCCTGGCGAACTTCGTTCCGCCTACGGCCTAACAGTCGATTCAAATTTTTTAAATTTTTCTCTCGGTAAGAACCATCCTCGTACTTCAAGGAATACCTAATTTAAAAAAAGAATTAGCGAAATCGGTTCAGCTGTTCTCGAGATTTGCGATGACATTTAGTGATTCATTTTTATATTATAGACTAGCTTATGCTCGCGACTTCGTCCGCGTGGGCTACACAAAATTTCGAACCCCTATTTCACCCCCTCCAGAGTTGAATTTTCAAAAATCCCTTCTTAGTGGATGCCTGCGTCATAATAGCTATCTGCATGCCAAATTTCAGCACGATCCGTCCAGTATTTTGAGCTGTGCGTTGATAGATCAGTCAGTCAGTCAGTCAGTCAGTCAGTCAGTCAGTCAGTCAGTCAGTCAGTCAGTCAGTCAGTCAGTCAGTCAGTCAGTCAGTCAGTCAGTCAGTCAGTCAGTCACCTTTTTCTTTTAAATATTTAGATTAGGATTAGGATAATATAATTATTATGTTACTAGCTGCCCCGACGAACTTCGCACCGCCTACAGTCGATTCTTTTTCAGGACTTTTTTAAAAAAATTCTCTCCATAAGAACCATCCCCGTACTTCAAGGAATATTATCAAAAAGAATTAGCGAAATCGGTGCAGCTGTTCTCGAGATTTGCGATCAGCAACACATTCAGCGATTCATTTTTATATAATATAGAGATTTACTATTTGTTGTCAGATTTGTCAATGCTGAATTATGTTGTATTTTAGTGACTCAAGACATTCCTTTTAGAAGAAAACAAGGAAAATAAAATGAATATGCCCAATATACGTACCACTGAAATCCAACATGATACTGCAACATTCAATTCTGTACTAAATATTGAAAGGTCTACCATCCCATACTTGTAAGTTGTTATGCTATGTTTTTTGCATACATTCTATATAGATAATACTCACAATATAATTATGTTGATTGTATGTTTATTAATTCCAGAAATGAAATGGAGAGCTTCAATAGTTCTGCGTCGAATGATACATCTAATGTGACTGTTGAAACAGAAAATGATACATATTGTGTTTATGTGTGTAGTGGGCTTTTAGAGGGAAATTGAATTGTACCTACTTCCTACTTATAAAAATAAAATTTTCATTTTTGAGATCAAAGTGGAATTTATTTTGACTTTTGTATACACAAGTAGATAGTATATATAGTTTTTAGTCGCTACTAATAGATAAGTGTAGGCAACAAAAGTTATTTTCACAGACAACGAATGTGTAATCATGTGTTCCTAATAGGTAATCCGCCAGCACAGAGAATTCAACTCCTAGAGTACGCATATACAAGGTTTTACATGAAAACAAAATCGTAAAATGTTGGCGGGGGACAGGGGAGAATGCTTTGTTGTGATTGGTGGACTGACTAATCAAAACAATGTGCGGAATGAGGGTACCGAACGGGCGTGGGCGATGATTCATTTAAAATTCCGTGGGATCACCACGATTTAGCAATGCAATTCCTTAGGTACAGCATCAGGGTCGAGAAGTGGGTCTTCGAGTTCAATGATAAAGTCTTTACTTGGTAGATATAGGTACCTACCTCCAATATCAATTTATAACCGACAGTTTCAAAATCCCATAAGTTTTGGTGGTCATGTCCCCTGCAGCATCAGGATTGAGGAGTTGAAATCCTGTGTGTCCTATATAAAATGACATTTTATATAGGACAATGTTGCAAAGTTTCTTTATCAATTAAAAAAATACGCAAATCGGTTCAGAAATCTCGGAGATTTCTGTGTACATAGGTAGAAAAACACAACTCCTTTTTTAAAAGTCGGTTAAAAAAGTATCCTTTGTTAATCCTCTACTTGTCTGTAAAAGTCCCGTCAAAATAGGTTCTGCCGTTCCGAAGATTAGCCCGTTCAAACAGACAGACAGACAGACAGTTTTTAAAAAACGTTTGATTCAGCCTTGGATTCAGCTGTTATGGTACAGTTCAAATAACAATATTATGAGCTTGCGGTAGTTATTTCGAAATTACAGACAGACACTTCATAGAAGTATGGATTTCTATAATATATACGAGTTGTTTATACACGCTGAGGCAGTAGGTTACCTAATAGGTATGTATGTAAGTGAGATTTTATAGTATTCATCAAAAGATAAGTAGGTAATCATTATCATTCAAAAAAAAATTAAAAAATATTTATTTCAGTAGGTAAAACAATTTCACATAGTGCGTAGTAATTGGGACCATCCCAGTAACTGTTTTAGTATTGCTACGAGTACTCGTGGCAGGCGACCCCGCTCTTCCATAAAATCTTATACAATAATAATTGAAATAAGTAGTTCCTTCATAAATCATATATTTACAAAAATTCATCGGTGACATCTGTCCAACTATCTGTGTGCCATCATCAATATATCCGGACGCTAGTGTGAGCGCATGCACTCGCTACACTGCTCATCACTGAGTCTATTTCTTTCTATCACAATGTTAGGTGAAATAGCATACAGGTTACCCACGTGGGCCGAGCAGTTCGGACGTGCATCCAGCGTCACCTTAATGTACTTTTTACTTTACTTTACATTTTTATTAAATGATCGACATATCAACATAGATAAAGCTCAAAGCGATGTCTTGAAACATGAGAATTTCCATGTACCTAGGTAATGTATTTTTTTCTATAAACCCTACTGAAAAGTGATTTTCAGCACAGGAGTGAAGCCAGATCAGCTAGTATTATGTTTAATATATAGGTAGGTGTATGTCTAAAATTTGCGTTTTAATCCATGTAACATTAGGTATTACCTTTTTTTATTTAATTTTTATGGGAAGTTTTACCTTGCAGATTTTACCTTGCAGCAAATAAAGGAATATAATAGCCGGTATAAAAATGTGACTCAAAGGTACCCACGGTGTACAAACGACAAAGGAACTAACTGCTTTGGACGTAGCCCTTTGTACAAAGAAATCCGTTGGGCCTGATGCCGGCATCAAAGTGGTTCATGCGCGATGCACACAACAGTGTTATGTATTGCCTTTCGGCAAACATTGGGTTAAGTCTTAGGGCACTTACATACGACGACTTTGGGTTATATCACACGTTTTATTAAAGCATTAACTCATCGATTAGATTAATGTAGAGCGTGGATCGGCAGTCGATCTTTGTGATACACGTACCAAGTACGAACGACGAAATAAATTTCAATTATATAACTTTATTTACAGTAATATGTTCGTTTGCATATGTGCTCAAATTTAACAGTAAGAAGTTTTCTTTAATGATGTTCAAGTTCAAGGGGCCTTTCAGAGGGGGGGAGAGAAAACTACAGCCAATATATTATAAAGCATAATGGTACTCATTTTGATAGTTTCTTAATTGGTAGCATACCTAGTGGTTGTAATACTTGGATTCTTAACAAGCAACGGTCTGCATTCAGAGGTGAAGTCTGACTTTTTCAAGATAATATAATTTTATGACGTAAGTAAGTATCTACTAGCAGATTTGTTTATTTTGGCGAATTATAGTGACTTTTTATAATTTTTATGATAGTGTTTTTACCTACACTTAAAAATTATTTATAGAGACTTGTTATTGCTATTTGTGCATAGATAACGATAAGACAAACAAACAATAATTTTGCTATAAAATAGATAAATTCATTAAAGGATAATATGCAAAGGATGATGGGCAAAAATGTATGGAATCTGGTACCAGCTCCAATCGGTATGATACATCGTTGGAAAGGTCTTTTTGTATAGAATACGAATATCCATGGGGCCAGTCTCAGTTCGTTGTCCAATCGGAATAATCTAACGTTGAAAGTTATTTATTTATTTATTCACTACCTATTAAAGTATTTCAATCTGTGACATTCTTTGGCAGAGTATTTTTATTAACTAGGTAAGTTAATAATAGTTCGTATTAAGTTTTATCATTTATTATAATAAATACACACATATACGGCCAACAAAAAAAACGGGTCCAAGAGAATGCCAGGCTCTATAGTCGACGTGAATATTATGAGAGACGATATAACGTGGTCACTTGCACAATCAGGCGAACGACTGGACTTGCTAGTAAGTACAAGTTGCCCTGGCCACCGCGCGCCGCGCCGCTGCACGTCAGGGAGAGGAACAATACTGGTCCCTTCTCTCTGCGTGCTCTTTCTTCACTGGACTTTTTAATTTTAAAGAATATATTTGAAAGAATATTAGCCATGTTAAATGACTAATACTCCTCTTTCCTCTCCAATTAAGCGTGAAGCTTGTGCTAGGAGTAGGTACGACAATAGTGCAACGGGCGGGGTTTGAACCGTCGACCTTTCGGTTTTCAGTCCACTCCTTTACCAGTTGAGCTATTGAGGCTCTAAATTCTTAACTCTTATTAAGAACTCTAGTGCTTGAGTATGATGTATCATTCAATATCATCATCATCATGATCAACTCATCGCCGGCTCACTACAGAGCACGGGGTCTCCTCATAGTGAGAAAGGTTTGGCCATAGTCTACCACGCTGGCCATGTGGGGATTGGTACTTCACACACCTTTGAGAACATTATGGAGAACTCTCAGGCATGCAGGTTTCCTCACAGTGTTTTCCTTCACCGTTAAAGCAAATGATATTTAATTAATTAAAACGCACATAATTCCGAAAAGTTAGAGGCGCGTGCCCGGGATCGAACCCCCGACCTCCGATTAGAAGGCGGACGTCCTAACCACTAGGCACTTTTCACTATACACATTTTCGCTGACGGTACAGTTTAATTTCCAAAACGGTCTCTCAGGCGTCTCTCCACAATCTACAAAGTAGCGAAAGTGGCGTGAACTGCTCACAGTGCTCACCACGCAGACAATCCGCACCGCCATTGTTGTCTTTGATTTAGCCTCCCGTTCTGTTCGCTCGTACACCGCTTTGCATTCTGTATATCACCACTACATTTCTGCCTTGATTAAGCCCGTATGCCGAATCCACTATTATTGATGCGACTGTACCGCACAACGCGTGAATCGTCAATTGTTGTTTATGCAGTGTGCCTGTACAGGCACACTGCATCGCTGATAAAATTGTTTGCGAATGCAAAACGTAAAAGTCATTTTCATTATTATTAAAATGTATGAGGATGGCACAAAAAATCACTTTAAGAGCTTTTTCGAATAATAAAAACGGAAAACTTCGAAGGATTTTCATTTCATCACGTCGTTCATATTAACTTAGAGACGTAAATATGCACGCAATTTTCATCCATTCCATTCCTAATGACTTTCACTGACACGGCGCAAAACCCCTCATTTTACACTTTGACGCGTTCACTTACGCCTATTTCTGTTGCGATGACATTTTCCAATGGAAATGAAAGCGAAATGAACTTTAAACGTCAATCTTCCCTCTTCATAAATAAAGTCGAATATTAAATGGACTGCCACCACAGCGGGGTGACTTTTGTCTATTCTGGGTCTTCAAGGATAAAGTATATTTGCTGAACGTAATACGACCAATCTCGTACTCTCAGCTTTGAAATATAAACCTTATCACTGCAGCGAAGCATTCAAAATTGTTTATCGGTAGAGGGTTACATATAACCTGTGGTCCGTGGAAGTTTTTGCTGTCGGATCGTTTTGTCTATGGGTAATATGAGACTCGGTTCGCACCTCTGAACAACAGAGCCTTCTTTTTTTCGCGCTCTTGTGAAAAAACATTACAATAGAGTCAGCATGTGTGAATATTAATTGTTTTGACGCGTCACTATTAAATTAAACGTTGGTTTGGCGTGGCTCTTGCTACTGGCATGGTAGCATGGTGTGTAGAGATTTTCCATTTAAATTAGCGTAATATTTTCAAAACTCTTACCTTGCACTAATTCGTCTCTATTCCTAGTTTATCAAGTGAAATGGAAAACGTTGTATAATGAGTCCTAGTCTATTGCTGTTTGATATGAAATCATTCATCCTAACCATTAGTTTGTAGCAAAAACGTTAAACATGTCAGATCGTCATATGTGATGTATCTCATAACCTGTTTTGTTCACTACGTTTGCACTTCACACTGCAGAAAATTGGGTAAATTCTTTGACAGAATACAAAAATTACTTAGATTAGTAGGTACGTATAAAACAAGATTCTGAACAAAAATAAATACGTACTAATTAGCTTAAGTTTTTGACGTAGGTATCTAACCGTTACCTTACTTCTATTTCACTTGAAAAAATAAACTAGGTACTTATTGACATTCAAGAAGTGTACCTACCTATATCAACTTGCATAAAATATTGAACTTGAATATAATATTGACTTGACTTAAATGTTGAAATTTATCAAAAATCTATAGATAAGTACTTAATAAAAATGCGAAAGAAAGTGTATCTGTCTGTCTGTCGGTTACCTTTCCATGGGCTATCCCTTTACCTGACGGGTATTTTAGAGGTCGTATCCGGGGAAGGACATAGTCTACTTTTTATACAGGTAAACCCACATATAAAAAAAAAACTAAATCCACGCAGACAAAGTTCCGGGCATAATCTAGCAAATAAATAAGTTAATGGATAAACGACTCTAAAAATAAATTCAGTACAAAATCTTTATGAGTGTACCTACCCTCTGCACCCCTACATGCCGATTAATCACAGAGGAAAGCACTAAAATACAGTTATTTTATATTCAACTCGCGCTCATGAATCTAGAAGGTAGGCATCGATTTTGCAGACTGATGGCCTAATTCCGACCCCAGTGTGGGTAAAGGTCGTTGCACACTGAACCGAACAAACATGAATTTAATACCAATTTATATGACGACCTATTTATTACCTCCATATATTTGGGTGCCCAAATTGTCGTTTAATAAAAGCTCCATATAGATTATTGTAAATATCGACATTAACTACTTAATTACATTCTATATTAATTAATTCCTCAAGGCATCACACCCATCTTTTTTTTCTTTTTTCTCTTTTACCTTCTTCAGTACAAAATGAATCAAATATATAAAAGGAAAAAGTAACTGAGTGATTGGCTGACAGACTGGCCGATTGATCTATGAACACACAGCTCGGACTACTGGAATAAAGTTTGTCATGCCGATAGCTATTATGACACACCTATACATCCACTAAGAAAGAATTTTTGAAAATTCAACCCCTAAGGAAGTAAAATAGGGGTTTCAAATTTTGGTGTAATCCACGCGGATGAAGTCACGGACATAAGCTAGTCAATCTAAACATGTAAAAGGAAAAGGTAACTGACTGACTAACTGATCTATCAACGCACAGCTCAAACTACTGGACGGATCAGGCTAAAATTTGGCATGCAGATATCTGTAGGGCGATTGTCTAAAACCTGCATCAATCATTATTACAATCTCAATTGTTCTGATTGGCTGAATTTGTGCGATTCTTGTTGCAACAATGCATTGTGGCCAATAGTGAGCGAGCATTAACCAATCAGAGATGATTGCGATCGTGACATTGTAGCTGTCAAACAACCGCGGTAGGGCAGCTGTTCTGACGTAGGCATCCGCTAAGAAAGGATTTTTGAAAATCCAACCACTAAGGGGGTGAAATAGGGGTTTTAAATTTGTGTAGTCCACGCGGACGAAGTCGCGAGCATAAGCTAGTAAATAATAAAAATGCTACTATTCAACGCAAACTTTGAACAGTTGGAGAGTCGTTATAGTGTATGACAACCCTAACATAACAGCTAAAGCCTTCGGCAACGTCTGTCGGCGGCGAGATTTCCCCTTTCATTGGCCATACTTTTTTTCTACACGCTTTCACACTTTTGAAATCACCACAAGCGGAGGTCGATAAGAAAACTTTTCAAATTCGTTGGTGAAGTGTCTTCCATTGTAACTTTTCAAATATAGGTAAGTAGGTACTTTATATCTCTTATTCGCGTAAGGTTTATAAATCTAAATACGGAGTTCTTTTTAAGTACATCTATTCATAAGTGTTATTTCAACAATCATAGTAAGTAATTAGTAATAGCATTCAAAGAGTATCTAAATCTAATACGTAATCCAACGGTTAGAGGAGCGGACTGAAAATCGGAACGGTCACCGGTTCAAACCCCATCCGTTGAATTATTGTCGTACCTACTCCTAACACAAGCTTTACGCTTAGTTTGAGAGGAAAGGGGAGTATTAGTCATCATTGGCTAATATTCTTTAAAAAAAAAAATACAGGGAAACCTGTATGCCTGAGAACTGTTCTCCGCGATGCTGTTCTCAAAAAAAAAAAAAAGATGTGACAAGTGACAAGAAAGTGTGTCAAAAGATTGCAAATCCACACTGGGCTAGCGTGGTAGACCATGGCCTA
The DNA here is from genome assembly GCF_902806685.2 of Maniola hyperantus. Lineage (NCBI taxonomy): Eukaryota > Metazoa > Arthropoda > Insecta > Lepidoptera > Nymphalidae > Maniola > Maniola hyperantus. The sequence continues at coordinate 7,835,978 of NC_048551.1, forward strand.
AACCCTTCTCAATAGTGGGCCGGTGATGCGTTGATCATGATGATGATGATGATGAAACTCTAACCTTTGACCAAAAATCTTTCTACTTGTATTCTTATTAGATGCCATAGGATGATATTATTATCACATAGGAATACAAAAAAACCTAAAGAAGATATTAACTGCATAGGATAAAGCAGATAAGGACGTGTCAGTTAACTTCGCTCTGTAGGTAAGCCTCGCAACCTCTATAACAAAGTGACTCAAGTCAAAATTCGTACATTAACGAAAAATACTTTTCCTTATTTTCAGCGCTCAGGTAAATACTTAAAATATGATTAAAAAAAACCGGCCAAGTGCGAGTGAGGCTCGCGTAACGAGGGTTCCATACTACAATCGTGTTTTTTCAACATTTTGCACGATAATTCAAAAACTATGATGCATAAAAATAAATAAAAATCTGTTTTAGAATGCACTGATGAAAACCTTTCATATATGATACCCCACTTGATATAGTTATCTTACTTCGAAAATTGAAAAAAAATATTATTAGTTCATGACCACAATTTTTTTTGTGTGATGTAACCACAAATTCACGGTTTTCAGATTTTTTCCCGAATGTCTGCTATAAGACCTACCTACATGGCAAATTTCATGGTTCTAGGTCAACGGGAAGTACCCCGAAGGTTTCTTGACAGACCGACCGACAGACAGGCAAGCAGACAGACAGATAGACAACAAAGTGATCCAACAAGGGATCCGTTTTTCCTTTTGAGGTACGGAACCCTAAAAATGTCAGTTTTCATTAAAATAAACTAAAAGTTAAAGTTACTATAAAGTCTAATAATGTTTTCTTTCTTCAAAGTCCATTTGACAAAACCATGTTGACATGGTTGCATAGTCGTGGATTTCTGGATAGGTAAAATATGATTTATGGACCTGGTACTGTACAAGATTTCAACGACATCGGTTGAACTGTTGGGCCGTGAAAAGCTAGCATACAGACAGACACACTTTCACATTTATAATATTAGTGGAATTAGTATAGTCGTATATTAGTAGATTGGTATGTTAGTATAGTAGCATGGATATGGAAGTATGGATAATGTGCGCAAACCTAATTAGGATCAATTTAATATTTATAGACTTTGAACTAAATTAGTACCCACAGAAGGGCTCAAACAAAAATCTTGTTCTCTATAGTTGTCAAAATAAGTATGACACTGGACGTGTTGTAAGCTAGAACGAGTGCAGCCCGCAAAAATTTATTTGTTCGAAAAATTCCTCCTTGTGCGTAGTACCTACATACAACATACTAACATTGAGGTTGTTTTTATACGTGTTTAAAATTGAATTATGAAGAAGTAAGTAGTACGTTATAATAAGGAGATAAAATAAAATCCAGACTTGAGCCAGTTTATTATTGATGTCGCGATTTGTACCATATTCGTGTCAAATACCTATCTCTTTCATATGAAAATGATATTCGTTTAAGCTTATTGTTTTTGGGGGAAAAAATATTCTCTTCGTCTGCGTAATCTGATGAGATACAACGTCATGTGCGAACAGTGTGAAATAGGGTTTGCGAAATACGACTAAGGATATGACATAATATTTTCTATACGTAGAATAGATCATCCTTTAGGCATATTAATTTAAAGCAAACACAGAACCTACCGTGAATCGAACAAGATAATGGAACATACTATAATTGATTGCTAAGCCTTTTTGAATTGTTGGTAATTAATTTATTACTGGATCATAATGATAAATGCGATGTTTTTCTGTCTCTCTGTCTGTATGTTGCCATTTTACAGATTAACCGGTTTGAAATTTGGCATAGGGATCCGAAAGAACCAACTTTTATCATTAACAAAATATAAATAATCTGAGAAGCAAAACAATTTTTTGGACTTTAGCAGACTCGCTACGCTACGTTTTACTTACATTTGGCAATAACAGAATATACTATACCTACACGAATATGACCAAACGATTGGATATTAGGTAGGTATTTGAATTCCTAAAGTTCTAAACTCTGTAATTCTAACAATTCTCACCTGTCACAATATCCATACAAATTGAAACATCATAAAATCTATGGAATTCAGTAATGTTCGCCCGGGTGTCAATTTATGAATTTCAAAGATGATTAATGAAATTATCCGAATATTCGGCCTCGGTTTCAAATAATTTTAGTAATAGAACAAAGATAAGGGACCAACGAGTATTTTGATATTATCAATTTACTTATCTATCAATAGTTTCCTTGATACATTTTTATTTACATAAATGCTTTATCAGTTAATGGTTTGTGCTCGTGTAGTTGTACCTACCTTCGCGTGGATTCAGGTTTTTAATAAATATCGTTAAATAGCCATTTGGATATATACAAGATAAAAAAAGAATAGCCAAGCTAGATTACTTCTTGGATAGTCTCATAAATGTGTTTAACCCGGACAAACAGACGTCTAAGAATCAAAAAATGGATGTCTGGGTTTCGTAACGTGTAATTAACAATCTAAGTATTTATTATTAAGAGTTTAATTAAAAGTACTTATTTAGGATTTACAGACAGCCATTATTTATTTGTATATAGGTACCTAATGGTATGTGAATGAACATCAAAATAAAATCTCACTTTGTAGTGCAAGTTTGAGGTTTAATGTGTGAATTAGTCATATAGCTGTCTAGGAGTTAAGATGGAGCAGGTAAAGACTATGCCGTCTATAAACACCTTTATATTTTAATCCAATTGTAATATGCCTCGAGACCAGCTCAGTTAACCTATGAACTCGTTTGATATTCAAATTCAACTAGACAACGGCGCTCTCAATCCAAATTTATTCCAAGCTATAAATAAATTGAACGGATCTTATTTGGAACGGCAAAAGAAATAATCAAAGAAGTTAGTTATGGGGAGTAGGAAAAATCTAATATTATAATACTGTTCAAAGAAATCGCCAAGAATAGTACTGTTGGAGTTCTTTATGGATTTAAGCGTCGTATTTTTAAGGCGACAAAACGTGACCGGCATTGTCGAAGGTCCATTGTTCGTTTTCAACCATTTTCAGAGTTCCTAAGTTTTCCCTACATAAAAGAATTCAGTTATATGAGTTACGACTACGTAATAAATTTGGATGCAACTCATCATACTAATATAGTGAAGAGGAAGCTTTGACACTTTTGATATTAATACTAGTTTTGTGTCACTTTATTGCTATTAGTAGGTACCTAAAAAAATAAAATGATTTTATGAATACAAGTAGGAGATGCTCCTGCCTTATGCTCTGTCGCCCCCTGTGGGAGATCACTACCCATGTTATGAATGCGAAAGTATGTTTGTTTGTCCTTCAATCAACAAAACAATGGATTAAGGTAATTTTTTGGATGGATATAGTATAAGACTTGGAGTGTGATATACGCTACTTTTAATCTAGGAAAATCCAAGGAGTTTCTGCGGAATTTTTAAAAACCTAAATCCACGCGTATGAAGTAGCAGGCATCAGCTAGTAAATTAACAAAAAAAGTGATTGAGGAAATACCTATTTGTAACTTCTTACCTTTTCTACCTACTGACTCAAATTAAACATTTCGACATGCAAAAGTCTCTACTATTTAGACTAGTTCTCTAGAAATATCAATTACATACTTTAAAAACTTTCATTCAAGAAATAAGTTGCTAAGTAGTCCTTTCATATCAACAAAGAAAATAAGTGTCTTAAAAAGTTTTAAGTGGGAAAACACTGAAAGAAAGATCGCAACCATATTTTTAAAATAATTAGTTTGCAACCGTCTTGCAGTTTCATTTCTGTTATAAAACTAGTTTTTACTGATATTTTAAACAGCTTAGAACTTACCTTTGATATTATTTTTAGGGTTCCATACCTCAAAAAAACCCCTTATTGGATCACTTCGTTGTCTGTCTGTCTGTCTGTCCGTCTGTTTTGTCTGTTAAGAAAACCTATAGGATGCTTCCCGTGGACTTATAATCATGAAATTTGCCAGGTAGATAGATCTTATAGCACAAGTAAAGGAAAAATCCGAAAACCGTGAATTTGTGGTTACATCATTAAAAAATTTAAAATGTGCTCATGTAAAGACGTAAACCGACAGATAAGTAGGTATTTTAGATTTATAATATTACGAGTAAATTACTTTAACGCAAACGAAAAATTATTAGACTTTAAAAATACTCTCAAATTGCTCGGCAACATGAAAAATGACATATACATGAGAAGGCCTGTATGCAACAATGGATAAGTAAATAATAGCTGAATAAGAAAAATCTCTATAGGTACATAGTGCAATCAATTTTTTTGAAATACATAGTCTATTTTTCCATTATAATATTATTTCATTTACCACCATTCCTTATAGGCACTCGTTTATTAGTGACGATTGAAAAAACAGACTAAACCCTGGAGGCCTAAGCGAATGGATGAATTCTAAATGTGTGGAGAACTGCAGCCGGGAAGCCATTAGTATGATAACACCTACGTTCATGAAACTTATTTCTGTCTTATGGGTGTCTGTGGGGGATACCTCGTACTATCCTGATGTATCCAATCCAAATTACGAGGCGAGAGGTATAGACTTTATAAAACTTATTTTTGAGTGATTAAAATCAATTTGTATTGGGAGTTAATAGTAAAATATGAACCATTTTTGACAACTATTCTTTCCTTTTTACAAAGATTGTATTTTCAGGTAGGGCTCATGTAAATTTAGTGAAGATCTGATGAATAGTTTTGGAGCTGCGGGACAGAACTCCTCAACAGCAAATCGACGCCGATCTGTGTAAATAGCTTAGTAATAAATTGACTATCAACCGACATATTATAAATATAATGCATTATATATCCAATCCTTCCCTATTTAGTGACAGATTCGATTTCAGAGGAAAAAAATGTCTTTTTATTTTTTTAAATTTCACTGAGTTTGTGAAATTTGTTATGTGCCACGGGATGTTCTTACCTATACATATTTATCTATAGTATAGGTATAGGAAACTGGGGCGGATCGACTAGTCAATAACATAGGTATAGTACGGGACAGGTTAATATAGCAATCAGGGTGTGAGGCGGGGGCACGCCCCGCACACCCGCACGTCAGCCGCGCTCACCCGCACCGGGTTAGCGCGAGACATGGGCGGGTGTGCGGGGCGTTCCCTCCCCGAGTGCCATCTCGACCTGTCACGTACTATACCTATTCTTAATAACATTAGGGCAACAATGTTTAAAAACTACGAAGTACGTATGAAAATAGAACATACCAGATCTCATTGTCCTTGTTCCCATTACGTAAATACGAAACCTCGCCCGATATCCGAATAATCTCATTAATCATCTTTGAAATTCAATACATTGACACGCGGGCGGCCATTACGGCATTCCATGGATTTTATGATGTTTCAATTTGTATAGACATGGTGATGGGCGGGAATTGTTGGAATAACAGCACTTAGGCATTCGATTATGCAGACAACCGTCGGTATTCGATTGTATCGATTGCTCGTTCGAAATCGTTTATAGCCTTAGAGACGTTTTGATAACTTGATTGCATTAACTGTGGATGGGATTTGAATGATTGAATTTCTGCAAAATAGGTATCATAAAAATAAATCCTTTGATTTCCCAACTCCTAAACAAGATTATACGTGAAAAGGTTCGTAAGCTTACCTTATTTCATTATGAGATTACACATAGGTAAGCTTTTAGCTTTTATTTGCGAACTGCATTATTTTCTTTATTTTTGAAGGTTTATTTATTGGGATACAAAAACCGAGGAAAGAACAGATATCTTTTTCAAAATGAATCAGGTGTTTTATAAAATTGCCAGTAACCTCCTCTGGTATATAAATCCTCAAATGTAGTAAATCTTATGTTCTAACTTTCTAAGTAGGTACTAAAAATGCAGATCGGTAGAAACAAAATCGCAGCTCCAACAAAATTGCAACATCTATCGTTCAATTAAGCAAATTATTTTAAAAAACAGTTTCAATTAGGTACAACTTTGCGTCAGTTAAAAAATGGAAATAGTGTGGTATTAAGTATTTTATGAGTAGTAATTTCACGTGCACGTTATGCACAATTTAAATTCTTTCTCCTTCGATCACGATCGTGGCTTATAGTTTTAGAATTTTCTCATTATATAATAGCTGTACTCGAAGTTCAGGTCACATAGCCGTGTCTCCATATTTCATACTCGGACGGGGAATGCATGGCATGCGACGAGGGAACGTCGAGTATTGGTCAGTGCTAGGCATTTCTGACTAGCTTCATTATTATTTCACCATGCTAGACCTGAAGGAATTGATGGATTCAGGCAACGTATGAGTAGTTAAGCAGTTTACTCAAGAACTTAAAGCCTTACGTGCTATATTTTGTTTAAGGCTAGGGACAAATCTAGCTGATTTTCACGAGCGGAAAAGTAGGCATGGATTTTTTCACATACTTTGTCTGCATATATGGTACTACATGGGTACTACTGTCATTTTCTTCCATTTTCCTAGCATTATGAAAAACTAGCTTTTGCCCGCGACTTCGTCCGCGTTACCTAAGTATGTAATTTATAGCTCATGTTACTTCTGAACAAAGTAGCTTCCTAAGGGTGAAAGAATTATCAAAATTGGTTCAGTACTTTGAGTTTGAGAGGTTATTGATTACAAACAAATAAACAAATTTTTCTTATTTATAATATATACATATAAGCATAGATAATAAAATTGCCGGTAAAATTATATTATTGTTTATTAGAAAACCCTGTGCATTTTAGTAATTCAAAAGTACGTACTAAGTATAGGTGCGAAGCTGTTCCTGTACAAAAGAGCGGAGCCAACCCTTTGATTGCAATGTGATCTAGTGTCAACGATTGGAAATCTCTGTTTGGTTTCAATTAACACCCCCACGTTGTGATTTTCACGGATCAAATGCATAACTACAAGTGACATAACAACACTAGATGATATGAATATATATATATATAATAGAATGACATTGATAAAAGGTAGTCGTTTATACTTATAGCTAGCAAGCTATGAGTATGTCTGACTTTTGGACACTTTCATTTTGCGTTTCGCCATCGCTAATTTAGTTAAGCCACAGTTTAAAGTTTCTCATTGCTATATAATTTAATATGTTTACAGTGGAGAAATATCTACAATTCATAGATCGCTATCTAAGTCGGGTTAAAAGTGATGAATTCCAATTTCCATCGCAATCACGACTAATCTCTGTTTGATTTCAATTACTGATCTATCTTATTATACTTTGCACTTTCTTTTCATTGAAATTCAATATTAGTTCAAAACATCTTTTTCTCTTCTTTTGGATACTTAAAACCGTACCTTTAAGTTCTCCTTAGGTATTTAAAAAATATTTGTTTCTCTTGAATGTCCATACTAGGTAATATTATAAATACGAAAGTGTGTCTGTCTGTCTGTCTATCTGCTAGCTTTTCACAACTCATCCATTTAACCAATTTGAATTAAATTAGGTATAGAGATAGCTTATATCCCGAGGAAGACTGTATAGTAAGTATAGGCTACTTTGATCCCGGAAAATCAAAGTTCATCTAGTATTATATAACTATCTAAATGCGATGCTATTTACGTACAATTAATTAAATATAATTAATAGTTGAAATCAACATGCATAAAAGCATACATTTAAAATATTCATTTATAGAAAACTATGAGATTTTAAATACTAATATTTTCAGCCGTTAATTATTAATTCCATTTATACGACCCAATTTGAGTGTGTAATCCTGGATACTGCTATTTTATAAAATTCATAATATACCTAATAAATTCATTCCAAATGTCGAAATTAACAATTAATGTAAATAGATGCTTAAGGTCACATCAATTTAACCACACAATTAAATATCACGGAATTATAAATTATTAATTATGCCACAAATATAAAATAATTTAAATCGGAAACTCATCAGATTCAAATTTTATCCACTGATTTAGTACAATGGCAATGGTTTAACGTTAAGTCATTACACCACCACAAGTAATATTATAGCGTCCCAAATATAGCGTAATGAAAATTTTATTATGTTTAGTAAATATTTTGTAAGCTTTGCAAAACATAATGTGTGATAGTGGTAGATAGCAAGACTTTTAAGGGAAGTAGATACTCCTCTTGCAAATAATATGCATTTTCTATCTATGCCTCCTTAAACTTATGTTAAGTTTTTATTAAGCTAGAAGCAAAATGATCAAGTGGCCTATCACCTAGTTACTTCCTTGTTTTAGCTCGTTACCTCATTCGTTCGGCTAGATAAAACAACACACAAGCGTTATGCTAGCTAATATTATTAGAAAGGCTGTGGAGCAAACACAGTGGAAGAAGTCAGTGTAAGATTTACGAAGAGCTGCTTTCATTTTAAGATTACATTCGTACAACAAGGTGCAACAAGGCTTAATAAGAACGCAGGGAAAAAACTGACTTATGACCCCGACCTTCAAACATAAAGAATGCGACCAAAAAGAAATAGGCACTCGATGGGATTACTTATTGACACTTTGGAACCGTACTGTATAAATAGTACATAGTTCAGTATGAGTAATCCCATCGAGAATTCCGCTAAAGCTTTGTATGAAATAGAGTAAATAAAATGAACGAAAAATAATTTAGGTAAGTACTATCTTTCTATCAGTACCCTTATTATAAATGCGAAAGTGTGTTTGTTTGTTGGTTTATTGGTTTGTTGGTTTGTTGGTTTGTCCTTCAATCACGTCGCAACGGTGCAACGGATTGACGTTATTTCTTGCATGGGTATAGATAAAGACCTGGAGAGTGACATAGGCTATTTTTACCCTGGAAAATAAAAGAGTTCCCACGGGATTTTAAAAAACCTAATTCCACGCGGACGAAGTCGCGGGCATCAGCTAGTAATATATAAAAATGAATCGCTGAATGTATTGCTGATCGAAAATCTCGAAAACAGCTGAACCGCGATTTAGCTAATTCTTTTTTTATAATAATATTCCTTGAAGTACCAGGATGGTTCTTACGGAGAGAAAAATAAGCCGGTACGAAGTTCGCCGGGTTAGCTAGTTGAAAAAATATATAGTAGGATAGCCTTGCTGGATGCAAAGCTTTATGTTTGGATTTGTTGTTCATTATGAAACAAACAAAATTTCCAAAGTGCTGCGTTCAGGGACGGGCGTGCAAACAGAACGTAGACTTAATTGAGATAATGCAAACAAGGATTCCCATCAGTGGGCGTAGCTGATAACTGAGTTGCATTGCTGTGGGTCGTTTTGCTTATATTTACTTAGCCGGGTTTATGTTGATGTCTGTACCATTAAAATGTAGGATAACTCGCAAAATTTGGGTGAGCAGGGCATTTAAAGAATTAATAGGGTGTTTGTGTTTGCATACGTACTTAGTCGATTTAATATACGAATAGTCGTCCTGAAGTATTTATAGGAACATTTGATGATACAAATGATATTGCTTTTAAGTTTTGTGTACTAAAATCGGTAAAATTTTGTGGAATTGCCAAATAAGTTACTAGATGATGCTCACGACTTAGTCAGCATGGGTTTAGGTTATGAAAAACTCCATGGGAACTCTTTGATTTTTCGGGATAAAAGTACACTATGTCCGGCTCAGCCTGCAAACTATAGCAGTACCTTTCGTCATTTGTTGAACGGATGGATCTTGAAAAGGTTGTTGACAGACAAAGAAATGGACAGATACACTTTCAAATTTAAGTAAAAGGTGACTGACTGACTGACTGATCTATCAACGCACAGCTCAAACTACTGGACGGATCGGGCTGAAATTTGGAATGCAGATAGCTATAATAACGTAGGCATCCAACCCCTAAATTCAACCCCTGAGGGGGTGAAATAGGGGTTTGAAATTTGTGTAGTCTACGCGGATGAAGTCGCGAGCATAAGCTTGTTTATAATATGACAGTGGATTACTTACTCTTATATATACTTTGACTTACTGTAATACCTATTTCGTATCATAGCAAGTCGACTTTTTGGTCTTCATTAATGTGGAATCATTCCCGAGGTCAGACATGAAAGGTTCTATTAGAAGTTTTCTTATTAGAAGTTACCCCATTACAACGGTACCCCTCGTTACGGTGTCCAATCATGATGGAAAAATCACCTTATGTACAAGTCATATATATTACCGTTATCCTTCGTCTTTACTTGTATGTTGTGTTCAGGGTTCCGTACCTCAAAAGGAAAAAAGGAACCCTTATACGATCACTTTGTTGTCTGTCTGTCCGTCTGTCCATCTTATCTGTCAAGAAAATCTATAGGGTACTTCCCGTTGACCTAGAATCATGAAACTTTGAAGCTTGATAGATCTTATAGCACAAGTACCAATTAATCCGAAACTGTGGTTACATCACAAAAAACAATTAAAATGTGTTCATGAACAAATAATTCGTATTTTCAAAGGAAAATACCAAGTGGGGTATCATATGAAAGGGTACCTACCTGTACATTCTAGAACAGATTTTTATTTATTTTTATGCTTAATTAATAGTTTTTGATGTATCGTGCAAAATGCCGAAAAAATACGACTGTAGTACGGAGCCCTCCGTGCGCGAGTCTGACTCGCACTTGGCCGGTTTTTTCTCATCAAGATTTAGACAATATTATTCAACTAGCAGTTGCCCGCGACTTCATCCGCGTAAAATTTCTGGTTTCTCATGAGATCTGAAATTTTCCCGCTGCAAAAGGCCTCACTTACCTACTCACTCAATCTCACCTCAAGGCACGGAACCCAGAATACCTAAATGCCAATTTTCATATCTCTAACTTCTAAACCATAGGATTTTCATATAACTTTTCAACCCCCATTTCACCTCCTTAGGGGGAGAATTTAGTTAGATCATTTCTTATCTGATACCTGCCACCAAGAACGAACCTACGTTTCAAATTTCAAGTAAAAATAACAATAGTTAATAAGTACTTTTCTATAAAAACTTTTCCCCCCTATTTTATCACCCTTAAGGGGGGGATTTCCCAAATTGACTTATACAGTTTTTATTATTTTAAGCTAATAACCTAAATGTCGATTTTCATGTCTCTAACTTCAAAAACATATGACTTTCATACAACCTTCGACCCCCCCCTTTCCCACCCTTAGGGGGGCATGTTCTCAAAACCATTTTTTAGCTGACACCTACGTCTTAGAAAGAATCTACCTTCCAAATTTCAAGTTTGTAGGCTTTATAGTTCCTGAGATTTCGTGATTAGTCAGTGAGTGAGTGAGTGAGTGAGTGGTATTTCTCTTTTATATATTTAGATGTAAATAAAGCATTCACACCTAAGTAGGTACTCTATCTGTAGACGACAGTGCAATATTTTCCACGTGATAACAAGCCCGGGTATAAAATCCTTTCTCGTCTACCCGGTGTCTGGAAGGTTAATTGAAATCAAACATAATTTAGTTGCGGCTGAATAATAATATTAGCTATTCATTTATTCATAGTGATCTACTAAGTTTAAATTCAATTCTGATCTACTCTATTTCCAATTCGAAGGCCATATAATCTGTGGGTAAAATTAAAACTAGGCACTCTTAAGCTGGAGATTGACTTGTACCGTTTGTTTTTAATGTACCATTGCTTGCATGCTCATACATTTAAAACAGCTAAAACTCGTTTTAGTCCTGTTTTAAATATATTATTTTGTTATTTAAAAGAAAAATGTGACATAAAACCGTATTAGGTTTGCAAATCCCTGTACTTGACCTAGTACATCTATTACTAGCATTAGACGTGCATCAGTTGAAAACAACGACTATTCTATATTAAAATACTATATTAAAAGTTAGATAATAGATAACAATTAATATTTCTCGGTTATACAAAATAAAACATAATTTCGTTACGGTATCATAAGGAAGATAAATTTCACTTCAACCCAGTCGTGATTTATGTTTCATTTTAGAGGTTTACCTAGTTTCTAATAAAAACAATCTTAAATCATTAATTCTGTGGACGCCAGTGTAATATTTTCATATTATGATTGCAAAACGGATTAAAAAATGCTTGCATCGTCCAACCAGTTCCATGGCTGGACATTTAATTGAAATCAAACATGATTTAGGTGCGACTCAATATATTTTAACTTTTTACTTCATTTCCATTTCGGTTGAGAAAATAATTGAATACGTGATTAATTTGTTCGAGGATTATCTCTTAGAAAGGTATACCTATCTCAAACAAGGTCGTTGTCTAAACTTTCCTAAATCGATTATTTTGGGGCTTTCATTGACTGTTAATTGCTTTATTTTCCTACATCTATGGTTAATAAAGACATATTGTCTGTTTGAAAGCTTTAATCTTTAAGACTATTTATTGATTGGATTTTATTCTCTTCACCAACAAACTAGCTATTTTAGCAGTTTATTATACAGCTTATTGATAAAACTTCACAATCCCTGAAATGAACTGCAGAAAATCTAATGCTATGAAATGACCAGTAATATATTAATTAGTATTTATTATAAGTAAATAGTCATATTATTGTGTGTTCAGAAAAACTGCAAATTTGGTTTTTCGAATAATTATAATAAATATTGACAACTTTTTTTATTCCTTTTTCTTTAAGAGATCGTGGTGTTTTACGAAATACCTACCCTGTATATTAGTGTATTAGATTACAGCAAGCCAGGTCAAGTCACAAGTCATTTAGTATTATTGTAATAAATGTTATCATCTCCAAATAAATTACCAATTCCGTCGTAGACCTGTCTGTGTTTATCAAGCACTCAGTGATTTAATATGTTCACTCAACTCTCCCCTTTCATTTTACTGATAGACACTCGAAACTATTGCTAATGCAGATAACGTGTATTCCATTTAAATCATTTGATGCCAGATTTTATAGATAGTTGATATTTTAATTTAATTTATTATATTTAAAACCAAGTAAAATAATTGACAAATGTTTCATCATCATCAACCGATAAACGCTGCGTCTTCCGGTGCGAGGTCGCCATTCCTGCACCTTGAGACCCCAACGTCTATCAGTTTTACGAACTATGTGCCCTGCCCATTGCCACTTCAGCTTTGCAATCCGTTGAGCTATGTCGGTAACTCTAGTTCTCCTACGGGTCTCCTCATTTCTTATTTGTTTGATAACAAAGCAATATGACAAATATTTACACTAATTTATTGGACTGGTAATTTTATGGCACTATTCTTCGTCAGGATTATTAGGTATCAGCCATTGGTAAATGGATATTCAATCACTTGCATTTGCTACAACAGACCAACCCACTTGTTTACTCCACTTGAGTAGAAACTAGTTGAAGTTGACTCTCATTTGGATTTACGAGCCGATTGAAAGTACCCGGCGATAGAATCGAGTAACAAACACTACTCAATCTATCCCATCACTAAACCAATGTTCTCGAATTAGCTATCAGCATAGACGGCGACAAAGAGAGGCTGGTCTTATCTCGTGGATTTAGATGAGCTCAACCCCCGATACAAAATAATAGCCGGCTCGATAGCGTCATTGTTTGAGCATGAAATTAAAATTGAACGGGTTCACACGTGCGCACCGCCGAGATAAGGGGTTGCCGTCCGCGCCACCGATTCACAGTTCGTGATATTAGTAGGTAACAGTTTCTGCCTCACGATTCCGCTTCCGCTTATAAAGGGCTTATTCCACCTTCCTAAATAAGACATCCTAAATGGTAGGTATACTTACCGTCAACTAGCCAACTTTGTCAATCAATGATACTTTGCTCAAAAAGCAATTTATAAGCAAATTCGCAAAATGTTTTTTTTTTGATAAATTAACATTTTAACCATGTTCGATTTTGATACCGGGCAAAGTAATCCGGACTTTTAGCCTGATTTTTCAAAATTTTGAAACCTAGGCCAAGTATTTTCCACGTATTTTTAAGAGTTATATTTGTATGAAAAACCTAGGATGTAATTAATAAACGTGCATATTTACAAATCGTTTTGATTATACTACGAATGTTTGCTACTAACATAACGTTTATTTCGATTAAAAATAGGGGAAGCTTTTTACTTAATACCTCAACAGAGTAAGTAGGTACTTGTAGGCAAGTGTACTTTATTAAACTGCTATTGTGCACTCGCCAGTTGGGATTAGGAAAGGGATAAGGATCGCATACATAGGCCTTCCTCTAACTTTCAATGGATTCTACGAAGGCCTTTAAAATGTTTTGTATTATGAATATTTTGAAATAATGAAAATACCAAGAAAGTTGAAAACAATTCTATGCTATATGACCTATATGACCTAAATTATGACTTCAACATAGGACAGCTCTAGGTATTATTTTGTTTATTTGTGTACATAGGTAAATCTATTCGTCGTTCGGAGAGTGTGAGTAATGATTTTAATAAGGTAAGTACATTTAAATCTAAATATATAAAAATAATCCTGACTAACACACTAACTGACTCATCAACGCCCAGCCCTTAGTCCTAGAACGCTGAAATTTTGCACAGAGATTACTTTTATAATGTAAATAAGGAAGAAGGCCGGATTTTTTGAAACTCTCACGGGAGTGAAGCCGCAAACGGTCGCTAGGTAAGCAGTGTAGCAGAAGAAATTCCTCGTAGGCCTATCTTTAATTAAGCGGTATGCGTCAGTTAGGTGCAGTAAATATAAGCCACTCATTATATGATTCTAATTAAAAGCTAAATTCAATGTGTCCCCCAACATTTGGCCTATTAACTTCCCTGTCCCAAAGCTGTTAGGCTCGTTGTCGATTATTTAGCGATTATCAAAATGTGGTGCGCTGGATGCAATTTAATTTACCGTCTCTGTGGTATGTTATGTATACCACTATGGACTGCCGGATGCATCGCAAACTGATAGGTACCCAGTATTGCCTGTTAGTATAAGAGCCCACGAGAGCAGATGCTGTGGAAAAGCCATAGAGCTAATACATTTAGCAAACATACTAAACTGAACCACTACGCTACTATGACCATTTTACGCAAAGGTGTAGTCTCGCTGGCCCCGTTAGCCGTGTCCTCGTTGACGGGGACAGCGTTAATTGAATAAAATTATTAAAAACTCATCCCGTTGTCCCCGATCTCTGTACCCATTTAACGGGGGCAGCGGTAATTGAGTAAAATTATTGAAAAATATGTACCACTTGCTTAAACGGTGAAGGAGAAGATTGTGAGGAAACCTGCATGCCTGAGGGTTCTTTAAAGTGTTATCAAAGGTGTGTGAACTCAGAAGTAAGTTAAAATCTATCACAACTTATACATTAGCTTACAAAGCTTAGCACATTGTTACGACCGTTGGTTGTTATTGTTGGAACTGGCTGTAAACTAAATTGTTTATATTTAAATATGTTCTTATTCTTATTTTTTCTAAGAGTTTTTTGTTTTACATTCGATGACTTATTAACCTACTTCAAATATATATCTCAAACAGGACGTCCAAATTTTTCTTTTTACTGATATTTTTCCTATAAATTCTAAATATCCCAACGCGTTATCAGCACGAAGGGCTCTAGGTGGAAAAATAAAAGTGGAAAAGTGGTATTAATTGTCCATAGTTGCTTTATTTGTTGCGAACATCGATGGTTGTGAACAAGAAAAAATAGAGAAGGATATCCCACTTGGAGATTTAAAATGATTAAATTATTTGCTACATGAGAACCTGTGGTTTCCTATTGATGGGTATCCAGAAGGAGATACGACCGCTGCATAAATGAAGGTGATTCTGTTCGTCATGCTTTCGCGCTGTGGTGGACTGTACAGTGTACATAGTTAATTGTACTGTTAATATTCCACCTAAGATGAATAGTGAAGATATTGCGTACGAGGTGCACTCTGACCGTCTGAGCAAGTATCAGCTCTGGCATAATATGGTTAGGACACTTATGTCGCATAGGCATGAATCAATTGAACTTGAAGAATCATCAGGTAGTTTAGGTCTTAGTTTGTTTTTCTCATGTTAATTTTTCTTGTTCCTGTGTGTTAATATTTTATGTTAAGTTTTTTTTGTAAGACAATTTAGTTTAAAGGGGGATGTTGGAACTGGCTGTAAACTAAATTGTTTATATTTAAATATGTTATTATTTTTATTTTTTCTAAGAGTTTTTTGTTTTACATTCGATGACTTATTAATTTACTTCAAATATATATCTCAAACAGGACGTCCAAATTTTTCTTTTTACTGATATTTTTCCTATAAATTCTAAATATCCCAACAGTTATGCTTCTGACTTTCCAAGTTTTAACTGTGGGCTCCCGGACTAGTAGGTACTCCCAGTACATATTTGCTCTACCCTCTGGATATTAGAACCTGGGCAACGTTTTAATTAAGTGATTGCGTTGGATCATAAACAAATTCGGTTGTGTTTATTTGGTATAAAATCTATTTGTATAACCTTATTTTATTAATTACTACTTTGATATTATTTAATTGCTAACATTTACAATAGAGCTGATTAAATAACAGATAATAATTGGTATAATTTTAGCCCCTAACTGTAGTCTTGAGTCCTTTCCATTGGACCCACCCTTCAATCTTTAAACGCGTGTAAAACTGGTGTAGCTGTTGAAGTCGCTGTGAGACCCACAGGTCCTCCTTGGCTAGCGCTTGGCTGTGATCGACCTGCTGATAAGACGTGATGATGCAGCCTAAGTTGGAGCGCGTTTGCTTGCTTGACTTAGGCGAAAGAGTTTTATAACAGAGAGAATGCATTTATCCAGCATTTTCTAATGTTAGTAATGGAAATTCACTGCCAAGTAATGGAACAGGATTTAGACCAAACGAGAGAATTCCCCACATTTACAGATACTAAGTATCTCTCTTTCTCTGTTTCTGTTTATCCAAAGAGTGCAGATATAGAGCAAGCACTCCCTCGTTTGTTCTATAATCTATATCTTCTATAATCTATATCTTCTATATATTGAAATGCTAGCTGATGCCCGCGACTTCATCCGCGTGGATTTAGGTTTGAATTAAGTATTTGGAATAAAAGTCTTTCTGTAGATTTTTAACTATGAAATATTAAAAAATCTGTATAATCTATAAAAAAAATCCTGCGAAAGTCTGTGTGTGAATGACCATTCATCATCCCGGTGCCGACTCATTACTGAGCATGGATCTCCTCTCAGAATGAGAAGGGTTAGTCCACCACGCTGGCCAAGTGCGGATCGGCAGACATCACACACTTTTGAGAACATTATGGAGAATTTTCAGGCATGCAAAGCATGACCATTATAATGAGACTATTAACAAAAAAATTGTGTTTATCGAAATTATTTTGCAGCATGCCTTTGAAACGACGGCGTTTAAATGTTGCATCAACTTTATAAATCTTTACCACGAAAATCGCATGCAAAGGGCCCATAAACGCAGGCAATGTTGCTAATACGAAAACTTGTCCATTACTGACGATATATTTACCAAATTGTGTTTTGTTTAAGTTTGGAAGTTCCTCCATTTACTACATTTGATCATGATCATTATTGCCATCATAATAATTATTATGGTTATAGGTTAGTTTGGGTAGTTGCCGATAGTTACCGTGATATTTGATATGGATGTTTTATGACTATCATTAGTAAACACACGCATTTTATGTATATTTTTGTTTCTTATACCTATTGATTCTTAGTTGACATTTTACTATCACATTCACAATAATGTTGCCTGTAGGTAACAAACTTTGTTGTTAAATTAAATGCGAAAGTGTGTTTGTTTGTTGGTTTGTCCTTCAATCACATAGCAATGGAGCAACGGATCCACGTGATGTTTTGCATGGGTATAGCTGTTAAAAACCTCTAGAGTGATATAAGCTACTTATTATCCCAAAAAATGAAAAGGGCCACAGGATTCGACCACGGGCATCAGCTAGTTTTGCGTATTTTGTGAAGCTACAGTACTTACAGTACGTTCGCTCCTCGTATTCTTTTTCATTTATGTTTCTACTTGTTATAAAGTTAAAGTCGTGCTCAGTATAAAATGAGAACTCTGTTCATTGAACATTAAAGTAATTCACACATCACTACACTTACCTACTCTAAAAATAGACTTGAAAATTACGATGAAATGTTTCTTGCCATTTCATAATATCAGTATTTTTTATTCGATGTCGAATTGTGTTTTTGCTGCGTTTTCACCTGGTAATAAAATAATATGAAGATGCAATCTAAATTGGAAGGCTTGGAAGGGGTTTGTCATTTTTTAAATAAGTAAAACTTTTTTTATTCGACTGTAAGTCAGCCCTTGATTGCTATCTCACATGGTGATAAACGATGCAGGGTAAGATGGAAACGGGCAAACTTGGAAGGGGTATTGCACTTTTATTAAACTCACACCTCTTCACATCGGTTTCATACGGCATCGTACCGGAACGCTAAATCGCTTTATATCACGTCTTTGCTGGTAGGGTGGTAACAAGCCACGGCTGACCGTCCCAGACCAGTAAGACAATTTTACAATTATTATAATTTCTCCTGGAATCGAACTGGAGACTTTCCACTTATAAAAAAGTTAAAATGTCTGAGTTTGGATCAGTTCAGTGGCCACGAATCTATTGTCCTATGTCGTCTATTCACTGCTGTCTCGACAGTTGTCAACGTTTACCTGTGCTGGATGAAATAATTGATTTTTAGGGTTCCGTACCTCAAAAGGAAAAACTGAACCCTTATAGGATCACTTTGTTATCTGTTTGTTTGTCTGTCGGTCTGTCAAGAAACCTACAGGGTCCCGTTGACCTAGAACCGTGAAATTTGGAAGGTACTCGTAGGTAGATAGCAGACAATAGGGGAAAAATTCAAAAAGAAAACCGTGTATCTGTGGTTACATCACATAAAAAAATTTAAATAATTGTTGCCATGAACTACTAATTAGTATTTTCAATTTTCGAAGTAGCTATATCAAGTGGGGTACCATATGAAAGTGCTTCACCTGTGCATTCTAAAACAGATTTTTATTTATTTTTATGCATCATAGTTTTTGAACTATTGTGCGAAATGTCGAAAAAATACGACTGTAATACGGAACCCTCTTGTGAGCCTGATTCGCACTTGACTGGTTTTTTTAACTAGTGCAACAGAATGGAAGCAGGAGGCAGTCGACCATAATTTGGTATGGAAAACCTAATAGTATTTGGGAACCAATGTATTTTACAGCCAGAGCCCCAGGATATTGGGCAATAATATGTTTAATCGACGGAGTCTACTGCATTGTTGTAAAATATCTAGGTACTTAGCTTTAAAGTTACACGGGGTTAAAGATTTACTTACAAATCTTTGACGGATTTCTGGATTTTTCACGGAAGTCTGAAAACCATAGATTTAGACATTTGTTTCTAGAATGTATCTACAAAATTTTATTGAGTTTGATTGGTTATTTAATATTCAAATGAAAACTAAACTACGTTTGTATATAGGTAGTAGGGTAACTTCTCTTAGGGCACCTGTTATTATAATATATTTGTATTGAGGAAAATAAAAAGTCGAGTTGTACTTGCGCACGAAGGGTTCCCTACTATCGAACAAGATATAACCCTATGTACTTTTTATTTATTTTACACTAGAGGATGTCCGCGACTTCGTCCGCGTGGATTTAGGTTTTTAGAAATCCCGTGGGAACTCTTTGATTTTCCGGGATAAAAAGTAGCCTATGTCCTTCCCCGGGGTGTAAGCTAACTCTGTACCAAATTTTGTCGGTTTAACGGTTGGGCCGTGAAAAGCTAGCAGACAGACAGATAGACAGACAGACAGACAGACACACTTTCATATTTATAATATTAGTATGGATGGATTTGCATGGCGGCCAATTCGCCATCTTGGTTTTTAATTGTATTTTGTTTTGATAGCGGCTTTAGAAATACACACAGTCTGTGACAACTATTACAGTTCATAAGATACAGACGGACGGACAGCGGAAGCTTTGTGAAAAGATTCCGTTGGAACCCTAAAAATGAAGTAAATGTAGAAAGAGAAATTATAGGTACGAGTAAAGTCCGCTACAGGTCGTGACGGCAATCGGGATATGAGGCGGGGGGACGCACCGCAAACCCACATGTCACCCGCGCTCGCCCGCACCGGGTTAACGCGGGGGCTGTGCGGGTGTGCGGGGCATTCCCTCCCCGATTGCCATCTCAACCTGTAGCGTAGATTTGTCATACTGTGGTATTACGTAGCTCAGGCAAATGATTTTACTTGGAGTCAAATGTGATGCCAAATTCTATTGCTCTTAAAATGTTCCACTATCCTGTTTATACTGTTGCAATAGAAAAGCGCTTTGGATAATTTGACTGCAAAACAAATAGCATTGTCAGGCTTGTAACAAACACAAGTGCAACGGTACAAGGTACAGCTCATTGTTCGGCCGACATCATTAGTCACACGCTATTTAGCAGTTAGCTCCAGCCGATTTATCAATACGACATTTATTTTCAGTTAATCGTGTTTGGATATTGAACCTATAGGGTGGCTATGATAGCACCGGCTAATAACCTGTAGGAAATTATTCAATTCTGTAATTGCTATCGGAAATTGGATGAAAAATTACTATGCGTTTCGGAAAATTACTTGAGGTTTTCCGGTGACATTTTATTCATTGACACAATGAAATGAAGTATGTGCGTTAGTTAATAATACATTAGATTTATTTCTGTAACTGGATTTGTTATTTCATTATATGGTAAAAGAATTAATTATTCAGTCTTTTGTATTACAGGTAATACTAGCTTATGCTCGCGACTTCGTCCGCGTGGACTACTCGAATTTCAAACCCCTATTTAACCCCCTATGGTTGAATTTTCAAAAATCCTTTCTTAGCGAATACCTACATCATGATAGCTATCTGCATGCCAAATTTCAGCCCGATCCGTTCAGTAGTTTGAGCTGTGCGTTGATAGATCAGTCAGTCAGGCAGTCAGTCAGTCAGTCAGTCAGTCAGTCAGTCAGTCAGTCACCTTTTCCTTTTATAGGTAATATTAGTACCTACCTAATATTATAAATGCTAAAATGTGTTTGTCTGCTTAGCTAGCTATTCACGGCCCATCCTTTAACCGATTTTGAATAAATTTGGTAAGTACAGATATCAGTAGTAGCCTGCATCCTAGGGGCAGACGTAGGCCACTTTTTGTCTCGGTAAACTAAAGAGTTTTTACAGGATTTTAAAAAACCTAAATCCGCAATAGCTCTCTCCATTAGGTACTGACTCGCTGAGTGACTCTGAGCTTTCTTATGAGGCCCATAGTTAGTGAACTTATCTCGGACTCTTATCATTACTGGTATCACGCACCGTTTGAAGACTTTGGTCTTCAAGCACTTCTCGTGCAAAATTCCTCAATATTTGAGAGCTTTGATATTAAAATTTCCCAAACAGATCCAGCCAAAATATTCCCGATTTCGGCTTTCCAACAAATATTCGTAAATTATTTCCACTGTTCAAATAATCCCATGATTTCCTATTGAATTTACGTAACTCCAGCGAAATTATGGTGAATCGAATATGAGCGGTCGCCATATTTAACCGTTATCAGCTATGCTCGTCCTCGCGCGCATTCATCGCCCAGTGATTTACTTACGGCTTATCCCACCTAGCTGACTTATGGAGTATGGAGCTGACGGTGGGAAATTCTCTCCGTTTATTCCTACGTTTCAGTACCTACCTACCACTTCATAACTAAAAGGTCTTATAAAGTCGCGAAATTCGTACAGTCTGATAAAACTAAAACTAAAAAAGGTCTCTGACATTATGTCAGGGGAAGAAGCTGCCTAAATAGAATCCGAAAAGGTCTATTTAGTAAAAAAAAAAAAAAAAACTAAAAGGTCTTAGGTGCCATCTCCACGACTGAGGGGATCGCAACGAGTCCGTCCTACTATAGTCGGCGATAGTATGTCCCTGTGGAGTTGTATCAAATTTGGTAGCACAGCGAGACTATCGCCGCGATTCTCTCGTCCGTGGAAATGGCGACGAGTAAGCCTGCACTGTGAAATTTAACTGTACGATTATTCCCAACCAAAATTATGTGCCCTATAGAAATTGTATGAAGCCGTTCGCGTATTTTTTGTTGCAAGTGCGTGCGGCTTTCAGATAACAGTTCATTATAGAATTGATATCAAAAAGTTAGTTAGATTGGAAATCTATTCGGACTAAAATAAGAACATAAACTGACAGACTTTGACTTTGACTTTTTAAAAATAATCCATACTAATATTATAAAGCGAAAGTGTGTCTGGTTATCTGTCACCTTTTCACGGCTCATCCATGACAAAAGGCACAGAGTTAACTTGCATCCCGGAGTCGGACGCGTTCGAGGAAGCTTTTATACTGGAAAATCAAAGAGTTCCCATAGGATTTATAAAAAACTTAAATCCACGCGGAAGAATTCACAGGCAATATCTAGTTGTATTGTAAAGAGAGTGTTGCAATTAAAATTTGCAAATACACAGAATTTCAAACTTGAAAATTGATAGGCTCGATTTGAAAGCGTATTCCCTGTTTACAGTTTTTCTAACAGGTTCGTCAGTAACGAATAACAAACTAAACAAATCAAAGGGCGCTCATTACGGCATTCGAATCGCAAAGTGGACTTTAGATTGCTCAGCATTGATTCCGATGATTCAGTCGCTGGGGTCATTATCATTACCGCGCCGGTCGGAATCCATTAATCACGTTGGTATTCCTGCACCGTGCGGAGGCTTCATCACTCCCCCTCAGCCCTCACTAGTGATGGGTCGAATCGATTTTTGAATCGGCTCACATTAATTGTTTCGTGAAGTCTAGACACTCGAGTCTTTGGTCCAATTTTCCAATTAACGATGGAAATTCTGATTTAAATAAGAAGCTTATGTCTCATCATCTCACATTCTGTATTTTTAACCGAATTTAAAACTGGAGGTTTTTCTTGTAGTAATCAATTAGGTAGGTACCTATTTTTTGTGAACCTAGGGAAATAGTAACCTTCTTGCAACTTGGGGTGATATATTATGGTAATATGAATAAGTTTCTTGTTTTGACTTTAGGTACTTAGGTACTTCACGTTGGTTTCTGCACCGTGTAGAGGCTTCATCACTCCCGCTCAGCCCTCACTAGTGATGGGAAGCATCGATTTTTGAATCGGCTCACACTAATTATTTCATGAAGTCTAAATACTCGAGTCTTGGTCCAATACACTAGATTACAACATGGGGTTATTCAAGGGGCGGACCAACAAATTCCTAAAAGGCCGGCAACGCATCGGCGGTTCCTCTGGTGCTGCAAATGTTCATGGGCGGCGGTAATCACTTAACATCAGGTGACCCGCCTGCTTGTTTTCTCGCTATATCTATTAAAAAAATATCCAATTTACGTTGGAAATTCTGATTTAAATAAGAAGCTTCAAATCTTCCATATTGGGTACAATTCAGCTTAAAAATATTTCGGAAATTGGGTGGCTACCTAGTGCCTACCTACTTGTTAGGTAGGTTGTTGGGTTGAAAACAGTATTCTTCTTCTACAACAGTAAATCGTGGTTATGTCAATATAAAGATTTATGCCCATTAAATTTTGTGTCACGATCGAACCCAGTTAACGTGAGCCTTTCAAAATAAGGCTCTTTGCGCACTGCATCCAATCCAATCCAAACGAATCCGAAAATGCTCGATTTGAAGTAGCCGTAGTATCTTTGTGTATTTATTTATTTGTGCGTGGGATTGCGCACTAGATTCGAGTTTCGTGTTTCGAAATCTTTCGAATGGCATGGACCGACTTAACTTAACTGGTTGATCCGAATCCGAGTCATTATGCAAGGAGTGGAGGCTTAAGAATACGATCCGAAACGGACGCACTGTACAATCGACATCCAGATTCGATTCGCGTTTTCTGGATCTAAATTTTCTGGGATTCGCATCGGATGCAGTGCGTACAGAGCCTAAGCAGTCAGAATAGAGATAGTACAATTTAATAAAAGAGAAAAAGGAGAACAACCTTCTAAATTACTAAATGCAATAACCACGATACTGACATGGAATTTTAATACATTCGATGAAGCTCATCACTACCCCAAGTACCTGGACGCACTCGTGCATTCACCCTTCCCTTATCAGTTTTGATGTAGCGAGTCGCGAAAACAGGGCGGAACTAGATAGGAACGGAAATGACAAGTATATTTTAAAGTTTATGCTTTCCTATCTATTATAAACATAGGCCATATTTTATTTCAATAAATTGAAGATCCCTACGAAAATTTTAATAACCTACGCGTGCAAAGCCGAGGTGGGTCGATAGGATCTCATAAAGGAAATCGAAAACTTAATAGGATCACTTTATTGTCCATCTATCTCTATGTCTATCTGTGTGTCAGTGTGTCTAACGCCCCAGCATTACACAGTCAGTAATACAGTCTATAAACTTTATTTTTATTTTTTATTCATTATAGGTATACGCTTGATCAATCACACCTGATGGGAAGTTATGATGTGGCCTAAGATGGGACGCGTTTACCTAGAAGATGCCTATCCACTCTTGTTTTAAAGATACCCGATACTTAAAACATATCGCTTCAGTCATGTGGCCGTGAATCAGTAACAAACATCCAAATTTTCACATTGATAACATAAGTAAGATATATTGTTTGTTTCCAAAGAATAATTGTTCGTATAGAAAACAAAATAAGACATCATCTAAACCACAATTCGTATTAGTTCGTGAACAATGTTTGCCCTCCTTCTATTTCACTAATGCATTGTGGCGCATTGGTATTCAGCATACAGCCCTGCTCCGATTCGATTGGCGATGAGCCGGTTATTAAATCAGTTGGATAAACACCACACACCTGTGCTTCTAGATTTGCATACGAACACACGAACACAATAGTTATATGGCTATGCCTAATATTGCAGTTAAGTTTGTTATCAGCGTCTTTGATTACCTGTAGGAATATGGCAGGCTTGTCAAAAAGGCATCCAGCGGCCTGCATCATCATTATCATGATCAACTCATCGCCGGTTCACTACAGAGCACGGGTCTCCTCTCAGAGTGAGAAGGGTTTAGCCATAGTCTACCACGCTGGCCATGTGCGGATTGGTAGACTTCACACACCTTTGAGAACATTATGGAGAACTCTCAGGTATGCAGGTTTCTTCACAATGTTTTCCTTCACCGGTCATCAAGGTACCTACATATTATTCCCTAATTAGTTTTGTGTTTCTTGAAACACAATCAACCAACTGAGGATATCAGCTTAATTAATTATTATATTAGCATAAATCAGTAATGCAGCTGCGTCATCCCATTGACTGAATTGAGGCAACTCAATTACACGAAATCGAACTATTAACTTGTGATATATGTACAAACCCATGCCATTTATGCCTCGATTACTTGATTGTCTTTATCGGATTCTAGTTAAGATAATCCCTCAGCCCTACATATATTATAATGTATCGAGTTATGGTTTAATCAGCAACCGCTTCAACGTTTGATTGTGTATAACCACCACTTCCCGCAGTGTTATCGAGAATTCCTGATAGGTAACTACAGTGTAATCAAAGACTTGTGTTTGCACATCACACTGGTTTGTAGCAAGCAGGCTGATGAATATTTCTATCACAGAAGAGACCTACAAGAGACCTATGTTCAGCGGTGGACGTCTATCGGTTGATGATGATGATGATGTACTTTTTATTTTTTCTTTCATCTCTTATTTAACGTAATTTCTAAAAATCCTAAAAAATCTTTTTCTTAAGTTATAACCGGAACCTCAAATATCAATTTTCATAGACATAACTTGAAAATGACGAATTTTTGTACTTGCATCCCTTATCTTAGGGGTGAATTTTTTTAAAGTTCTTTCTTAGTAAGCACCTACGCTATAAAAGGAACCCACTTTCAAAATTTCAAGTTTCTAACCTCAGCGTTTTAGGATGTTCGTTGATAGACCAGCGGTCGATAGTCAGTCAGTCAGGACAAGTCCTTTTATATTTATAAGTTATATTTTACCATAAAGCCTTATCTAATTACGATACAAATTATGCCCACGTGAAATGGTGCCAAGAATTCCGCGCTGGACAGCCAGGTCGACCCGTTGCACAAAAAATGATCATGAATGAATGTCACCAGATGAGGCGGAGGTATTAGACGCGGTGAAATGTCTCGTAATTTTTTAGCACTAAGACTCCAGGGTCTTCACGGCAAACGGAACAAAAATATAACTCTGGATAAGAGAGGCTTGCGACGCTTACCGTTTGCAGCTATTTCTGCTGCGGCTCCCGGTCTTGATGCTGTCTCCCTGATATGACACGGGGCCAAAAATGTGTCAACGCAGGTTGCATCCCACATTAGCGCCCGTTCCCGTTCCCAGGGAACCAGCGTCAATCCATCAGGTCTCTTGCCATCATCCCGACTAATCCCTGCCGGCTCAATGAGCGCAGGAACCTCTATGGTGGCAAGAGCCCTTTTGACCATACTATGTGTCAAGTTGTTGATTTCATCAGAAACTTTGACCACATTGTTAGTTCTTACAATGTTATCGAGATTTTTTATTATGAAGGCTATAGTAGGATTTAATTATTAGTTATAATAAAATAAATGAATATCGTAACTTTATTGATCGGAAAGGCATTCCGAACCAGTGGTAGATGCATCCGACTATTCGTAAGTACTTGTAAAAGTTTATGCGAATAAAAAAGATTTATTTTTTTATTTTTATTAAAATAAACAAAAAATTCATTGAAATTTTAAAATTCAATTGAATTCTCTAAATTAACATGACTAACCTGATAGTAGTCTATAATATTAACTCATAATATACCTAATACATTATGTATTAAGACGTACCGTTTATCCCTCAATCACTTAATTGTCCTCATTAGATACCTACCTACTATTAAGTAATTTCCTCAACCGTGTACTTAATAGATATTCATAATTATATTGTTATGGTCATTATGGTTTAATTAAAAACTACTCCAATTTTCTACTTTGAATTTATTGATCTTGAATTTTAAAAGACTTCAATCAGAGTTGGCTTTAAACTATTTTAAGCTGATGTTAAATTAAAAAAATTCTTAATAGATTTCAAGTGTCGTTCAAGGTATATTTTACTTATAAGTAATTAGCTTATGCTCGCGACTTTGTCCGCGTGGACAACACAAATTTCAAAACCCTATTTCACCCCCTTAGGGGTTGTATTTTCAAAAATCCTTTCTTAGCGGATGCCTACGTCATAATAGCAATCTGCATGCCAAATTGCAGCCCGATCCGTCCAATAGTTTGAGCTGAGGGTTGATAGATCAGTCAGTCAGTCAGTCAGTTACCTTTTCCTTTCATATATTTAGATAATAAAAAGGAGCACACCCAGGTTCATTTCAACGTAATATCCTACCTACCCTAGAGTCCTTTTTTTACGTTTTTATGAGGAAAGTTATTAAAACTTGCTAATTATTTAGTGGCTTAATCTTCACCAACGAAAGAGGATATAAAATGTTTTCGCGTCGTTAAAGTAAGTAATTAAACAGGATTTGTTAGTTATGTAAGCTCAAGTTTCGTTTTATGTACTTTTTATTACAGTTTAGACAATTTTGTTTAATTATAAGAGACTCCATTTAGTTCAATATAAAATACTACCGACCCGCTCCATATAGCTAGCAGTCAGTCAGTCAGTCAGTCAGTCACCTTTTCTTTTTATATATTTAGGCATACAAACACTATTAGATACTTGGTTGATCT
Organism: Maniola hyperantus; assembly: GCF_902806685.2. Classification (NCBI taxonomy): domain Eukaryota; kingdom Metazoa; phylum Arthropoda; class Insecta; order Lepidoptera; family Nymphalidae; genus Maniola; species Maniola hyperantus. The sequence goes on from NC_048551.1 coordinate 7,863,642, forward strand.
TTCGATAGAGCTTGACTTGTAAAAATTTGGATTTTCCGGTATTAGTCAGGATATTAATGTTAGATAGGTACGTAAGTAGGGCCACACAAAGGGTTACATTTTACTCTCATTGGGAAAAAACTTTCTTACTTTTAGGTATTGTAGATAATATGACGCGATATCGATTGTAAGCAATGAAGAGGCGTAGCTGCCTGAGAAGTGAGTAATATAATAACATGTACAATTTAAAAACAAATTTATCGAGCCTGTATAATATTAATTGACTAAGAGCCAACGCGTGTCAGACCTTCTTTATTTTATAAAGGCTGAAAGTTTCTCTACAGATGTTTGTTTGGTTATAGTGTTGGAGACATTATACGCAGATAAACTTTCAGCTTTAAAGTCGCAGGTTTTACTAAAAAAAATATGGAATGTTTATTGTAAATTACGAAAAAATAATTTCTATACTGAAGCACGCATCGCTTACGCACGCAGCTAAATTACACAACAACCCGAATGGAAAATGAAATGCCTGCTTGCAAACCATTAAGCAATATTTGAATTTACACTCGTCCCTTCAGTGCTCTGGAGCTGCGGAACTCGCTTCCTCAACCCTACGGAATGGTGTAAAATGAGCACGGAAAACTGGTAATTACTCTCGCTTTTGTAGCTTTATAAAGAGGTGGTTACAACAGCTTTGAAAGTACACAAATGTTACGCACTTTTTCTTTGATAAAGCATTTTTTACTTTACTAATCTAGATTTGAAAATATTACATTGTGTGAGAAAAACCGTACAGTGATCCGACGCATTTATGTTTAGGAAAGAGCTGGCATTACTAGATAGAGTTGGCATCGCTGGCCTCGAGGAGTAATGAAAATAGCGTGTGCAGGTGGATGATTCCTCCCGCGTCTCTCCCTCACATCGCTTAACGGTGGCTCTGCCTAGACGTATCCATTGGTCGACTGTAGTGGTCCTTTTAAACTTGTATTTTCAAGATGAATACCCTACTGGGTGTCCTAGTAGAACAGTTATCGTGAAAAAAAGAATTTCAGTGTGCATAGTTTCATATTATTATATGTTTTTCTAGCCGTGTGCCCGATAGGATTTTCCATCGGTGACATCTCGGGAACCACCTACATTTTTAAATGTTAGTTTTGGTGTCTGTTCTCAGAGGCAAGGGATAAAATAAAAAGGGTAAAAATAAGGAATTAAAGTGTGTTAGGATGTTTGTCATTTTTGAAGTTAAAAATATGGAAGTAAGTTTTTTTAATTGACTGTAAGTCATTCAGAATTTAATTAAGTCGATTATTATTTTAATAATTAAGTAATAATCTTTTTCTTTGATAAAGCATTTTTTACTTTACTAATCTAGATTTGAAAATATTACATTGTGTGAGAAAAACCGTACAGTGATCCGACGCATTTATGTTTAGGAAAGAGCTGGCATTACTAGATAGAGTTGGCATCGCTGGCCTCGAGGAGTAATGAAAATAGCGTGTGCAGGTGGATGATTCCTCCCGCGTCTCTCCCTCACATCGCTTAACGGTGGCTCTGCCTAGACGTATCCATTGGTCGACTGTAGTGGTCCTTTTAAACTTGTATTTTCAAGATGAATACCCTACTGGGTGTCCTAGTAGAACAGTTATCGTGAAAAAAAGAATTTCAGTGTGCATAGTTTCATATTATTATATGTTTTTCTAGCCGTGTGCCCGATAGGATTTTCCATCGGTGACATCTCGGGAACCACCTACATTTTTAAATGTTAGTTTTGGTGTCTGTTCTCAGAGGCAAGGGATAAAATAAAAAGGGTAAAAATAAGGAATTAAAGTGTGTTAGGATGTTTGTCATTTTTGAAGTTAAAAATATGGAAGTAAGTTCTTTTAATTGACTGTAAGTCATTCAGAATTTAATTAAGTCGATTATTATTTTAATAATTAAGTAATAATCAATACCAATTATGTATACCCTCATTTGTAAATATTCTATATTTTTTATGTTACATGTACCTACATTGTACAGACTACAGTACGCGGCAGAAAATAATGTACATCGCCCTTTAAGAATGACATTTTGGCATTGTCTCTGTCGTTGAGACCGACAAAATACTGACAGAGACAACGCTCTACAAATCCGCGATCTCCTTCTAAAGGTCGATGTACATTATTTTCTGCCGCGTACTGTATGTATTTGTAAATAATCTAAAATTAAAAACTAAAAATATATTATCATTAGATTATTGTACAACGTATAGTCCGCGACAGGTCGAGATGGCAATCAGGGAGGGAGCGCCTCGAACACCCGCAAAGCCCCCGAGCTAACCCGGTGCGAGCGACCCATCTCGACCTGTCGCGTACTATACCTATGTCTATTGACAATGAACACGCATTGTTAGAAAATTCTATTCCTTTTGTAATGAACAAAACTTTTTCTATCCTCACCTACCTTTGTCATAGAATAACGATTGAAAAAATGCTAAGCTTTTTTAATCAAACACATCGCAATCCGTCAATGGGATACGCTGACTAAAACAAAGCGATAAATTAAGGCAGGAAACGGGAGGCGAACGGCGCTCGTATTGAAAGATTTACTTCCTCTGTTTAATTGCAATAACGGCTAGGCACGTTGGTATCGTATTTTTCTTTTTACACTCCACCTCTTATTGCCTTCGGGCCGTTAAATAAATTTATGACACCCAACAAAGTTCAGCCCACCTCAGCCTTTGCGGCTGAAATTTGGTGGGAATGTGGAAGATAAATAAAAAGCTCAGTCTCAGGTGCGTCGTAGATGGAGCAGGCTAGTTTGATTATAGTCAGAGAGACAGCCGTAAGATATTCCTTGGTTTGTTATTATCCGTATATTTTTTACACTCACGCTCGTTTACAAAATAAATACATACATATTTATTATAGATAGACCAGAACCTCATGAAAAATACGGAAATGAAATTCCAAAGTTAGCAACACTGTACTCTGTGAATATCCTACTCGTATGTATATAATACACTGTGGTGAATATTGTTAGGCACTCAGTGTCATAATGAAAATTATTTGTTTTTTTAAATACATAAATTTCTTGATTATGCCGAAAAGAGATTATTTGTTTTGAGATTCTGGTCTTACTATACCAACAGAGAAGCAAGTAAGTTAGTTAAAGAAACAGTTGAAACTGGTAAACGAGACGTATCGAGAGTTAAATTTTTTCGTTTCGTTTGCAGTAGAGATCCTAGGGAAGTGCTAAAAATACGAGATATATCAATAAGTGGTGATAGTTGGCTCCAAAATATTTCTATTTTATTTGTGTATTGTATTTTTCTTTTTCCCTCTATCTCCCAGTCTATTAGCTCTTGACTCTGGTTAAATGGCTAGGCCGCTCATAAAAGTAAGTTACTTAACGCTCATAGTTTTGGGCTACCTTCCCGTGGACGCAGAATTTCTCTCTAAAAACTTTCTCGGACTCTAGTTTTGTTTCCCATTGTCGTAACGTTAGGGGAATTCGTCATTAAGCAGACTTGATGGACTGGACCCTAAAACTTTGGACATATGCACTCGCAAACTTTTGATGTTAAATCCCCGCAGTAAAAAAGTTTAATTTCAATTACATTTTCTTTACATAAACAAGGGAAAATTCAGAAACTCACATTAGCGCCCGGCTGTTTTAAAACCGCCGATCTAATCTGAAACAAGGAACAAACACGCCTAAATAACAATAAAATTGTAATAAAAACTTTGAGCACGCAACCGAAATTGTATGGGGAAATTGACCAAATTATTATTTACGGGTCGAAATTAAAACAAGGCATTATAAGATATTACTTTTACCCTCATTCGAATAACTCAAATTATGTTAGTTAATACAAGTGAATACGTTTTCTTCTTTATACTCCATGTATAAATACTTACCTACAGAAAATGTGTCATGACTCATGTCAGTACATTGATGACAGTAATTAAGTTGATGCTGAGACTGAAAATTGGCAAAAAATTGTTTTCAAACCTGCTGCGTCCTATGCATTACCGCAAGCTTTATATTTTTTTAAAGACAAGCTGAAAATGAGGTAGAACAAAATAAAAATAGCGCCAAAAGTGTAAATTTCAATACTGCGATGATATTTTTATCACCGCAGTGTGTATCACAAAGTGGTAAAAATTCTTTCATCAGTAGAAAGCTGCATTATTCCTGAGTGACATACGCTATACTAGCTGACCCGCCCCGGCTTCGCTTGGGTGGAATTTATAAAATCGAGGTGGGGGTTGAATTTCCAAAAATCCTAAAACACGTATTTCTTCATTTGTGACCGAAAACCCAAATACCAATTTTCATGCAAATAACATGAAAAATGACGGACTCTCATACAAACTTTCATCCCCCCCTGACGAATTTTCAAAAATAGTGGAATACGTATTTTTTTACACCAATTTTCATCGATTTCGTTCATCAACGAAGTAAAGTAATTTCAACATCATTCGACTTCAAAAATGACGGACTTTCATACAAACTTCCATCCCCATTTACCCCACTTAAGGGTAGAATTTCGAAAAATCCTTTCTTAGTGGATACCTGCTCTTTACAAAGAACGCACCCTCAAAATTTCATGTCTCTAGGTCCAGCAGTTTAGGCTGTGCTTTGATATATAAGTCAGTCAGTCAGTCAGTCAGTACTTTGATTTTACTTTCAAAAAATTAGAGATCCCTACGAAAATTGTAATAACCTAACAGTGCGGAGCCGGGGCGGGTCGATAGTTTTGTATATTATGTCTGTGCCAGTTTCTTATGAAAGCTAAAATATAATTTAATAAAAGCGTTATATCTTTGCCGGGTCACGTAAGGACGCTGGGGGGAAAATTACATTTTGTTTGGCCACGTTCACGGAGGGACATGGGACAACTCAGTTAACGAGTGTTCAGGATTCTTGGTAATTCTTTCATATCTCTCCGTCCGAGATAAGAGAGTTGCGAAATCTTTTAAATCGGTAACTCGCTTTTTGTTTTTTCGATATCGGATGGATATTGAATAAAATATTTCGCTCGTTTTTTGTTAAGAAAAGTTTGAGAAGAATTGGAAATTTATCGTTACATGTTGTCTAGTAAAATAACGTACAAAAACCGGCCAAATGCGAGTCAGGCTCGCGCAACGAGGGTTCCGTACTACAGTCAAATTTTTTCGACATTTTGACAGACAGACAACAAAGTGATCCTATAAGGGTTCCGTTTTTCCTTTTGAGGTACGGAACCCTAAAAATCATGATATTATTGTAATGTTTAGTAATAATCTATTCTAATATTATAAATACGAAAGTGTGCCTGTCTGTCTGCCTATCTGATAGCTTTTCAGTGGGAGTAACCGATTTAGATGAAATTTGGTAAAGAGTTAGCTTACATCCTGGGGACGGACATAGGTTTCTTTTTATTCCGGAAAATAGAATTTTTAAAAACCTAAATCCACGCGGACGAAGTCGTGGGCATCATCTAGTTCTAAATAAAATTAAAATATTTGCATAGAGACTATCCATTCAAGGCATTAAAATAACTAAAGTATTTTTTTAAATATGTGTGGCAAAAATAAGTATATTTTCGTTTATTAATTTTGAAAGGTTGGCTACATTTTCTCCTGCGATAATATTACTTGTTTTTCCCAAATAATTCAATTTTCGTAAGGTGTTATTAGATATTTATAGGTGTGCAATAACAGAATCACTTGTCTTATCAGGGTTCCGTTATGAAATAAACGTCGGCCGATTATTTATGTGCCGGAATAGGGCGAGGATCGGCCGATTGTAACGCCCCAATAGGAGCAGATATTTTCACGGAATTATCATTTGGGAACGATTTGTTTGCTTAACGCCCGATTGCTCTCACCTCGTTCTAGATCGTATCGACAGAGAAAAGGATGCTTTTGATTTTGAAAGCAGAAAACATATTTGTCTATAGATTCATTTTTGTGACATTTTAACTGGACTAGCATTCACCCGCGGCTTCACTCAGCATAAATATTCTCTGTATTCCGTATCCTGTTAGAATTTTGAAAAATCCGGCCTTTTTAGTTTTCCATATTATGAAGAAAACCTCTTTTCAAAATTTCTAGGTCCAAGGGATTGGGCTGAGCGTAGACAGAGTCAAGACTTTAATATAGGTACATTACCTAGTTAGATGGATACATAATATTTATGACTCGTCTACTACGGTAAATATTTATCACGACCCATAGGTAACATAAATGCGAAAGTGTGTTTGTTTGTTGGTTTATTAGTTTATCCTTCAATCATGTCGCAAGGGAGGAACGGGTCAACTTGATATTTTGCATGAGTATACCTAGTTAAAGATCTGGAGCACTTTTTATCCCGAAAATTCAAAGAGTTCCTAAGGGATTTTTAAAAACCTAAATCCATGCAGATGAAGTCGCGACTCGCGGGCATCATCTAAGTAGTAACAATATAATTATGCATATTTTGTATGTACGGGCAAGAATGAAAACTCGATAAGCCAAGTTAGCGGAAGTTTGAGTTCTTATAGATTCAAGCCATTTTCAACCGAGTTTCAACAAACTACTTGGATTAAATTTTATCGGCAACTAATTGCCTACCAATTTTAAAAGAACATTTTATAAAAATAACTAGCTTATGCTTGCGACTTCGTCCGCGTGGACTGCACAAATTTTAAACCCCTATATCCCTTCTCTAAAGTTGATAAAATTCGAGTATCGAAATACTTCAGCGTTCAAAACAAGGCCGTTGCGGTCCAATAGATCGTAATAGCCTTGTTTTAAAGCTCAAGTACGTATAATGTATATCTCAGCCACTACGCCAAGTGGAAACTTTTATAAAATTTTAATCGATCTATTTTTTACTTTAAATAAAGGACCGCTAGGCCCATTTCATTCTGACGATTTGTATTCCGACACTCGAATTATTCTATTAGCGTTTTTTAAATCTCATACTAAGCACAGTTTGATACCCCTTCAGACCAAAGTGATGGAGGCAGACGCGTATTTTGAACAAGAATGTTTTTGAAACTTCATTATTGACTAACAGCAAACTTTTAAAAATATAACAACTGTGTTAAGTAAGTATTTATTTATTTCTACATAGGTATTTTATATAAGTAAAAATACAAAACTTTTAGAGAACACCTTGAGACTTTTCAAAACGAATTAAGTACCTAATTCAGACAGGATCCAAATGTGAAACTAACTTTACGTGTAAACTATTAATTTTTATAATCCTTAATTCGTTTACTTGTTTTTGCGAATAATACCTATAAAATACCTAATGAGAGACAAGTAGGTACGTACGTAGTGTAATTTTTTTATGAGTTGTGAGCTTATATTTTTCTGTAAAGTGTCATCCAAACCTGGGCGACCAAAGCGACTACGAAGCGGGAACGTCAGCTGAGCGGCGGTCGCATCCTTAGATATGTACCTAGTTTCCTACGATGCACGATCCACAACCTTCACGTATAAATTCGCGTTGAGGACTCTCCCGTATCCCGCATTAATGACGCGCAAGTGAGGCTGGAGTTTTTCATCTCACTGTATTAAAATTATGTCTGCATGAAAATAAATTGAATTACATTTAATTAGAATAAAAAAATTAAAATGTCCAGAGATTAGGTAACATTTAAAGCGCTAGTAGTAATTTTTATGTTAACGTTATTGCCATCTCTAAGCTAATCTCGCATAATTTGCAAAGTCATCTATCTCGCCTCGTGAACGCCTGTAGCCGACACAATGCTACAATCAGAGCTTATGCATAAATTTGAATTTTCAATTAAGAATACTTTGAAGAAAATTTTATTAGACATAAAGAGAAACCTTTGGTCTCCGAGACAAAATACGAAGGTATTAAAGAACAAGAAAATACACGGAGTTTCCGAAACTGAAATTCAATATATTTGTCCGTAATAAATTTTTTTACGACGCGTAGGAAACTTATATTCGTGATTTATTAAGAAAGTAGAAATAGTACCGTCATAGTTGAATGCTAGTCATATAAGTATATAGATCAGATAAAATTATTATTGGTCCAATCCATATCCATATCCATACTAATATTATAAATGCGAAAGTGTGTCTGTCTGCTAGCCTTTCGCGGTCCATCCGTTCAACCGATTTTGAATAAATTTTGTACAAAGATAGCTTGCATCTCGGGGAAGGACAAAGGCTACTTTTTATCCCGGAAAATCAAAGAGTTCCCGCTGGATTTTTAAAAACCTAAATCCATGCGGACGAAGTTGCAGTCATCATCTAGTGTTTTAATATATCTATGTCATTTAAATATATATTTTTTACAGATACTACTTGCACGGCACGGGCGACTCCATTATCGTAGCTGTCCAATCCAATGTACACCCCAAAACGGCTGAAAGGCGTTCGCGAGATATCTTAAATGAGTTTCGTTATCTCCAGCAAAAGAAAATGGGATTAATAGTTAACAGAGATCCTTGCAGGCGCTAAATATCTTCGCCATTTAAAATAACACTCTTTTAGTCACGTTTATCTAATAAATTAAGATTTTAAACTTGTTTTTTTGTTCTTACTCTAATCTATATTTATGTCTCAGTTTCGTTATACTAACTCAATTTTTTACTTGATAGTGGTGCACCCCCACAGATAATGGAATCTGTGTGCACCCCCAATATTTCATAGTACCTAAACGAATAGATAGATAGATCTTCTATTGACAAGGGCAGTACTATGCGTAAATCACGCGGGACAAGGACAGCGCTTTATGGAGTACCCATACATTGACGGCGCGGGGGGAGTGAGCGTCGCTTCTTTACATAATAATAGCTAGTTGGTATAGGTATGTAACAAACACGAAGTTTATAAACTTATAAAACCATCGTTTGCACGGAGTGCTCGTATAATGCAGTACTCTACAATGAAGACCGCTAAACCCATATTGAGAAAAATAATCGTAAGCGTCGATCCTAATACAAGACCCCTCAGTTCTGAGGCTTTATGCAAAGGACCTGAGTCCATAAAGCGACCGTAAAGGGCCGTTGTAGAAAGAATGCAAAGTGAGTCATGCCGTAAACTCCGTTGGCCTCTCTTCGGTGTCTTTTACGATAGATTTATATTCATGACACTATCTCTAGCGCGTAAAATTTCGGCCGATGGCGATCCAGAAGCTGGCATATGTAATTTTGTTTGAATAAGTAAAAAGGGGAGGACAAAGGCTATTTGATCTTCCTTTCTGTCTTGGAATAAATAACGTCGCCCGACTATTTATGGGATATTTCATAAATGGATTTCAAAGGATGGGCTTGGAGATTATTGATTGCAGATTTCTTATTTCATTCTTTGGAACGTTTATTAAAAAGTGATGATAACTACTCTTGGGGCTCGATTCAAAACGTACATTACTTGAAACTGAATTGAATTGTATAAGTCAGATTTTGGATGAGGAGCTGAAAATAAGCTGAGAAATAGAAAATAAAAATATTTTATTCAAATAAACTTTTACAAGTAGGTAGGTTTTACCTTGAACCGTCAAATGCATCTGTCACTGGTTCGGAATGGCTTTCTTACCGGAAGGACCAGCAAGAAACTCGGCGGTTGCTCTTTTTAAAGATTCGATTTACAGAGAGATTAAAGAGAAAATAAGTATCCGTGTCAGTAAATGGATTTTGCGCATAGTAAAGGGACTCTTGACAAAACATGTAGTTAGGTACTAGTCAAAGGCGTACTAGATATCTTAAGTAGGTACTTATTTTACGTCATTGTGTAGCAAAGTCATATAGGTAGGTATATAATACCATAATATTTCGCGGTGACTGACGATTTTTATGTAAACTCGTAAATCAATTACTTATAATAAAACTGTAACAGGTCAAATTCTGTACATTGAAGATATTTTGAAAATTTTTTTTCGAGGGCACTCTATAATCGATACTGAACCCAAAACTGTAATTTTTTTCATTTTTGTCTGTCTGTCTGTCTGTCTATCTGTCTGTCTGTCTGTCTGTCTGTCTGTCTGTATCACGGCCGCGCATCACGCTGAAACTACTGAATGGATTCCAATGAAACTTGGTACGATTTGAGGTCCTATGAGGAAGAATATAGGATACTTTTTATCCCGTAATTCAGCATGGTTCCCGTAGGAGAGGGGATGAAAGTTAAAATGTATACCGAGTTGTAATTCATTAACGCGTAGTCCGATTTCATTCATTCTTTTTTTGTTAGAAAGGGGATATTTTAAAAATTGTTCCGTAAATATTTCAAGGTCATTGGTTTTTAACCGACTGTCAAAAAGGAGGTGGTTCTTTTTTCTACATCGATTTTTTCGAGGTTTCTGGACCGATTTGCAATTTTTTTTTAAATCAACAAAAAAAGTTTTCGTGGTGGTCACATAAAAAATTCTGGATTCAACTCCTTAATCTTGATGCTGCAGGGTTACTGCCCGCCTGAGTTATCAAGATTCAGGAAGTGTTCATAGTGAATTCATATTGTAGGTACCAAGCAACGACTTTATTCTCAGACTTCAAGTCTCAACTCCTCAACCCTGATGATGTAGGGTACAGCACTCCTAAACTATAATGTTTCAGGAACTGCGGATGATGCAAAATTATTTTAGGTACCAAGCATAGGTAAGTACTGAAGTCCTAAATCGTGGGGATTTTAGAATTTCTGATAGTGAATTGATATTTTTAAAAAAATTAAAAAATTTGAATTGACTCTTAGGCGGAACGAAGTTCGCAGGGTCAGCTAGTATTATCTATAATTCCAGATGAAAGAATTATATTACTTACTTTACGATATATAATTAAGAAAAAAAAAACATCCAAACGTTTAAGTTTAATGGGTGGTCAAATCAAATATTACGATTTCCATTCCTAATAACATGTATGTACATTTGTACGCTTTCAAAGCAATTTCGGGTTTTTACGAGTGGTCAGTTTGTGCCTTTCTTTATTATTTGAAGCGTATTCGAGTTACGCCTTGTAATAAAATGTCGGCGTTTTGGAGAAATACGCTCTAAAAGAGAAGAAATTAATGTTTGAACATTAACACCTGCGTAGAAGGTTTTATTGGCAATACTCGTGAAATCCTGCTAAGCAGTCAAGTGTTTGTGCTAAAATTTTATCGTTTACTTATCCTAATTTTTTTATTGAATACCAAAGTCTCTTTCAAGCTTTGAATATCTGAATTATGAATTCTGATATCTTCAGTTTACACAGCTTTTGTACATAAGTAGACATAATTATTTATATAGTAGAAAACAATTAATATAGGGCAATATAAGGCGTACAAACAATTTATCAGAAAATTCTGTTCTATGAGTAAAACTACTTGTCTGTATATTTACATAACCATACAAAGACTTGCTCGGTATGGTTATTAAGTGTCAGAGAAAGAAAAAAACAGAGATAATAAATGACAAAAAGTCCAGGGTTACAGTAATTATTTGTAGGAAAGAACAGAGAATCACAAAAAGTCCAGGGTCACAATAATTAGTTGTAGGAAAAAACAGAGAATCACAAAAAGTCCAGAGTCACAATTATTCCTTGTTATGTGACGATATCATGAAAATGAAGACTAATAAATTTTATTAATTACTTCTCACCTCGATATACAAAACCAAATAGCAAATTTCAACAAAATTATCCTAAGTAGACTTATAGACCGTTTGACTTTTAAAAACAGCAAGCAATTCGAAAACGTGGTCGGAAGAAGACATTAATATGTATTTCAATTGTTGGTATTATTAACATAACGTAACATACGAAGCTCTGTTAAAAATACGAACGCCTCAAATAAAGTTTTACCGCCGCGCTAAGTTTTACCAGATATTTTCATTTTTATTTTGTGTGGCAAACTTAATTCTTTTGTTGTGACACGAAATATTCCGAGAAAATGCCAAAAGATTTTTAAGTGCCTATCAGCCGGCCGTACTCAGAGTCGCTAATCGTTACTTAAGATTGAGTTAAAACGAGATAGATTTATGTGAGAGATATAGCTCTCTCTCGTTTTAACTAAACTTAAGTAACGATTAAGCGACTCTGAGTACGGCTGTTAGTATTATAATTTTATAAAGTTTAGGTACCTAAGTATATTTATTTCGAATATTGCAACGGATTTTTCAATCACTTGTGTAATATTTTGAAAATTACAACAAATTATGGCAATATTTTGTAAATTATATTTCTGATGACCACACATTTCCAAACTACGGAATTAAAATTTGCTATTCAACTGTAATGTAAATGAGACCAAACCACAAATCTACACGCTGCAGTTGAAATCTTTGCTAAATTGGTTAACCATTAATTTGGGAATTGTTTCCGATTCTTTAGCATTTTGTTCACGTGCATATTATTATAAATTAAATTATCATATTATTATGATTTCTAATTAGTGGGCGTAGCTGATCACCGGCTCAGTACTGAGAACGTGTCTCCTATAAGAATGACAGTTCGCCACACTGGCCAAGTGCGGATTGGCAGTCTTTATGAAAACATTATGAAAGAATTCTCAGGAAGCCTTAGTTTAAGTCGTGAAGTTTCTTCTCGACTTACAACTTAAGTAGACTCTAATTATTGTATTTTGAATTTCAAAGGCTTGTATTTTGAAGCTACTCTAAAACTTTTTAAATAATAAAATTGTAAACAAAAAACTATAACAGGAGTCAACGTAGATCAATGAATCAATGTCGCTAAAATTAATTTGCAAAACGGCGTATAACATAACATAATGACGAAATCGTATTAAGCAAGTAGGCAACAAAGAGGAATATTTTAATGAAAGTTTCGAGTTCCTCTAATATATTAGACGAGCGTATAAGAGGCGCGGCTCATAATTACTGTAAAAGCGTTAGATCTGTTGAAGGCAGTCGCACCTCAAAGAACACTTACAATAGGTAATGTACTTAACACAGCGGCCTAGCGTGCCGTATTACAACGTGTCACGGAGAATAGGGGAACTTTGGAGAGGCTTTTATAATTAGATATAGTTCGGGGTAGTGTTAGAAAGGTCTCAGTAACTATAGACCCCAAACACTCAAGTCACAATACCTACCAATTGTATTGGAAAAGTGGCGATTTGATTATTTTATTTGTCTCTCTGTATTTTTTGATACATATCCATACCAATATTATAAATATGACAGTGTGTCTTTCCGTCTGCTTATTACCTTTTAAAGACCCATACGTTTAGCTGATTTTATCGAATTCTGTACAGAGATACCTTGTATCCGACGGATATAAACTAGGTAATTTATTTCTTGAAAAATCAAAGATTGCCCATGAAATTTTTGAAAACCTAAATCCACGAGAACGAAGATGCGGGCTAATCTAATAATAGTTTATGTTAGTCATTTTATACTTAGTTTTTATTTTTTTACGACTAATTTTATCTACAACTACTTATAAGTTATTTAATGTACCTCAAAAAAGAAGATAACAATAAATAGGTATATTGTGATTGGCAGATTACAAGGGCGACATGTTCACGTATAAACCAACCTTCAAAAAGAAATTAAATAAAATTATCAATTTTATCCGCTCGGAATTTTAAGAAATAGGTAAATCGACGAATGATTTCTGGAATTCTTCAAAGATATCACAGTATCCTACTATTCCAAAAAGACTCACCTCTAGTAGGTGAGAAACAAGAAAGTGGTCGTATCAAAGTATCGCATTACGAACCCTCCAAAGGGCGATACAAACATACACAGCGAATGACAACTCCGTAGTTCGTGCGCCCTCGGCAAGATAAAATACATTTAGATAAATGGAAGGCGCAACCTTTACTCGGGCACTCTGCGCTAAACGACAGTCTTAATTTTCCCAAAGTAATAATTAAGAGTGAAAGCCCGGGGGCGAACGTTGGAGGAACGGGCGCTAAATTTTTAAATACCCGCTAAGTACTAAGTCCGATACGTTGGAAGTTAATTGTATTAATAAACAAATTTGCATCGTCCTCTTAGACTTAATGAATATTAAATCCCCATTTCAAGAAGTACTTATAACTTGCTTTTTTCACAAACTTTTCTCGGATATTCGAAAAAGCTCTCAAACTTGGGATATAATCTATTTATCGTGGCATAAAAATCTCACGAAGAAGGATTGTAGTAATAAAAAATGAAAGTTCGAAGCCAAACACGAAATTGTGTACTCTGATGTAATAATAATTGAATATACCAATTCTAAAAACTTGATAGGTAGTAAAAGGCTTTGATTCAACGATTTCTATTTTGAACGTCGAATATAAATACAGCCAAAAATTTGTGAATAAAAAAAGTTTAAAATTTAGTAAAATTTTATTAAAAATCAAAGTTTTCAACTAAAGTTTAAAGCCGATTTAAAACTACGCTGTTCGGAAGTTGACGGACAGACATTTTATGTGAAATTGTCCGTTCCTACGAACATAATTATTTATTCAAAGGCGTCGCAAACTTTCCCAAACAACTGTTAGAGTGAGTTTCCACTATGCCGGTCCATCTTTTCATAATGACTCACTCGATGTGTGATTACAAGCATATACAGATATTATAGAAAACTAGCTTATACTCGCGACTTCACGTGGACTAGACAAATTTCAAAACCCTATTTTTCCCCCTCAGGGGTTGAATTTTCAAAAATCCTTTCATAGCGGATGTCTGCCTCATAATAGCTACCTGCATGCCAAATTTCACCCCGATCCATCCAGTAGTTTGAGCTGTGCGTTGATAGATTAGTTAGTCAGTCAGTCAGCTTTTCCTTTAATATAATATATAGATTTCACACATTACAAGTAGGTACGTTGCGTAGTTCCTCTGCGGATTCTAAAATTATACTAGACGTTTAACTCGAAGCATTTTTTCGTCGATTCCTACATTCTATCTAAATATAGTGCCACAAAATTTTCCGTCTTTTTGTCGGTTCGGTAGAATAGATCGGTCTGGCTAAATGGAAACTCGCTTTAATGGTTTTTAAATATTTATCACAGGCCTAATTTCTATACTTTTCCATTTGAGGTAGACACTTTACTGTTCAATAATACCTAAGTAATATATTTGGATATTTTATTTTTATAACGTACATTTTTTTCACAGAAAAACAATTTGAAATGGTTGGATTCAATATCAAATCAAGAACCACTAGTTTTTAAATATTGTATTGTACTGTATCTCTTATCAATTATATAGTAAGAGATTATAATAGATTTATAAGATTTTCAGAGTCATGTTATGTATTATATGTATTAACAGCATGTTATCTGTAGCTCTGAATGAGACTCATAAGCAATAGGCATACTAATAAATTAATAACGTGGTAGTGTCCAACACGCTAGAATCCCGAAGTGCTAATTAAAATATTAATTTTCCAAAGTGCCATTAACTTTCATATTTTGACCCACGGAAAAGGGCCTATTGGAACGGGCTACAGTTATTAATTAAATTTCCCCGTATCTGAGGGCATTTCACGAATTAGCCGGCCAATTTCTTTGAATGCTTTTTCCGCTTGCTTTACCCTAATTAACTTAGAGACGGTCGAGATAGAAAGGTCTCTCTTTTAGCAAAAATCTCGCTGACTGTGATCATAATCATTTCACTTAAATATTTCAAAATTCACCGGCTGAGCGCTCGCAAAATTTAATATTGGACGCTTAATTTTGTGACTACATTAACCGAGTTTCATATTTAGTAAAATGAATAAATTAAATATATTAATTATAATTTAACGAAATTATTTAATGTTTGTGAAATATAAAACTGGACTCTCTCTTTATTAAGCAAATAACTTTCCTCTGATTAAAGTTACGGTCTAGCCTGGTCTGGCCTATTTATGGAACAAATTTTCTTTTTTAATTTGTCAGGTTTACGTTTGCCCTGAAAAAGAAAGATTCATCTTACGCCGTGCTCGGAACTAGTTCACTCTGTCGGAATGGTCCATGTAATAACCAGGTAATAATATTTGTCAATAACTTTGTGACTAAGTAGAGCATGTGCACGGCACGGTCTTAAAGTTCTGATTCGTGACGAATGGTTCAGTAAATGATTCTTGTTTATAAACTCTAGGTGGCCATTCCTCCTAGAGTTTCAATATAAAACTTTTCTATATAATATAAACCTTAAATTACACTTAAAATTTTAAGATTCTATATTTCACATTTTTAGGGTTCCGTACCTCAAAAGGAAAAACGGAACCCTTATAGGATCACTTTGTTGTCTGTCTGTCTGTCTGTCTGTCTGTCTGTCTGTCTGTCTGTTTGGGGAAAAATCTGAAAACCGTGAATTTAGGGTTAGATCACACAAAAAAATTAAATTGCGGTCATGAACTAAAAATTAGTTATTTCAACTTTCGAAGTGAGTGACTATATCAAGTGGTATATCATATGAAAAGTCTTCACCTGTACATTCTAAAACAGATTTTAATTTATTTTTATGCATCATAGTTTTTGAATTATCGTGCTAAATGTCGAAAAAATACGACTGTAGTACGGAATCCTCATTGCGCGAGCCTGACTCGCACTTGGCCGGTTTTTTTAAGTTAAATTCATTAGAATACCCCCTTTGATGCAGTTAATGTGATTGGTACGAGCAACAGAAAGATCTGCAGTAAATAGTCTAACCTTAATACGTGTTGTTAGCTCCCGGGACATTTGTAAAGAGTACCTACTACCCTCTATTGATGGGGGCTATTTATCGCTCGCTACCTCTGGAGTCGTATACATACATAAGTACGTCGACTCTATAAACATTTTCATGAGATTGCTGGGACTCTTTGGGTTCTGGATGATTGTATGTAACAATAATTACCGAAAAGAGATAGAGATAGTATTTGTTTCATTAAGAGGGGCGAATAATATTGTATTTGTTAGACTATTCAGGTATCGGAGTAGCTAATGCTTCACAACTGTAGTACGCGACATATCGAGATGACAATTGGGGAGGGAACGCCCAGCACCCCCGCACAGCCCCCGCGGTAATCCGGTACGGGCGAGCGCGGGTAACGTGCGGGTATATCTCGACTGCTATCTCAAGCTGTGGAGGCTTGCTACGTCGTAGACTCCAAATGCTACGACGTAGATTATTATCTAAATGCTAAAGTGTATTAATTGTTTGGCCTTCAATCACGCTGCTGCATTGGAGCAACGGATTGACCTGATTTTTGCACGGATATAGTTGAAGACCTGGAGAGTGACAATCAAAAATTAAAGAGTTCCCACGGGATTTTTTAAAATCTTCATACACGCGTACGTAGTCGCGGGCATCAGCTAGTATTATGTATACAAATTTGTAAATTATAGTATGTATTCGAAAAAGTCCAAAATGAATTTATATTTCCAAATATTTCGATGTATCAAAACGGTATCATCTAAATTGTGTGACAAATTTGCAATATTAATACGAGGCCTGAACTAAAATTGTTTTCGCTAAATTATGCTATGTGGTAGATTTAGTCGACCAGTTCGATTAATTGTGATTAGTGTTATTCGAAAATAACTATACAATCCACGGTTTAATTAGAACATCGTCCATTAATTAACATTATAAATGCGAAAGTGTTTCTATACGTCTATCTGTGTGCTTTTCACGGCCCATCTGCTTAATTGTTTTGGGTTGAGATGATGAATAAAATAAATATGTATATGTATTTATCTTGAATGTATTTAAGTATCTGAGACAAGAGTTTCCTTTATAATGTAGACAAGAAATAAAGTCAGATTTTTCAAATTCCCACAGGATCAAAAGCCAAAATATGTTCGTTTGTTTGTAGGATTAATGGTTGGTTGGTTTGTCCCTCAATCACGTCGCAATGGAGCAACAGATCGATAAGGTTTTTTGAAGACTAGAAGAGTGACACAGGCTACTTTTATCCCGGAAAGTAATAAAATTCCCACGGGATTTAAGTAATACACGCGAACGAAGATATTTTCACCGAGTGAAGCCGCGGGTGGTCGCGAGTTAGGTAGTAATAACTTGTTGTATACTCAAGTCTCAGAAAAACATAAAACGTTAAACATAAAGTATTATTAGACCAATTATTTTCCATAACCATAAAGTAAAGAAATTGTCATTTCAACTTTTCTGGACACCTGATACTTCCTTAAGTATGAGGATAATCCTGCTAAACTCACGGAAAAGGGGTTTGGAGGTTAATTTTAACGGGTGAAGTTTATAGATTTCGAGCAGGTATTAATATAACGCCAAGAAGTAGCAGTACTTGTCATTACTTAGGTCCTTAAAATCTACCTACTCATGAATAGTACAACAGGATTCATATTATAATATTTTTGCATTGAAGACAGTTTTGCGATCAGTTACCAAGAGACTCTTTCACTCATACTGTAAAGCTCGAAATTCAATAGCTAATTTTTAATCTTGATTTAATAATTATTTTAGTTTAAATAGAAAATTAAAATTATGGTTTTAAAAAGACTGATCTTTATAAAACTATACAAAACTCAGAATAGCAGTCTTCTTATTGTCTGTACACATCACCAAACCATACAAAATCACCACCACCTGTGTAAACCATACTAAACTCAGAATAGCAGTCTTCTTTTTGGCTGTATAGCATGTGCTTGATTCCCCACATCTTAGATACAAAAGTATCGATTGAAACCTAGTCGTTTGTAAAAAATTCGCAAACAAAACATGGTCGTCGAAAGTTCACAAAATAATTATCATCATTTTTGTCAAAATCACAAGTCCAGTTTATGCTACGATATACATTGCTCAAGAACCGTGAACCACGTGGCGTGGTGGAGACAAACTAGTAGGTAAACCCTACATAAACTATCATTCTGACCCTTACTGCCTTTTAAATAAAGGTTATAAAGAAATAGACATATGCGCCTACCCTACTTGAATTAGTTCCACACACATGCCCCACTTTAATAGGCACTGTTGGTATAGTAACGTTGGCCAAGTGCATCGGGGTCTTAATTTGAATTTTGGATACTCTCCCTTGTTTTAATTTACAAAATGTTATGCTAAAGGAGACGTGACGTTTATTAAAACTCCTCGAAAGATATATATTACACCTAATCACAATAACGGCGCATTTTTTATATTTTACCCTAATACAAATTATTATTATGGATGGTCTCATGTAAGAAATTATTATTTTACTAGCTTATGCCTGCGACTTCGTCCACGTGGACTTTACAAATTTCAAACTCCTATTTTATGGGGTTGAGTTTTCAAAAATCCTTACTTAGCGGATGCTTATGTTATAATAGCTATCTGCATGCCAAATTTCAGCCCGATCCGTCCAGTGGTTTGAGCTGTGCGTGGATAAGGTCAATCAGCCAGTCAGTCAGTCTGGCGTGGATTTTTCAAAATCATCGTGGGCTCCCTTTGATAGTCCAAGATTAAAAGTATCCTATGTACTTATGTTTTCAGATTACATAATACATCTCTGTGGCTTTCATCCAGAGTGATAAAGGGTAATACGCAAACAGACACATATAATAAAAAAGTAAGAATAAAAAAGGGATTAATTGACTCAATCCATATTAAACTCTTACTCGAAAGTATTAGAAAAGCGCGTTCTATTAAAAACAACAAATGAAATAATGTAGTGTGAGTAGTGTAGGTAAGTAATAATCAATATTAAACTTACATTGATGGATAAGAATATAAGTAACTTACATATATACCGAAAGACTCTAACAAGAGGGTCCTACACAAAGTATTAATCCACTACTAATGCGGTATCCGCATTGACTG
Source organism: Maniola hyperantus (assembly GCF_902806685.2). Classification (NCBI taxonomy): domain Eukaryota; kingdom Metazoa; phylum Arthropoda; class Insecta; order Lepidoptera; family Nymphalidae; genus Maniola; species Maniola hyperantus. Next base: position 7,883,277 of record NC_048551.1, read on the forward strand.
AAACATGTATTGATGGCTGCACTCGGTCTCTGTCCGCTAGCTATTACATCTGTAACTTCGAACACGTTTCTAATGTTACCTTTTTAAACGGAAGGGTTAAGGGTTCTTAGGTATTTAATTGGAGGGAGAATGAATTGGATTAGCAAGATGAATCGTTTGTTACTTCTTATAGGGAAATCAGATATAAAAAATGGCACTGCGCTACTATGTTATTTAATAGTTTTTGTAACTAATTGATCTTTTAGCTACTACGGTAATAAAATTAGAAATAGATAGATTTTTATGCAAATAAACTTTAACAAGTGCTTTGAATCGTCGTTCTGTCTGAATGGAAGCATTCCAGCTGTTTAAAAAGAGCTATTGCTATGATGATAATAGCCAATGACATGGGCTGTGATTGATATCATATTTAAATTATCATTAATGGTGCGTTAACCAAAATAAAAAAATCTCTTTTCTGATAATTATTATAACGTTTTGTATTATTATTTATATAACATTTTTATTTTATTTTCGAGGTATAGTTCGACGGATCTCTATTAAATTCTAATCTGTCGACATGTCTACTGAACTCACCCTAATATTAATGTGTAGTGTACACACATCTCATAGTCTTTGAATGCAGGCACGCTTTGTTTTTGCTCCGTTTGACACAGAGGTCTGGTATTGGCAGATTTATGTCTTGTTATTTAACCGGGTAATGTTGCTTATGATATGGTATTCTTGATAGAGGAAATCCTACACGGTTACATGACCCACAAAAATCGCACGTTTAAAAGAGCTGCAGTAATAGCCGTAAAGGGCAGTCTCCAGTGACAGCATCAACTGTGCCGTAAAAATCTGTGAGTAGGTATAGGTGACCTTTGGTGATGTCATCAGAATTACTTTGTTGTGCCCGAGGCAGGATAGATTATCGCATACCTACTTATATTTTCAGTATATAAAAGTTGGTTGCGTGTCTTGTGGCTCATGCGCCACCTGCTGCGGATCGTCTCTGGATATGCGATTACCATGGTGGTTAATTATGAGCTTAATAAAAAGTTCAGAGTCACTCAGCGGACGATGGAGAGAGCTATGCTTAAAGTTTCTCTACTTGACCAACTCAGAAATGAGGAGATCTGTAGGAGAACCCGAGTAGCGGACATAGCTTACCGGCGAAACGAAGCTGAAGTGACAATGAACTGGGCGAATGGCGACCTCGCATCGGAAAGCACAGCGTTAGAAAACCCACCACTAGGTGGACAGAAGATATCAAACGAGTCGCAGGGAGCCGCTGGATGTATTTATGCGGTGCAAAACCCTGGCGTGTGGAAGAAACCTTTGTCCAGGAGTGGATATCTATCGGTTGACAATGACAATGATGATGATGAGATCACTTTTAATTCAACTCTTTAAACAAAAAACTCCTCTTATTTAATAAAATACTTTTCGTTGGCTTCCGACTGTGCTTCCAACGTAATTTACGCCCGGATAGGTGTCATCTACTTACAAAGGGAGCGTGGTTCTCTACACTTTCATAAAAAAGTAACGTCACATTGATTGAGGTGCACTACATTCAACACCTATTCATTCTGCCATTCAGTACATTCAAGCCCAAATCTACCTCAAACCAGATATCACAGACGCGATAGTTCAAACTGCTCCTCCATGCGTGGTTTAACCCTAAAGCGGCATACGTTTTCATAGCTTAAACCTTTTTATCTTCGAGCAAAGCCGTCGATAATGATGCTCAGTACTACACTTTCATTAAGTTTTCTACTCCGCAAGCGATGTATTAAATCCGTAACCCTAAAGGCGCGACAGGGAAGGGCAATCAAGTTTTGTAGTGGTAAAAGAGACAAAAAAGCACTCGTATGTGTTCGTACTTGATCCGATTTATCATGCGCGGCACTTATTAAAGCGACCAACACGCGTGTTACTTTTGAAAACTTTAAAGTAGGTGTGTATTAAAGAACAGAGAATACATTGAGTCGACACAGAATATTCAAATTACTGAGTATTTAATTGTGAACAACTTCTTCATAATTAAGCTTATTTTAAATCCATCCAGGATTTAAAATAAGCTTAGTTATGAAGTCTTAAAATCAAAATTTAAAATTATTGTAATTCGATTCTATAAACAAAACATAATAACATACTATTTCTTGCAATATTGCATAAGTAGCCTTGCAATTTTTTAGAACAAGGAACAACTCTTGTAACAAAAGTGTGATCAGTTATAATAATTGTTTACTGTTAATGGTAACAGTAAACAATTATTATAATTGATCAACTGATCCGCCATCTTACATAGATGGCGGATCTATGTATTTGATTGCCACACGTAATGTTTGACACACAGCTAACGATTGTCTTCACTTTTTAAAATAAAATTCTATGAGCTTTGTTTATCTTGAGTTTTATAATAATCTTTGTTTTATTCATATAAAAGAAGTGAGATCAGGTTAACCAAAGTACCTATCACTTATTAAAATATCTAATAATCTATATAAAAATACCTCCCACTCGATGTATTTCGTTTTCCGGCAGATTGTAGTTCCTATTCATATGTAGATTGCAACAAAAAATCCAATAAACAAGACACAGAGCTCCCCCTTGCTGTCATTATTGAAAAGAATGTTAACATTGCAGGCTTATCCAGGGGTCGTTTTAGCAAAGAGTTAGACTAACGAATGGCCTCCCTTTGCCAGCTAGTTACCGATGGGTGGATTTAGAAACACCGGCTTCGACTGTTTTTGCAAATCATTATAGCAATGAGAAAACAAGGAACAGTTTCATTGGAAAAAATACATTAGAGATAGTCTCAAGTCAACACATAAGGGTATGTTGGTTAACAGACAACATTTTCTAGGAAAATTACGCTCCGTTTTACCTTCACTGTTAAGTTGTACCTACAGGTAAACCCCAAAGCTAGCTAAGTACACTGAACACCCTTGCGTATGTATGTTGTTTGAGCCACGAAAGTCTAGAACCTAAAAGTAAGTAGTAAAGACTGGTACATGTTGACCGTTGGTCATGGACCGAATTATCAGCATTTTTTCGTACCGTCACCAGATTAGTTTATTGTGACTGTTGAATAAAAATAACCATACCCATTCTGTGCCCATACATCCAATAACGTTATCCAGATAACATTATAATTACCGGAAAAAGTAAAACTACTAATTATACCTAGAATAATACACCTAACGATGCCGTGTACAAAATATATCATCTTTAGTCTATGGGCATTTACCGTTAGGTAACGATAAAATTATAATGTTAAATCATATTGATATAACGCTACTATTAACGTTAAGTACCATTTTAAGTAACGTACCGAAATGTTTTGGTCGTTTTAACGTTAAAAATTTAGAAGCGGTAGTCCTCCCTGCCGTAATTGGGAATCACTGAACTAAAACATTATTCCTACAGGTTTAGCCTATAAGGTATTTCGCAAGGCTAGTCCTAGACCCTTATTCAGAAAATGGAAATCTCGTTAATGTAGAAAATGTAATAAAACCGATATACTTATAAAATAATGCGGGCAGATAGGCGACAAGAGCTCATCAGCAGGTATGCAGAGTATTTTCTCATATTAGCTCGCGCCACCCATTTTTCCACTTCCATGCCGCTTAGCACAACTTCAGAGGATTCATATTGCCCCGGCGAATGCGTTTGTTTTGTTCAAATTTATTTTATCAAGTAAACGTTGGCCTTCTGCCCAGTGAGTCGAACTTAATACGCAGTAATGCGGGCGGACTGTGCTTTATACGAACCCATAGCTATTATGGGCAGTGGTGTCCCTTATAGGTAAGTTCCCAATTTTTCGGCAATTTTGTTGCATGAAATGTTTAGACAGCTACAAAATAATATGACTTATTTGACTATCATTTTCGTCGTCGTCGTGTGGGAATTCAAAATACACGTGTATTTTTGGGGAAATAAAATTTACTCTTTGACACCTTGAAATAAGTGTAGGCTATTTTGATAAAGCTTCCCCCAGTGGTTGCGTCTCGAAGTCAACAATGCCGACCAGAACATACGCAATGACCAGCAGACATGAATGGATTTAGAGATTAAGAGAACAGTTCTCTCCCTGGCGACGATGATGGTGACGGTGATGGGGTGACGATTCTCTCTCGTTTTATTCTCTGGAATTCGATTCAGGGAAATCATTACAATGAGTTGTGGCAATACAGAATATGGAATTTGCTGACTAATGAGTGAAGTTATTTGCTTAATTATATTCGCACTTTTAACGCTTAGTTGGCATTGTGAGGTTAATTGCATATTGCATTGAAAAGAGATAAATTATAAGCAAATATGTAGTTCGAATGTCGGAATAAATACATCGTTAATGTTCTTTCATCGACAGGCTTTTGCGGGAAGTAATTGAGTAAACATAACATATTGGCTTCGGAGTAACGTGTTTTAAAAATCCACTTTTTCAGCCAGCTTTATTGAATGCAATATTTTTTGATTCATTCATGTTTTCTAGGAAATGTGTAGGGATTTACCAAATGTACTTTAAATTTCAGAACCTCTTATATCTAGTTATATTAGTAAATGTAAAAGATAACTAGATTTATTATTAATAAACTCTTACAAGTATTTTTAAATCGGCAAATGCATCTACAACTGGTTCAGAATGCATATTTATCCTATCGAGAAGAGTAAGCGAAAACTGGGCGTTTGGTCTTTATTTAATTGACCAACCTAGGAATCTAATTCTCTCTGGTAAACTACAAAGGTATAGGTAAGGTACGGCGTTGACTCACCATATCTGCTATCAAAAATATCTTTAAGATGCCCACGGGTTAACTCCCGGCATCGGAAACTGTTTCATATTGCACCAAGTAAGACTAAACACGCTGATAACACATTCATACGACGAAGTTGCAACCAAGCTAATCATCTATTCGCGAAAAGTGATATTTTTCATCTCTCTCTCCATAGGTATAAATTAGCAATTAAGGATGTTATATCAAATTCTGCCTAGTTATAGTTTATATTTTGCTTTAGTTCTGTGTTCCTTAAGTTTACCTACCTAGTTAGTTTTAAATACTCTGTGCTTAGTTTTTCATATGCATACTATGCCCGTGTGTTGTGGACACAATTTTTTATTATAAGTGTTAATTTCTCATTGGAGACTGCTTTGGTTTAAGTGTTTTTATATATATACTATCTAGCTAACTAATTGTAACTGTTTGTCTCTACAAAAAAAAAAAAAAAAAATCATTAAAGTTATTTTTAGTGATCTTTTTAATCGTTGAATCTGTCGGTGACGCTCTTATTCTACCACCAATTCGGAGTGCTTATTCAGCACGTGATAGCCTTGAGGTTAGCACGTCGCCCTCCTAGCCGGGAGTTCGGGGTTCGAGCCCGGACATACACCTACTTACTTTAGGAGCTATGTACTTTTTAAGCAATCACTTGCTTTAACGGTGAAGATAAACATCGTAGGAAAACCTGCATGCCTGAGAGATTTCCATTGTTCTCAGAGGTGTGTGAAGTCTGCCAATTCGCACTTGGTCAGCGTGTGGTCCCGTGCTCAGTTGTGAACCGGTGTTGATCATGATGATGATGATTCAGCAAAGAAGAGGACGCAACAGCTGGTAACTGAACAGTTTTTGTGGAAAAAAATCCGTCATGTAAACATTTGGGTTTGCTGTTGATTAGTACAGCCATTACCGTACCGTATCCCATAAAACACATAAGTATAATAGTGTCCCCCAACAGAATAAAGTGCAAAATCATGCGTCTGGTGCCATTTACTAAAAGCGTTGATGAGAGACGGGTTATTAATCTCGTTTTCATTAACGTCCCGATCCGAAATGACATAGTTATGAAACGCCAGTTCAATCAACTCGGTTTCAATAACAATTTTTCATTCTCGACACACTAATTAAGCGCTTTTCATAAATACTCCACGGAATTATGCATGCGTTACATCGATTTTAAACTTTAGCTTACCGAAGTTTAGGTTTAAAATTGTGAAGCGATTAGCGCCGCGCAAAGGCAGTGTTGTAAGCGACATCCTTAGTAACAAGTGTAAAATATTTTCCCCAATCGTTGTACCTGGCGCCCCCAGGGATATTTCAAGGGTGAATAAGCTCGCATAATGGCAAAGGGTACAATATTTTAAATTTCAATCGCTGCGAGCGGTCCGGCGTCTCCCCGGGGTGGCTAAGAACAAAGATTTCATTCGGTGACTTTCGCTAAGTGTTATAATAATATATTTCTACTGCAAATGATGTTGCATTTCAAATTTCAATATCATAGAGAAAAATTGTATTATTATGACAGTCATTTGTTTAGCTTTTTAGTGTAACTAGCCAAAGTGACAGCCTAGTGATACACGGCGACCTACCTACTATTCGATCCAAGGCAAGAACGTCTAACTTTTCTTTTTAAAATTCAATATCACTTGCTTCAACGATGAAGGAAAACATTGTGAGGAAATCTGCATGCCTAAGAGTTTTCTATAATATTCACAAAGGTGTGTGAAGTCTGCCAACCCACACTTAGCCAGCGTGGCAGACTATGACCCGTTCTCAGTAGTGATGACTAGTACCAATACAAATTAGTATCAATAAAAACCCACTGAAGTTATCGACTGTTTAACTACAAATTTAAATCATTCCACACAAACATGGCAAAATTATTTAATTAAACAAAAGAAAATTATAGCACAGTGAGCACACCTATAGTATAAAACGTAATAGATATAAATTTCGCCATTACTTATTACATTCAATACCTAAAACGAATATCCAAAACGCCTCTCCCCTCAAATCGTTTTTTACTCCCAGATTAATTTTCCGAATCGTTATCTCCACCTTACGATTGCCGAACAATTTGTTACGCCAGAGTACACCTTTTCAGTCAAATCGCAAATTTCAAGCGTCGCACAGTTGATAACGTACCTATAATCATTACAATAAGTCATAAATTTGATTGAAATGTGGTCACATTTTCGAAGGCCCTTATCGCGTGGCTGCAGTGGGTTTGAAAAATATCGTACCTATAGTACGCGACAGGTCGAAATGGCAATTGGGGAGGGAACGTCCCGCACACCCGCACAGCCCGTCGCGCTAACCCGGTGCGGGCGAGCGCGGGTGACGTGTGAGTGTGCGGGGCGTCCCCCCGCCTCATACCCCGATTGCCATCTCGACCTGTCGCGGACTATACCTCGTATTCCGTCGGCGCGACGTCAAGTCGACAGTTCCAATCGATTTACGTTTAATGCTACAATAAAGATTCGTACTTAATCCGAACATTTACATTAATACTTCTACAACGAATCGTGAATTTTATTGATATAATTTGTTAAAAGTTTGGCTGTTGAAATATTTCAGCGTTTTTCTTGAAAAAAGTATCTTTTATAACTTAAAATAAATCGAAAACTACCTATTACGCATAAAAATAAAGATAAAACTGTTTTTGTGTTGTTTTGTGTTGAATGTACAAGTAAAGTCTTTTCATATGATAGTCCACTTGGTATAGTAATCTTACTTTGAAAGTTGAAAATACTAATTATTAACTATTTGTTCAGGAACACATTTTTTTGTGATGTAACCACAAATTCATATACGCGACAGGTTTAGATGGCAATAGGGTTGAAGACGCCCCGCACACCCGCATAGTCCCCGCGCTAACCCGTTGTAGAACAGCGCGAGAGACGTGCGGTTGTGCGGGGCGTTCCCTCCACCTCATACCCCGATTGCCATCTTGACCTGTCGCGTAAGTACTAGGTGCTTTTACACTATGATACATAATAATTTATACTTACATAGATATGAATATATTAATAATTCGTTCTTCAAGGTTCTTGCGAACTAAACCAAAAGAACAAAATATGCAAAATAATTTGGCACGGAAGTGTCGTTCTGGTTTAGGAAACGATGTCGAAATATTACAATAAATAAGACAAAATCGCATTTAACGAAACAAAGCATTCGTAATGTGCCTTGAAAGATCTCGTTAGAGTCCTAATGAATCTATTGAGAGTTCACGGAGCAAATCCGGAAAGGGAGACAAGAGTTGCTCTAATAATTTGCGTTAGAGAATATTTCCATTTCGACGGGCCATCCGTTTATTTTCACGTATAGTATGCGATAGCGCGATATGTCGTATACTATACGTGAAAATAACGCTGACCCGGTGCGGGATAGCGGGTGTGCGGGGCGTCCGCCCGCCTCATACCCCGTTTGCCTTCTCGACCTGTCGCGTACTATACGCAGCCTCATCATGTGATCATCATCATCATCATGATCAACCCATCAGCGGCCCACTACTGAACACGGTTCTTTAGTCAGAATGAGAAGGGCTTAGGCCATAGTCCACCATGCTGGACCAGTGCAAATTCACAGACTTTACATACCTTTGAGAACATTATGGAGAACTCTCTGGCGTGCATGGTTTCCTCACAATGTTACCCTTCACAGTTAACGCTAGTGATGTTTAATTTAAATCGAAATAAAACGCAGAAACGAATGAATGAATTTTTACCCATCCCAAAATCGATCAACGCGCCTAAAGAAGTTTTCACTGTACACCCAAAGCTGTAGCCAAAGCCATTTGGGGTGGTGTCACAGATGAAAATGTTACATTTGTACTTTGTTTTTATCTGTGACACCAACAATAAATAAGTGCATTTTCTTTGTTTCTTCCTTTCGTTCACTTAAAAAAATCTTTATATAATGGACACAAACTTGCAGGGCTAAGATTTTGTGATATCGGAACGTTTTGAATCATTGGGTCGATGCAAAGCCTAATACCATTTTCCTCGGTTGAGCTCAAGAGGTCGCCTAACTTACTTTTCGAGGCGCTTGTTGGCGAATTTAATGTCACAAAAGTATTTGATTCAATTTACAAATAAAGGGCTCAAAGGCAAGGCAGCAAAGCAAATATAAGGAAATATTTTAACATTACTGTTTTATATTTCATCTACTTTATTTTATAAAGGTATAGTATTACTTATCATGTTTTTTATTCCACGATGCTCTTTTGTAATCTATACTAATATTATACAGAAGTAAAGTTTGTATAGTATGCGTCATAAGTAATGTACATCGGCCTTTAGAATGACATTTCGACTTTGCAGAGCGTTGTCTCTGTCACTCATACCTATATGACGTTTTGTCAGTCTCAACGACAGGGACAATGCTCTACATAACTGCTATCTCCTTCTAAAGGTCGATGTTCATTATTTTCTGCCGCGTACTGTAAATTTGTTTGTAGGGGAGTAATCTCTGGAACTACTGAACCGAGTGTGCGAGACCAACTCGCACTTTATTGATTTTTTTAAACCTGAGAGTTGTATTACTTAGTAGCTTTCTAAAGTCCCCCGTGATCCTCAAACTGGGGTCATAATTTGAAAAAGTGCCTGCTATTTTCTTTTTACTCGACCTTTTCGATTTCGAATATATGCACTTTTCCGGGATGCTGAATTTGACGAAGACATTTATTTTCAAATCCAAGATGGCGGAAATGCACTTATTACAAAAGATAGACATGGGTGTCGTTTTCAGGGTTATCCAGGATGCTGATTTCGATAATGACATTTATTTTCAAATCCAAGATGGCGGACATGCACTGAAAATAGACATGGGTGTCGTTTTCAAGGTTTTCCAGGTTGCTGATTTTGATACTGACATTTATCGTACCTACAACGCGCAGTCATGCGCGTCGTGTTCAGATTGAACTACCTACTCGTTTTAAGCGCATCATAGCCATTGCACCGTAGTAGTCGCTTTATCTATAAATCTAACATAAAATGTTCAAAGTGAGACGCCCGCGTTAATTAATACCTTCCATTAGCATCGCTCGCGTTGCTCTATCGCTCTAAACGCAATTAGTTGTCGCAGAGACCGAGACACCGCGACACCGACGCGACGCTCACTCTAAACATAATTCGTGCTCTAATAACATTATATCGTAGAGTGTTTCCTGCAAGTTTCCTGTGAGTTTAAGCTAATAAGCAAAGCAAGTCCTTTAAGTTTTTGCGACGGCAAAATGTCATCAAATATATAAAAAAGAAAGCTGACTGACTGACAGATCTATCAAGGCAAAACTGAAACTACTGCAATGTTTTGTTGATGAATAATCGCAACTTTTGCAATGCTTTGTCGATGAATAATCCGCGAGAAAGCATTGGGGCCGATTCTCTTGTACACAATCTCTAAACTAAACTAAAATGGCACGTCTAAATCTATTGCTATCCCTTTCAAAATGTTGCTTGCGGAAAAGGATAGCACTAGATTTAGACCTGTTAATTTAGTTTAGTTTAGAGATAGTGAATTAGCCACAGTGGGGCCGATTCTCTTGTACACAATCTCTAAACTAAACTAATTTAACAGGTCTAAATTTAGTACTATCCTTTTCTGCAGGCAAAATTATGAAAGGGATAGCAATAGATTTAGACGCATCATTTTAGTTTAGTTTAGAGATTGTGTAAAACAGAATTAGTCACAATGTGGCTAATTCCTTTGTACACAATCTCTAAACTAAACTAAAATATCACGTCTAAATCTATTGCTATCCCTTTCATAATGTTGCTTGCGGAAAAGGAAAGCACTAGATTTAGACCAGTTCATTTAGTTTAGTTTAGAGATTGTGTACTAGAGAATCGGCCCCATTGTTGCACTAATATTTATCACTTTACCTGCAAAAGTGTGTTCGTTTGTTGATTTGTAGGTTTGTCCTTCAATCATGCCACAACGGAGCAATGGATTTACCTGTTTTTTTTACATGGGTATAGTTGAAGACCTAGGTGACAGCTGGACAGTGACGTAAGCTACTTTCTAACCCGGAAAATCAAAGAGTTCCCACGGGATTTAAAAAAATTTAATTCACGTAGACGAAGTTGCGGGCATCAGCTAGTTTATATAATATTTGATATTGCTTGGGTCACAGTTCTGAGTTCCAAAAAAGTACTAGTATAAAATACCTACCGATACGCTTGTAAATAAAAATGCTAGGAAAGTCACATTAATCATTATTAAATGCGGGCAAAGGCGCGGGCACAAGTTATGTTTTCAAATGAAAATCTCTCTTCGTTATTTTCGGAAAATATAGGGTGTTCTTTAACGTATGAGGGAAATAGCATAAAGTACCTACCTTCCAATAAGCGAAACGCTTTGACCTCATACCTGAATGATTTTATCTTAAAATCGTAAAAGCATTCTGCACCGACATTCAAAAGACCCTTTCAGTGGTTCTGCACTTAGTGAAAATATTTAAATTTTGAGATAGAGGAAGCTGCAGGACTTGAACACGATCTATGCATCAGAAATGTCTTTCATACAAAACTTTTTGCATGTTCAATTAAATTTATTTAACTTGCTTTAATGGTTAAAAAAACAAGGTAAGGAAACCCTGTATGAATGCAATAAGAGTTCTCAGTAACATGTGAAAATTCTTGAACTAGTTTCGAATAAACTTGTTTGCTAAGATAGTCTACTGAGTAGTATACCTAGCTTATGCTGGCGACTTCGTCCGCATGGACTACATAAATTTCAACCCCCTATTTTGCTCCCTTAGGGGTTGAATTTTCAAAAATCCCTTCTTAGCGGATGCCTCATGATCATAATAGTTGCACCATACAGACAGCTACGCGACCACTACACCTGCATAAGCACACATTGCATCCCGTATCCCGCGTTCATGACGCGCAAGTGTAGCTGAAGCTTTAAGCTTTCGATGAAAATATTATGAATAATAACAATAAAGCTCAACAATAAACACGTGAGTACAGCCGGGACAGATATTATTTAGAATGGAAATCACTCACGGTAGTTTAAACGCTAAAACAATAAAGCTTAATTTGTTATTAAAGTGAAATCGATAATTTTAATTGACCAACAATAACAATATTAATATAATCTATCTAATGTAACACCATACCAGACTATCAATACGAGTAATTTATTACCTATTTTGAATAAATCATTTGACTTTGACTTTGACTATAAATTAAGACTATCCTTCATTGTAGAGCCCACAAAATAGTCCAAATAAATCACAATGCGATGTAGGTAAGCCGTCGCTTTGTGTTTAATTACGCCTCATAGCTGACGTGATTGCATTTCCGAATAAACCGGGACGTCAGTAGCAACTATAGGGATGAACCATTTCATAGGCAGCATGTAAAAAATCACGTGAAAATTCTTTTCATTATTATGTAACACTAGCTGACCCGGCGAACTTCGTAACGCCTAACAGTCGTTTATTTTTCAGGCAATTTTTTAAAATTTTCTCTTCGTAAGAACCACCCTCGTACTTCAAGGAATATTATAAAAAAGAATTAGCGAAATCGGTTCAGCTGTTCTCGAGATTTGCGATCAGCAACACATTTAGCGATTCATTTTTATAATTATAGAGATGTATTCTTAAAGAATTTTCATGAAGCAATATCTCACCAAAGTTTGAAAATTATTATATTCAATCCCGCTATATTGTTAAAATTTCACGCACGAAATGTCATCGACCCGATCCAAGAAACTAAAGAGCGCGCGAGTGAGAAAACTACATCAAAAGTGTGAAAACGTCTAATTAAATTACTTAATGCAAACAATCATATTATTATCATCGCGAAAATTCACTTTCCATGAAAATGCACCTGTAAAATATAATCGCTATTGATCGTGATTCGTGATCATAATTCCGAGTTAAGTTAATGTAGCAAACGATTGTTTGCCGCGAAAATTGTAAAATCACTTTCCGTGAAATCGCTGTGAAGAAAAATAATAATTTCATCAAACGAAAAGAATTTAAAAGTAGCTATAATGTCCATCACTAGTAGCAAGGTCCCAGTTTATTATTTTGCCAATTTGATACGTTATTAAATTCTTGGAAGTGAAACTGGGGCGTGTGTCGTTAGAACTATTAATGGCAGTTGATAAACAATTTATTACTGTGTAGGGAGATGCATAGTAGAGAGGTAGGTATAGTACGCGACAGGTCCAGATGGCAATTGGGGAGGGAACGCCCAGCACACCCGCACAGTTCCCGCGCTAACACGGTGCGGGCGAGCGGGGCGTCCACCCACCTCATACCCCGATAGCCATCTCAATCTGTCGCGAACTATACATCGTTTAGAAGATATTGATCACGAGGTCTGACGATGACAATATCATCATCGTAGTGAATTGATACGAAACATAATTACAGTAGGTACACGGCAGAAAATAATGTACATCGGCCTTTAGAATAACATTTCGGCTTTGTAAAGCGTTGTCTATGTCACTCATACCTACATGACGTTTTGTCGGTCTCAAAGACAGAGATAATGCTCTACAAATCCCCTATCTCCTTCTAAAGGACGCGTACTGTATCTTGTATGGCATACTGAGCTGGTGCTTGTATAGCTGATGTATAGATCCTTACTAATATATAACCGTGGGATTTTTAAAAAACCTAAATCCAAATCGTGGGCATCATCTATTACTGAATTTTAAACTTAAATAAATTTGAGATTGAGTCGTTATCAAAAAAAAGACGGTGCGCTCTGGCGCTATTCCATTCATTTGGTATGCGCTGCGCATACGCAGAAATAACTCGTTCAATACTTTATTCACTCTCTTCCAAGACTCTTTCAGGACTCTTCCAAGACTCTTTCGAGTCTTCTCGAAGTCTTTTATAATAATCCACTCAGTGACAAGGTAAATATTTGTCAATTTTTTTAATGTGAATTTTTTTTCACTTTAAATTCATCTCTAAGAATTAGATCATCATCATCATCACGATCAACCCATCGCCGGCTCACTACAGAGAACGGGTCTCCTCTCAGAGTTAGAAGGGTTTTGGCTATAGTCTACCACGCTGGCCAAGTGTAGTTTTGCAGACTTCTCACACCTTTGAGTACATTATGGAGAACTCTGAGGTATGCAGATTTCCTCACGACCTTCCTTCCTTCACCGTTAAAGAAAGTGATATTTTAATTACTTAAAAAAGCACATAGCTCCGAAAAGTTGCCGAGGAGGCGCGTGCCTGGATTTGAACCCCCGATCTCCGATTAGGAGGCGGACGTCCTAACCATTAGGCTATTACAGCTTTTAAGTATTAGATAGAAAATTCACTTCAAAACAATTTGTTTGCTACCTCGCAAAGCTTCATACAATACACTATGTCGCAGTATTGGTTCTCGTAAGGCCTAAGCACATCCTTCTAGTCTCCCTTGGTAGCTGTATAACTGGTTGTCACAAAGGCTGCCACGAGCAAGTGATAGAAAATTAGCTTCATTGCTCCTCGTACCATTATATCGAGTAATTAAAGATAATAATAATTGCTACACGGCGTGTGGAAATACACGTGTAGAAGGTAGGGCCTTGAATCCTTTTGTAGACATTAATTAAGTTTTCGAAAGGTCTAGTTTTCTTCGTGTGGAAAGAAAGAAGAGTAAGTAATACTTCTAAAAGAGTATTCAAGAATGCTTCTTAAATGTTGTTAGTATTTTAGAAGAACTCTTGTCCTTATCAGCTGAAAGAATAATTTCGTAGATTGAGATTTGACTGTACCTAATCAGCTTATACGCATCCATTGCTGGACATAGGCCTTTGCAAGAACGCGCCACCAAACCCGTTCCTAGCCTTTCTAATCCACCCGCTTCCAGCCACCATCTTCAGGTCACTTTATAAGTTTATAGACAAATAATATATAACTGAGCGTGATTTCTGTTTGTTGTCTAATTATAATTAGTTTACCTTGTAATGTGCCGCTCATTGCAGAATATCCTAATTTCAGAGTTATGTTTGTTTAAGATGTCCAAGGATAACGAAGGATGTGTACAAACCTAGCTTTATTTTCATAGCTTAGCTAATTAAACCCTTTTCGACCAGTGCTAAACGAAGCTAAGACAACCTTGAACTCTGATGTTTTTTTCTCAACTTTTTACATAATAAGCAGGTCGTTACTTAAAGTCGTGTCGCTTAGTGTAAGAATAGATCGAGGAGGGTGGGAAACACGAAAGCGTTGAATTATAAACACTACCAGCGTAATTATTGCCCCAGGAAATTTTGTAAGAAAGGAAGATTGTACAAAGCGAATTCGTGTTTTGTATAATTATCACTTACCTATCTTGATATTTTAAACGTGTCGGAGGACATCTGAAACAAAATATTATAATTTTAATTATAATAATTTCAATAATGAATTATGAAATTATCAATATTAGCTTGATGAGGATTTGTTTTACAACTTTGTGATGAGGTACATATTCAACGAGATTTTAATCATTGTTAGTTTGTTGTGGGTTCCGTACCTGAAGGACGCCAACGGGACCCTATTACTAAGCCTCCGCTGTCATCCGTCTGTCTTTCTGTCAGCGGGCTGTATCTCGTGAACGGTAATAGGTGGAGAGTTAAAATTTTCACATAACGTGTATTTCTATTGCCGCTATAACAAAAAATAATAAAAAATACAAAATGGTCACCATAAAATTTTTAAAAAAATAGTCTTATTTCTTGTGCGATGGCTAAGGAACCTTTCGTGTCCGAGTCGCACTTTAGTTAAGATATTTAAGTTAAGATAGTTAAGTGATTTAGAAATTAGGTTAAGTACCCTACTTTTTTGGGAGGAAGAGTTCTTGTTAATTCCACACATCGTGGAAATTCAAGGAAACTACGACTAGATTCATTCGTTGAAGTCTATCATCATCATCAGCCTGTGGACTTCCACTGTTGGACATGGGCCTTCCCTAAAGAGCGCCACCACACCCGGTTCTCAGCCTTCCTCATCCAGCCACTTCCCGCCAGCCTCTTTATCTCTATGAAGTCTATGATAGGTACATATTCAGTAAAACAATAAATAATAATGGACTAAGTCCTGTTTTAGAGGTATGTTACAAATGGAAATGTAAATAGCGTGTTAGTCGTAATCATTTCAGGGTTGATGACAATCAGAAAATTGTTCACTTGCCGGCGACGACTCGACGCCGCACCGCCCTCTGTCGTGAGCTCGTGTCTGTAATAGACCCGCAGCGGGAATACGGTGCCTATTACCGCAGCTTTTTACAATGGTATTGCAGAGGTACATAGTAGTAAAACATGCAGTTAAACATGCAGTTAGACATTGTTTCTTTATCACTACCCATATTACTATAAAGAGTGGCGATAGCCTAGTGGTTAAGAAGTCAGCCTTCTATTCGGGAGGTCGGGAGTTCGATCCCGAGTAGGACCTCTTAACTTTTCCAAGTTATGCGCGGTTTAACGAAGTAGAAGACGAAGTCGCGGGAATAAGCTAGTTTGTACATAATATAACTGCTGTTATATGTACTTCAATCACATCACAATGGAGTAGGTAACGGATCAACTTGATTTTTTGCAATGTACTCGTACCCAGAAAATAGAAATAGGTTGTTAAAGACTTACCCTCTAACAAAAAAACCTGGAATAGCGGTGGAATAGTTATACTCTGTTTTGTCTTTTGCCTTCAAATGTCAAATTACTGATGACAGAGAAAGACAAAACAGAGTATAACTATTCCACCGCTATTCCAGGTTTATTTGTTAGAGGGTTAGAGAATGACGTGCGCTACTTTTTATCCCGGAAAATAAAAGAGTTTTCACGTATTTTTTTAAAACCTAAATCCTCGCGAATGAAGTCACGACTTCACCTGATAAGAAAATAAATGAAAGGATAATTTAATTAATGGTTTCTTCCGTCTGGTAGCATCGATTACTTAATATTACATATGCGAAAGTGTGTTTGTTCGTCCTTCCTTCACACACAAACTAAACAACTAGTCGACTTTATTTTTGGCAAAGAGATAGTTTTTTTTTTTTTTTTTTTTTTTTTTAATGCAGCAGGGGAAAATCCTCATGGACACCCGTAGGTAGAGCCGGACTCTTACCGGCTAAAAACCCCTGCTGTCTTCTTGTTGACCGTGTACCCGCCTTTCAGCCTACAACACAGCAACATTCTTGTCTTTTACTATTTTCCTCTTCTTTTTTCTTCGTCTTCCTTTTCCTTCATTATTATTTCAGCAAAGTCTGTTATAGCTGTCCAGTTTTTCTCATTTTCCAGCATTTTTTCTATTAGATTTTCTACTGTTATGTCTCCCATTCTACTGACGATCTCTCTTCTCTCTTTTTCCCACTTTGCACATGCAAATATTGTGTGCATCGCATCATCAACTTCGCTGCAGTAAAAACATCTAGCATCTTGTCTTTTACCAATGCGTACGAGGAAGTCCATGAATACCCCGTCCCCTGTTAGAAGCTGCGTCAGTCGGTAAGACAGTCGGCCATGTTGTCTATTTGTCCATTTTTCCAGGTTTGGAATGAGACAATGTGTCCATCTACCTTTGGTCGAGCTATCCCACTCTCTTTGCCATCTTGCGAGGGTTTCCTTTTTCGAGGTTCTGATTTGTTCGGAGTTTTTGATGTTTCTTGTCTCCGTTCTCTCGAGAGCCAGTAAGTGGATAGGTATTAGGTTCGCCAGTACCAGCGCTGCGTCCGTTGATACAGTTTTATAAGCCGAGCATACTCGAAGCGCCAGAGAGAAAGAGATAGTTGAAAGGACGGAAAGTAACATAGGCTACTTTTTATCCCGGAAAATCAAAGAGTTCCAACGGGATTAAAAACCTAAATCCACGCGGAGGAAGTCGCCGGCATCAACTTGATTTGGTGTCTGGCAAATAATATTTTATAAGCCTTGAACACTTGCGTCTGCGAAAATACTTCAGTCAAGTGCGCTTGAACGCTCTCAACGAATTAACACAAAATAACAATTAAACAAAAACACTTGAACTGAATTAATTCTACTTAAATCATAACAGCGGCGAGTCCTGCAATTAATTGCTCGAAATAACGTTATCATTGAAAGTGCACATTATACCGTGAAACGGTGTAAAGCCCTCAACACACACAATGCGCGACGGCAGCAGCCTGAGCACAGTGAGATACGTCTGTCCTGTGATTTTTGCAATGATCAAAATGCTGCGAAAAAGTGTTATCGCAATTAAAATAAATGTTTAGGTTTGCACTGAAAGACTTCCCACTGATCGCGTAACAGCGGCAACGATGGATTGCGGGAGCAGTTCCTAGAGATTTTTAAATTTTTATTTAAGCCCGAAATGCGGCGTGCCTCACATTAAAAAAATAGAAAATAGATAATTTAAATTTTTCATTTCAGTGTGACGTCTTGCATCATAAAATATGTCCTCCAGACGGAATTTCGCCCAATCTCTATAGCGATTAGCCATCCACGCGATATTATGGTGCATAATTAATGTGTGTTCAAACACACGTGTGCTCTCTATAATTCCCTCACTCTTATACCACCAATGGGACAGAGAGAGATCAGGCCATTGATGTAGAAGGAATCTAGATAAGGCGCAGGATCAGCTTTACGTGCTCTCTGAAGCACAGTCGTCAAACACCGCCTTTCCTAACGCCTGGCTAGTATATTTACTGACAATAATTTCTTAACGCAAAAACCCAATAGTTTACTATTTTGGTTCAACCCGGGAATAGAACCTCGCAGTCCGCAGTCGAACATTCTAATCACTAGACCATTAAGGTAGTTAGTGACTATGTGACAGCTATAAACAGTTCCTAGACATTAATTGTACCATTTGTACCAAGTGCCCCGTAAACGGTCAAACAAGTTTGTCAAATTATTTGAACGTCTGCGGTCGTGTTTGATGCGTTTGTCAAACAAACCAAGTGTTTCGCAAATTCGTTTGTCAAACATGCTTGAAGATGTACGGCTGTGTTTGTCAAACAAACTACGTGTTTTTCTAACAAACTACGTGTTAGGGAAATTTGATTGATGGCGTGTTTGACCGTTTACAGGGGCACTTAAGAGGAACTGTATGAAGCTGTGTGGCTCGCGACGGCACTAGCTTGGCTCTTACATACTCTGCACAATTTTAAAGCCTTTATAATTTTCTAGAAGCTGCGTTGGATATGTAGCCGTCATGTATTGTGTATGACAAAAACCTTAAACATGTTCCACAATGAATAACGGACGCTAAGCTGATTAGCATAAATCGGGTCGGCATTCCCCGAATTACCTAAAATCTGTTAACAAATGGTAGCTTTGCATAATTGAATGAGTGGAAAGTAAACTCGAGCATATGAAGTGGTGTTGAGCCCTACGCATTTTTTACAGTTTTATTAGAGTTGTTACTAACCGGCATTTTATCGATAGTTTCGATACAACCTTTGAAGATATAATACTATATCATCGTCAACATCATCTCATTCTGAGAGTTTGCCAGCTAGCAGAATGAGAAAGCTTAAGGCCATAGTCCATCACGCTAGTCAAATTTGGATTTTCAGACTTCACACACCTTTGAAAACATTATGGAGAACTCTTAGACATGCAGATTTTTTCCCGATGTTTTGCTTCACCGTTGAAGAAAGTGATGTTATTGAACATAACACCGAAAAGTTACAAGTAGGTACGTGCCTAGAATCGAACACCTGATCCTAGAATAGGAGTCCAATATTTTAACCACTAGGCGTTACCATTTTTAATACCTGTCGGTATTTGAGCGTCATATAAATAACATCCCTATTTTGATCAAGTAAAACTAATATACTTACTATATGTATGTAATATATATGTATTTACTTGCGTCGGATCTAAAAAGTGTCGTGGTTTGTTTGTTTTCTAGCGGAAATGTTTGTTTTCTATCGCGGTGTATTTGAATTCTTATTTATTTTGATGGCGCAATATAAATTACAAACAAAAATATACATACGTTGGTTTTATTTTTTCTGTATAGATTGAATTTTCAGCTGCTAAAAAGTTAGTTTTAAATTTATTTATACTATAAATAAAAAAATTGTGCCCTTTTTAAATTAGGTACTTGTTGAACCTTTTAGGAAATTTATACAATATTCAATACGTGTATATACATTTTAATTATTCGATTTTAAGGGAGCCCTTGACTGCAATTCATAGTAGGTGATGATGCAGTCTAAGATGGCAGCGGGCATCTATCTATACCCCTTACTTAAATCAATCAATCCTATCAATACTCAATACTTAATATTATAAATGTGAAAGTGTGTCTGTCTGTCTGTCTGCTAGCCTTTCACGGTCCAACCGTTCAACCGATTTTGACGAAATTTGGTTCAGAGATAGCTTGCATCCCGGGGAAGGACACAGACTTTTTATCCCGGAAAATCAAAGAGTTCCCATGGGATTTTTAAAAACTTAAATCTACGCGGATGTAGTCGCGGGCAACAAGAATGCCTAAATCATTTGGCGGCAACCATAGCGGCACATCTTTGCCGGTTGGGTGGTAACTAGCCACTGCCCAAGCCTTCCACGAGACCAGACTAATTAAGAAATTATAAATATGCAAATTATCCGAACCTAGGACTCAAAAATGGCTGAAAACGGCAAGCGGCGCAAGTAAGCCTCTCCTATCGAGAGTAACATTTTTGTTCCGTATGCCGTGGAGACCCTGGGGCCATGGGGTCAAAATAAATTTACGAGACATTTCACCGCGCTTTTTTGCGCAACGGATCAGCTTGGGTGTCCAGCGCGGAAATGCAGCATTATTTGTATAGTAATTAGCTACGGCTAGTTTTAAATTTTAAAGTAATATCAACAATGAGAAAAAAAAAGTAGGACTTCACACTAATTAGATCAGCGCTCAACACAGCATCATCTTAAAAACATATAAAAATCAACGGAAATCCCAATGTACCAATATCCATCATCATCATCATTGTCAACCGATAAACGACCACAGCTGGACATACAGATCAGCTTTTATTGCGACTTCCATACACCACGGTCTAGCGCCACCTAAATTCAACGGCTTCTTGAGTTTGATGTCACCGACCACTTAGAAAGGAAAGAAAGAAAAGAAATAAGAGAAAGAAAGAAAAGACGTTTATTTTAGAAAGGGTTTTCCAAGTTCCAACGCTGTGGTTTTAGTAGTTTAGTTTATCGAAGTATGTGCTCTGCCCATTGCCACTTTAGCGTCACAACCCGCTGAGATACCAATTTCCACAAGCCTAAAACCCAATCCTTGTACCTTTTTTCGTCTTGTGTGCTAAGAATCAGACCGAGACCGACGCAGCAGCTGTTATTGTATTGCGTTTGATCCGTTCAAGCATTCCATCTGGGATTCGGCAATTAGATCTCACCGTTATTGCTTCAAGCAATCGCTTGGTATTATTGCTTTCGGTGCCTTGACTTTACCTTTGTTATTCCAGGAATGCCATTTCAATTTTCATCAAAGTGGGTAATAGTTAACTAATATCGTTTAGATGAAGTCTGTTCTGTTTTTAGGGTTCCGTATCTTAAAAGGAAAAAAGAACCCTTATGGCTTATAGGATCACTTTGTTGTCTGTCTGTCTGTCTGTCCTACTGTTGCGTCTGTCGTGGTCTAAAGTTAAC
This sequence comes from Maniola hyperantus, assembly GCF_902806685.2. Taxonomy (NCBI): domain Eukaryota; kingdom Metazoa; phylum Arthropoda; class Insecta; order Lepidoptera; family Nymphalidae; genus Maniola; species Maniola hyperantus. The sequence goes on from NC_048551.1 coordinate 7,904,624, forward strand.
AAAATCCTGACTTGTGCAACCCAGTTGGCTTTTATTGAGAGGGAAAATTAAACAGTTTGACTAACTGTCGTACTCATTGTCGCTAATCGTTACTTAAGATTCAGTTAAAATGAGACAGATTTATGTGAGAGATATGTTTTATTATTAATTAAAGATCATAGATTATGTGAGATCGTAGTTTACTTACATATCAGCTAAGTCATCTTACCTAAGTACTGTAAGTAGTACCTATCTACTGATTTTTCAATAAAAAATTCAGCAAGATAAATAAATCTTTTGCCATCTGAAAATATTTTAATATATTTAAATTTACTCTATTTTAATATACGGAATTCAATTTTAGTCGCGAAGCTAATTTGAAATCTCATTTCGAAGACGCCTTAAATATAATAAACGAAGGATAAAACTGTCCCAAAGTAATTTTAAACTCCTAGACTCGTTGAATTGCAAATATAAGGAAGTAAAACGATGTTTGGCGTTTTCTATTTTCCTGGTAAGTTTTCAAAAGTTGCATGTAATTGGTTAATCCAACTGCGGTGCGGGTAAAGTTTTCAAAACTACAATGACTTAAAAAATATGCTTTTTCATAATAAAAGTTGGTAGGTTGGTAGGTCGGTCGGTAGTAGTGCACTAGTTTAGTTTTTTCAATTTTTTATTTTTTTTTACTATCTTAATTTTTAAGGACACGCCAGCCCCAGCGTGGCCATGCGGTGGGGCATGGGTGGGGCCATAAAAAAAAGATTCCGACGAATTGAGAACCTCCTCCTTTTTTTGAAGTCGGTTAAAAAGGTGTTTTATTTTGCCAGAAATAGGCGTAATTCCAAACGTCAATTTGAAATTTTCACTTTGCCGTTTTTAACTAAAAAATCCGTATCTCAAGCAAAATTCTTTCACCCAGCCTCTCTCGGGGTCAGGTGCGCTTAGAAGGAAAGGATGACATCCACAAATAACGTTGGTTCCGTCATCTGTGGAAACGGCACTATCAAGCGGGCTCACGGATACAACTGAAGAGATAATTAGCGCCTGTGCAGAAATATTTCATTAATCAATATAAAACCTTCTGTTAGACTGAGAATGCTTGTAAAACCACCTGTCTTATTAATATTAATTTTATATTTCTGCCTAGTAATATTATTAAGTAGGTATCTCTCTGTACGCTATTTATCTGCTAAGGGCCGGTTGTTTCAAACCATTGGTCTTCGTAAGATACGTTCGTTAAAATTTAACAGACGTAGACGAATTTTAACATCTGTTAATTTAAGAGCGTTGCTTCATTGTACAAAAATTTACGTCATGTTATTCTGGTTACGAAACTAAGCCTAAAAATTAACTTACTTTTCCGTATCCTTTTTTATTTCATTTTATATTAAATTATATAGTTATTGATATTGCTACTTCGCATTTTAAACACTTTTTCTTTTTTAAAAATTCTCTTTCATCTTCAAAAAAACTACCATTAAAAGCATTGAATTCAATTGATTCTATTATAATTTGTAAATAAAATATTCCGTTTGTAAGAAGTATGAAGTTACGAACTGATTTGACGATCACCACGGAACAGAAAAAACAGTGGAAGTGCTAAGTAGGCGTGGCACGCGTGCCACAATTAAGCGTAGTTACGTAAAACTGATCCCAGTCGCGTTCTAACATCGCGTGGAGTTGGTAGTCTCGCGACAAATTCATATTGCCCTAGCAATGTTACTGTTCCGTTTAGGAGTGTAAAAATGATAGTAGGAGAAAAAATCTTAAAAATGGAGGTGTTTCGTATCATCGGTAAGTACGATTTTCATTGTTTTCTATAAAATCTTAATTTATTTCAATTTACTAATATTTAATAGAACGGTTAGTCAAAATCAACCTTAACCAATTAAGATAAAGTTTATTTTGGATTGATTCTATTCCGAAAGTACTTCGCTCCGTGTTCGCTACTCAAGTAGTGATGTGGCCAAGTCGAATATTGAATTTATCGATTGATATCGATACAAGGATATAAATAAATAGTAACGCAATAATTAGAATTTATTAATGAGTGAGACGTTGCATTGATCACTAAATAGACATCAGTCGTTCCTCTACCCTTCATTTAAAATATTTTTAGGTTTCCCAAAGATGCAAGCATCAAAGAGAAATGGATAGATGCAACGGGTAAAGTTAATTGGATGCCAACCAAATCAAGCATGATATTATGCTCTGAACATTTTTTTAGAAGTCGATTTTATAATATCAAATAAAGGATATAGATATACGAAACCTACTGCGCTTCCATCAATGAAAATCGTTAAGTTTTTTAATCAAGTAAGTAACCTTGTTTTATTTTATTACTTTCAGTAAGTATTGAAAATACTTGATATTATAATACAAAACAACACCACCTCTTAGTTATATTTTTGTATGAAGATTGACTGACTAAATATCAAATTTAATTCATAAACACACTAATTAATTTTTCTCCTATTCATTTTTATATAGGTACTAGATGATGCCCGCGACGATTTAGGTTTTTAAAAATCCTGTGGGAACTTTTCAACTTTCCGGGATAAAAAGTAGCCTATGTCCTTTCCCGGGATGCAAGCTATCGCTGTACCAAATTTCATCAAAAACGGTTGAACGGTTGAGCTGTGAAAAACTAGCAGACAGACAGACACACTTTCGCATTTATAATATTAGTACGGATTTATTCTCAAAATTTAATTTTGGTTTCAGCCACAAAATGATAAATGTGGTCACTCCAGGTTCTTCAAAAAGACAAAGTGATTCGGAGATTCCTGCGTCTAATCACGTTACCGATTTGATGAAGGCAATAGTCGAAAAATATATACATAAATGTTCGCATACACCGTTTATTAAAATTAAAAATAAGACTTTCGAAACGCCAGTTTCTTAACAAATATGTTTTATTTCAAGGGCAATAAATAAAATTTAACTATTTTCATACGTTGCAGTATTTATTGTGCATACTTGTAAAAGGCATGCATACATACCAGCACTTTTATTCAATTTTATAATTACCTTTTTAATTTTATTTTTGCGAATGAACAAAATAACGAGTATCTATCGATATCGATAGGTAATTCATTGAGCTACGTGGTGCGGCCTTAGCTGAGGAGGAAAAAAAATCGACCGATCACGCAAATGTCAACCATATGTTTAACGTAATTAAGTTTATAATTGCTACCACTTAGAATACCGCCATCTATGGTCAAGTAGCGGAATTAATTGGACAATTGAATCTAGTGTGACGTGAGTGTGACTATAGCTCGTAAATACGTTCTTCCGCTAAAGCAAAATAAATCTTATTTCTAGAACGTCAGGGTTTGTTTCCAAATCTGTGACGTAGGCTAGTTTTGACTAAACTTAAACGACAAATCAAATGATTTGTTTCTTTGTAGTGCAATATATGACTATCGGTATATTTGTATGAGTTTGGCGACAGCGGTTCCTATAGTAATTTTGGTGAATTGCACTTCCACTGTTCTTTCTCTTCCGTGGACGATCACCAATGGTGTCAGCACTGGTTAACGTAAACGTGACTTTTTAACGAACGTTAGGGCTAATAGATGCTGAATCAACGCTTTTTCTTTTCTTACGTTCGTTAGCGCCATATTTAAAGGTTACGTGTCCGTCAAAATTTGTTGAAACAACCGGCCCTAAGAACTTTAGTCGCGCAAATATAAGTAAACTTATTTTTAATTATTGAAAGTTTTTTATATAATGTTTTTCTATACTCTAACCGACGTTGGACAAGAAACGGAACTTCCTCCATTTTGGTAAAAAAAATATTATAATGGTGAGTTAAGTTTTATTTAGCCGCCATCTAGCGGGGGGTTGATAAATTAATACGTCTGACTCTGACTTAAACCAAAAGTAGCGCCACCTATCGAAAACAGATCGTACTACGATATCGCATCAAATTAACATGTGCAGATGGCGCTGTCGGAAAATTTAAAGGTTGGAAAAGGAAAATATTCAGAATGTTATTGATTACTTCAACGTAGTAGTTTGCATTTCAAAGAAAGATGAGGAAAGTAAGCTTTCCTAATAAGCTAAGTAACTTAGAAGAGGACAATACTAATTGATAACATGATTGATGAATTTTAATGCTGCTACTATTTACTGCCTACCTACAATCTAAAATGGAGTAATTTAGACAAAAAAGATACGTGAAATATCTTCTCTGTTTACGGTTTGGTACCTAAGTAGGTGCATAGATGTTGAAAAACAAAAACCATAGGTACTTAATTTAAACACATCGAGAGACATTTAATTAAGCACAAGTACCTTCGTGATAGGTGTCTAACCCGGTGCGGGCGAGCGCGGGTGACGTGCGGGTGTGCAGGGCGTCCCCCCGCCTCATACCTTGATTAGCATCTCAACCTGTCGCGGACAATACCTACTTATTCAACTCTTTCAGGACATTAATTATTTTATTTGGATAAAAACCTAAGCACACAATCTTAAATGATATTCCATACACTACCTACCTACTTTTTATTTTTACACACTACAAAAATGATAAAAGGATTAAGTAAAGAGATTTCGTTAAAATATGCAAATCCCAAAGAAATCTATATTTGCCATTGGTAAAGCCCATTTAGCTGTTTTCTAAGGATGGCTTACCACTATTTGATGTAAAATAAGAAACAGATAAGTAATATTATTAGCAAATCACCCCTTACCTTTTTAGGCATAAATTAAATAAAAGCATCGAATAAAAGATTAGAACCAAGATGTTATAAAATTATCCTCTGCAACATTTTGGATCTTTTTCTGAATCTGAATAAGACTAAAACTTTAAGAGGTTTTTAATATTTTATTAAGTATAGTTCGCAACAGGTCGACGTGGCAAGCGGGGTACGAGGTAGGGGGCGCCACTCACACCCGCACGTCATCCGGGATATCCCACACCGGGCTGTGCGGGTGTGCAGGGCATCCCCGATTGCCATGTCGACCTGTGGTGAATTATAGTTTCCTTCTTCCAGGCTTAATTCATAAAATTAATGGACATACACAGACTACACTAGGTAAATTGCACATAGAAAAAAAGGTTCATGTTCTCATTCATTCCTCTCCTCTTCAAACGTTTAACTTTTACTAAAACTGTGACATACTTACCTTTTGAACTCCAAGCTAATTGTAAAACAAGTCGAAATTAGGTTACTTTCCTTCAAAGCATACGCTAAGTACACTAATCCTCCCATCCCGTATATCCACGCAAATGTCTCTTAAAAACACAGAGCTTTTTACCGCATTTACGTCATACAATTTTCATTAAACTACCTACATAAGGCGTCATCTCCACGGGCGAGGGAATCGCAACGAGTCCGACCTACTGTCGTCGGCGATAAGTATCGTCCTGTGGAGACTGGAATTTGGCCTGTAAGGCGTCATCTTCACGGACGAGAGAATCGCAGCGATAGTCTCACCGTGTGACAAAATTCGATATATAAACTCTATAGGTTAATCTCCACAGGACAAAACTATCGCGGCGATAGTTTGTATAGAATTTTGTCACACGGCGAGACTATCGCCGCGATACTCTCGTACGTGGAGATGGCGCCTAAGGGTAAGCGCACAGTGGCAGACAGTGCACAGACGGGCTAAGCGTCTGGTCCGTGTCATGCCATCCGCCCCAGGCTGCTCGCAGGCAATTTTTCTCATTTAAAAGTCGAGTGCACATGAACAGATAATACACGCTCAATCTTTTAAGCCTAGACTACATTTCGAAACTCTTGTATTATAATAGCACTAGTATGTACCTATCTAGGACAGATTTTATTTTTAACCCGCGACTTCATCTGCGTGGATTTAGGTTTTTAAAATCCCGTGGGAACTCATTTATTTTCCGGAATTTAAAGTAGTGTCCTTACCCGGGATGTAAGCTATCTTTGTACCAAATTTCGTTAAAATCGGCCGGTATGTATGGGCAGTGAAAGGCTAGGAGACAGACGGACGGACACACTTTCGCATTTATAATATTAAGTATGAATAGTATGGATAAGACGTGGAGTTTTCAGTTCAGAAAACTGAAATGATCATGTACCTACGCTGAAGAAGACAAAAAATATTATGACGGTTACATTTTGTGTCAATTCGAAACGCCTATTTTTTTTAGTCTAGTCTATCTATGTAATGTCGTGCCCATGTAAGCTACTATTTAATATTTGTTTCCATTGTTCTTCAAGGCTAGACAGTCTGAAAGAAAAAATCGAGTCAGCTCCCGCCAAACTGTTAAACTGCGTATAGTAAAGCCAACCATACCTATTTTTTGATTAAAGAAAATTTAATATTACTATCGACACTCAAGGACCCTGAACTATAAATATCAGGGGGTTTGCTGGTAAAAAAACCATACCTATTTACCGTAAAAGGTTGGCTTATAAAGGTAATTCACGAGCAATTGACTATGTAGGTAACTATATAATAGCTAGCTGATGCCCGCGACTTCGTCCGCGTGGATTTACATTTTTAAAAATCCCGCGGGAACTCTTGATTTTTCGGGATAAAAAGTAAGCATATGTATTAATCCAAGGTATAATCTATCTCCATTCCAAATTTCATCCAAATCCGTTCAGTCGTTTTTGCGTGATTGAATAACAAACATCCCAACATCCAAACATCCACATTTTCACATTTATAATATTATATATAAGGAATTAGGATGAATATAATATGGTTATATCCCAGCTATCTGTAATCCGGGTCTCCCGATTTTAGGTGAGCTTAAATTTGTCTTCGTTAGGTGTGATGAAGGTAAAATGTCGTATACTCATTTAGGATTACGTAGTTTATCAGAACTGTCTCACAGCCTAATGGAGAGCTTTTCCGACTACAATCATTTAGACGAATGTTTATCCATCAGGTACCTACATACTCGTAAGTAATAACCTACATGTATGTAACAATTAGGAAAACTTTTCCTCCAGTTTCCACTTCTAATATAAGTAGGTAGGTACATTCAAGTTGAGAGTGAATAGCCAACTTCTAGGCAAGCGCGCATCCTCTAGCGAGTCTGGTATGAAGATTTTGAGATGGAGAACTCTCAGGAATGCAGGTTTCCTAGCGATGTTTTCCTTCACCGTTAAAGCATAGCCGGACACCCGCGATCGCCAAGCTTAGGCAGTTGCTTAGCGTAAAAGTCTGCCCACGCCCGTTCGGTACACACATTCCGCACATTGTTTTGATTACGAGACCACCAATCACAACAAAGCATTCTCCCCTGTCCCCCGCCAACATTATACGATTTTGTTTTCATGCAAAACCTTGTATATGCGTACTCTTGAAGTTGAATTCTCTATGTTGCACAATGAAATGAAATAACAAGCCCCTAAAGTTGTGGTTGTGTATCTACATTTTCTTTTTGTTTTCTTTTAGACATCCACATGTTCGGCTTTTATCTGTAATAATATTATATTAACTTTAAAATTTATAACTAAAGTAACTTTTTAATGGCGAAACTAGGGAGCAAAAATATAAGCTAAATTGCGAAAACTTGCTTCCGAGTAAACTAACGAAACAACAGCGCATAAAGTGCATAATATATTTCTGTATCGAAGTTGTAAATGTTCTTACTTTAACACTTTGTGCAACTAACAGATTTTATCTCCTCAGTGCACCTGTAGGTAAGCTTTAGTTTGAAAAGTTTACTTGTGATATAACCTAAATTTCATAACACTTGTAGAGTTGCGTGAAGAAATAGAAACAGACAAGAAGAAAGATTATAATTATTCAAATAAACTTTATGAAGGAATCTTTAAATATGTGCCTAAAAGAGAAAGAGCCTGTGAGGGCCAGACTTTCGTCCGCATTGTCCCCAACACAGGGGGGAACGATCAGCGACTATGAAGTTTGCATCATCGTTACTTTAGCAGCTGATAACAGGTACCTACAGTGCGCGGCAGCAAATATTCTACAACGACTTTTAGAAAGAGATAGCGGTTTTGTAGAGCGCTGTCTCTGTCGTTGAGACCGACAAAACGTCACATAGGTATGAGTGATAGAGACAATGCTCTACGAAGCCAAAATCTCATTCTAAAGGTCGATGTACAACATTTCTTGCCGGCTACTGTAACAAAGGTGTATAAAATCTTTCGTCAAAGTATCGTGGCAAGCCTCTGCCAAACAGTTAAACTTTAATAAATTGTTAAGAGTAGTGAACCGGCTAAGAGTCTATGATGATGATGATAACTACGAAAATGTAGTAGGTATGAAGTTATTATGACAGATCCAAATCTGTAAATTAGAATCATTTCTATCACCGTGTTGTCATTTATTACACAAGTTCACATTCACTATGTAAATGTTACTGTGATATTATGACGTATTACACAGTACATTGCTCTAATTTTAGCCGAAATGTAATAACAATTAGCATAAATCACTCGTAAGTCATTGCGGTAGTTATAGGATACGCAATCATTCCTCATTGGGACTAATTCACACTAACGACACAATGCTATGTGTGTACATATCAATCTCTAAATAATGTCTACAGAGATTTGCAAGTTTATTTAGACGTAGGTAAATACCATACACAAAGCGCACCGTAGCGTAACCAACACGGCTTCTAGAAGTTGTAACAGAAAGAAAGGAACCATATACTTCCATGGGTCATCACTGAAGTGACGGACGCGGCGCGGCTGACATAAGAATGCTAAAAACTATGAAAATGTATGGCATCGGCCGGACGCATGGGGATGGGGACTCAAAATCGGCGTCATATATTTTCATAACGTTTAAAGTAAGTAAACTTCTGTATATCGTAACAAGTGTCCAAAGCGACGCACCGAGGCTTACGCGACAATATTAAATACTATGTACTACGAAAATTAATGACGTCAGCCACTCAAGTCTGTCACACGGAGCTCAGAAGCAGCACCATATATCTATTTATAGTCTTTAGTATAGTCACGTCAGTCACTTCGATCGCGACCCACGATTTTTTTTGTTGTAGACCTGCTCTGTCTGACGAGCAAACTTGGTCTTGTAAACAGTAACGCCGGTTCCACACGTTGGCCCCAACGCTGGCCCCAACACTGTTCACCCAAAACGTGTGGATCGGGAAATTAGCTTTGCCAACGTTGGGGCCAATGCTAATTTGCCGATCCACATGTTGAGCGAACATTGTTAGGGCCAGCGTAGGGGCCAACGTGTGGAGCCGGCGTTAGGTATACGGTGAATGAGCTGTAATTACTGTAATAGCTTACTACTCAGATACCAGCTTTAATATAGTTGATCATAACTCATGCATGCGAACAGGACTAGGTCAACGATATTTGTCACGACGGTAAATGTGACCAACACGCATGACTGGATACCAATATCGAGGGCTCTTGCGTTTCCGATAGACAAATGACCATCTGCCCCTGATGGCTATGTCGTCGAACTGTGCTTTGGCAAAATACCGGTCACATTTTGAAATATTTATGACCCAGCCTTTATGTGACCTGAATTTATTATCGTGGCGTAGGATTGTTACGTCGCACTTGCTTGATATATAATACTCTGTATTTTCTTGGTTACAGGTTTGATTTCGTAAAATTATTTATTTTAGGGTTCCGTACCTCAAAAGGAAAAAAGGAACCCTTATTGGATCACTTCGTTCTTCGATAATCTTACAAGTTTGCGCTAATATCAACCGGTTTGTGATAAAATCATAGTGGTCACACACGTACTCTACTCACGTTCTAAATTGAATTGGAAATGACAGAATTTCCGCTCAAGAAATGGAATATTGCAAAGTGATTTCAATATCAATTATTATTTCCTTTGTTCTAATAAAATAAAGCAACAGAGAATCAAGCATTACAAAATCCATCGATTAATCTCCTTGATCTAATAAAATAAACCTCGTGAGAGAAAAGACATTTGTTTCCGTTAGTTTAATTAAACACATAATAAAGACGGATGATTTACGGGGCCAAATAAAATTGATAGCTTTTTGTCGAAAATTTCCACGAATGTACTACGCGAGTAACACGTATAATATGTGTACGTCATCAATCACAACTTTCAGTTGAATCTGTTCCACTATAATCAATGATCTCTATGTAACTAGGGTTGCCATCTGTACAAATATTATACAATATTCTTGCTCCTTTTCTATGCACCTTAAAAAAAGTGGAAACATCTTAAAAAATAATTTAAAGTAGTCAAAGGTTGAAAATTTACGATATCGTATCAATTTAAGTTTCTAAATCATAAATCCAGCATCAAAAACTGTGAACATTCCTGCAGTTTTAAGCTTATCATTATTATCTAAAAAAAATATCCATTGTTTTGAATATTATTTTGGATTTATTTGGCTTTCTTAATTTTTGTTAGTAGGTATATTATAATAATATTTTTACAATTTCATTATGTTCTGTGTATTAAGTAACTTCCTCAGTAAAAATTTAATTTTTCATCGAGATAAATTAAATATAATTTGCGTTGCAAAAGATGTTTAGTTAGTAGGTAACAGATTATTTTTTAAATTGCGATTGCAGTTTACGCAGTCACGCCTACTTGAGACGCAAAAAGAGTAAACAATGCAGTTTTTTATAGAAATGAGTGTTCATACCCACATTGCATTTAACTTTTTAATGACAACCCTTAATGCATTTACTTCCTTAATTAAACCTTTGAACAGCTGGTGCGGCACTCGCTTCACGTCATAGATTTCAATTAATTTCTGTCACCACACAATATCGCTTACTTATTATTCATAATTAAATATTATTTTATAGTAATTTTATGAATGTACTAGATGATCTCCTCCCCATTCTCCAGACCTTTATCTTTACCTATGCGAAAAATCACGTGGATCTTTGTGCTTTGCTTCTTAGCAATCTCTTGATTGAAGGACTAAAGGTCTCAAAAATAGCATGACGTTCTGCAGGAACTGTTTGTTTTCCTGGATTAAAAAGTAGCCGATGTCGCTTGCCAGGTCTTTAAATATATCATTATGCTAAAACCCATTGCTCCGTTGCGACGTGATTAAAGGATAAATCAACAAACAAACACACTTTCGCATTTATAGTATGGGTACTGATGTGACAATCACAATTTATTTCTAGTTATTCAAAAAATAACTTACTAGCTACTTTTTTTTAGTAAAATACTACAATAAAATACTAAGAAATAATCTTTAGGTAGATAGTTAATATTAAGAAGCCTACTGCTTATATTACAAGTTTATAAAGTCGTTGATGAGATTTACTTACAAGAAAAACATTTAAAAAGATGCTAAGAAAAATTCTAAACACAGTGTTTATCAAAGCAAGCTTTGAAACTGTTGTAAAGTTCTTAAACTTTTGCTTTCGTTCCAGTGAAGTTACTTATAATATAATACACCCCTATCTGAAACTGACATAGCCTTTTCCATTAATTCTTAAGGTAACTTCTCACGAACGTGGTAGCCGGAGCAAATTTTCGCCTTTCTTAACAACATGATTGCAACGTAGTAAATCCATACTAATATTATAAATGCAAAAGTGGGTCTGTCTGTCTGTCTGTCTGACTGCTAGCCTTTTTACGGCCCATTTGTTTAACCGATTTCACTAATATTATAAATGCGAAAGTGTGTCTGTTTGTCTGTCCGTCTGTCTGTCTGTCTGCTAGCTTTTCACGGCCCATTCGTTTAACGGATTTCGATCAAATTTGGTACAGAGATAGCTTGCATGCCGGGGAAGGACATCGGCTAATTTGATCCCGGAAAATCAAAGAGTTGCCACAGGGTTTTTAAAAACCTAATGCCACGCGAACGAAGTCGCGGGCATCATCTAGTATAATACCTACCTATATTATGTTTGCACTAGTATGCAAAGTCACGACACAGAAGATGACAGGACCAAAACCTATCATACCTGTTTAGTGAGTATAAGCCTGGTTGCATGAACTAACTCAAAGAGTATCCCCAACTATGGGTAAATGCTGCTGACTGCTGGCCAGCCAAAAGTCTTTCCATAGCATGGACCAGACTAACACCAAACTACTCCGCTTGGACAGACGTAAACTTAGAAATGTGATGGGACTTATATAACTGGCCATAGCTCATTAAACAAATATTTTTTTCGTTATAGGTGTCACTGGCAGTTCTCTGTATCCGCCATCTACTTCCAACATGAAGGTAGATGAAATACCGACGCACGTGCTGCTAAAGTGCATGTGTGCAACTAGGGCTTTCGAATACCAGATTTTTTAAATAAGTACTGGTATTAATACCGATTTTTTTCCGATTGGTTTAGTGTACGTAGACACACCCGAACTTACGCTACGAATACCGAGACGCATGTCTACGCCATTTTTTTCGTAGCAAGCGGTAGCAGCACGGCTCGTGCTATTATGGCCCGTGAGCAGCCATCATTACTATTTTAGACACATCAATCTTTGTATTGTAGGTATGTTCGGTAGAACAGCAGCTCTTTATTAAATTCACCGTGTCTGTATCACGGGTCGATGTCACGTTTCGAACAAATTAACTTTAACGTTATAATTTATGAAGGCTCTACTTATTTCCTTATACCATCTTTTAATAACAACACGTAGCCTCAATAGCTCAATGGTCACTGTTAGAGAATAGTACCTACCTACGTCTGTTTTAAGTAGCTGATATCGCTTTTATTTCTACCCGCATCTATCTTAGTAGCGTGGTTCAGACGCAACAGTCTTTCTCCGACTTGTATCATGGCTCGTTGTCACATCTCAAGCGCATTAATTTTAAGTCACTGTCATTGTTGTTTGAATGTTTGTTAACTGTTACGTGAGAGGGACGTGTGGCCTAGTTATGACGACGCATCATCATCGTCATAATCATGATCACTCCATCACCCGCTCACTACAGTCGGTCTCCTCTCAGAGTGAGAAGGGTCTTGTCCAAAGTCTACCATGCTGACCAAGTGCGGATTGGCAGACTTCACACACCTTTGAGAACATTATAGAGAACTCTCATAAATGCTGGTTTCCTCACGATGTTTTCCTTCACCGTTAAAGCAAGTGATAAATTTTAATTACTTAAAACGCACATAACTCCGAAAGTTAGAGGTGCGTGCCCGGGATCGAAACCTCGACCTCCAATCCGGAGGTGGACGTCTTGACCACTAGGCTATATAAATATCATAGCTTCACAGCTATCACAAGTAGCTATAGTGATATATCTCCTGAAGCTGCATCATTAATAGATAAAGCTTGTACATTTTGTTGAAAACTTGTTTCACTTAAAAAACTTCCGATCGAAGCGTTAATCAACCACGGACAGCTAGAAAAATGCACCGAATTCCCACGCTTCTCAAAACGAAAGCCGTGGCGGGCCCGTATAAGCCACTAATCGGCTTGTCACCCTGGGGTCCGCCATCGGATTTCAGATCACGTAGATGCAATCTGCATCAGGGTTAGGGAGACCTATGAAAACATTTTAGCGAAAAATGACGCTCGAATTTCCAAAGCCTGCAGTGGTACGATCTTGGTATGCGGCACTTTTAATTTATTACGCATAACATTGTTGAACTTTTAACAATTCATATTTTTTATGCTTAATTTTTTTTGAGTATTACCTAATCCATACTAATTTTACAAATATAAAAGTGTGTCCGTCTGAGCTCACGATGATGATGATTAGCTACTTGTACAATGCGTCGATCGCAATTGTCTATCTCTGATTAGCTTTAATCTCTCACTATTGGCATAGTTATATTATAAGAATATTATTTACTATTTTATTTTGTTCAAAAAAAAGGTTTTTTTTTTAAAAATGTTGCAGAATATAAACACCATGCAAAAAATCTTTGATGCTTAATTTTAATACCCAACCAGGCGAACGCGACGACGCGCCTGTTCTGAACACTTGTCAATCAACCACAAAATGAAATGTCAAACGTCTGACAATTGGTTATGATTAAAGTTATCGTGGAAATCAGAAGCTGTTTTGATTTTGATGCTACACAAAAAAATGTATTCCATTTTTACACGACTGCTCAAAAAAAGAAGTGTAATGTTTCAGGGTAGTGAGTTTCCACCATAACCATTTCTAAATACCTGCATAGATTTAGATGTATATGCTATCGTTAGAATCATTACATCATCTCGAGTGACACTGGCTATAATTTTTTGAAAAAATTCTATATGGAAGGGCAGTCACGTGTTTTAATTTTTTCAATTATCTAATAATTCTAATACTAGATGATGAGTCTTTATTGGAAGACACTTTGTTCTTGTGTTCTTTAAATTGTACCAGCACATTGCTTTCACATTGTTCTTGTGTTTTTTGAATTGCACATTACAAAAGACCTAATATGTCTAGCAATGGACGTCTATCAGTTGATAATAACGATCTTGATGACTATTATGAAGTATGAACGTTAAACTTTCGTATGGTACATGTGGGTATACGATACGTGTTTTGCACAACACACCGGGTGTCATGGCAGACGTGACAGTGACAAATGACGTGACATGGCGAGCGTGGCATGCGTTTTGTACGTCTGACTTGTCTATCATACCTACGGGAATATCTGCGTTTGAGTAGCATTCTGCTTACATTAAAATGTTACGTTGTTATTCTAAGAATGTTACTAACACGCTAAGATAGATATTTGTAAATGGTCTTTGTCTTCTAAATATATAAAAGGATAAGGTGACTGACTGACTGATCTATCAACGCACAGCTCAAACTACTGGACGGGTCAGGCTGAAATTTGGCATGCAGATAGCTATTATGACGTAGGCGTCCGCTAAGAAAGGATTTTTGAAAATACAACCCTGAGGGGGTGAAATAGGGGTTTGAAATTCGTGTAGTCCACGCGGACGAAGTCGCGAGCATAAGCTAGTGTGGTATAAAACTGTAACTGTTTATGATTTACTAGATGATGCCCACAACCTCATCCGCGTGGATTTAGGTATTTTTGAATCTGGTGGAGATCGTTCTGAGCAATAAAGCCGCCTTTGCATACAATTGTTTTTAGTTTTTAATTTCTTTGTTTTTGTTTTGTTTATTTCATGTTTTGCATGCAAAAAAGTTAGACCTATCTATCACGTGGGTACTGTTCAATTTTTTGAGACCGCTATAAAGTAGCCTATATCCTTGTCCAGGAGTAACGAACAGATGATGCCCACGACTGCATTCACGTGGAATTAAGTTTTTTTTAATCCCGTGGAATTTTAAACGGGTTCAACGGGTGAACCGTGAAAACTACAGCAACAGACAGGCAGACAGACACTCTATTATATAATATGCTATATATAATATACACTACACTGCAGACGCATTATTATATATTATACCTATATGCTGATGTATCTAAATCTGTTCAGGAATTTATAAGGTGTAATAAAGAAACTCACTACATAATTTTTTATATACAAGTATCACGTTGAAGAAAGTATCGCAAGGAAACATGCATGCCTGAGAATTCTCTATACTTAATGTTCTCAAAGATGTGTGAAGTCTGCCAATCCACACTTGACCAGCGCGGTAGACTGTGGCCAAATCCTTCTCATTCTGAGAGGAGATTCGAATTTAGTAGTCAGCCGGCAAAGGGTTGATGATGATGATGATTAACCTCCCACATAATAAAGTGTGAAGTTTTTTATTTAAATTTCTTCGAAACTAAACAACGTTTCGAGTAATGTCACGGGATAGTTATAAAACACCGCCATTCGTGGTTACACGGACACGCGACGCGCCCGCCTATTATATTCATGTGCGTGAATTATGATTCTTTGTTTAGTATGACACCGCGGAAGATTTACTGTATGAAAATACCGATGAAATTTTTGGTAAACATTTTTTTACATGAATTTCTATGAAAAATAAATATCAGACACCTGTCCTTTTAACAACCCCGATAAAAGGTGGAGTGTTTATAGCATGGTTTTTTTCGTGTCCTTTTATCGTGTCGTAAGTACCTAGTAGGAAAATATTATGTAAGATTCGTGATTTCTATCAAATTCTTTGTGCCATCTAGTTTTACAAAGGGTGTATTTATTTTACACTGGGTGCCCCGTCGAGGCACAGTTCTAAGAATTGAGTTATTCAGTTAAACTGTGCACAGTACAGTTACACAGTATATTATATTAATACTAGATACTGCCCCCGACTTCGTCCACGTGGATATCAGTTTTTTAGAAATTCCAAGCGAATTGTATTTTTCGGTATAAAAAGTGTCCACCAACATACGGTTATTGGTATATTAAGGTATGTCCTTCTTCGAGGTGCAAGCTAAGTATATCTGACACAATTCGATGAAGCCCGCAACTTCGTTTACGTGGATTTAGGTTTGAAAAGATTCCGTTGGAACTTTGATTTTCCGGGACAAATATAGTCTATGTCCGTCCCAGGAATGTAAGCTAATTTAGTGCCAATCTCGTCAAAATCGGTTAAACGCATGGCTTGTAAAAAAAGAAGCCGACTAACATACACACTTTCGCATTTATCTGATAACATTAATTATGTACCTACTAAATGTCCGGCTGACACCTAAATAAACCTTACCGGCTTTTACCCCAAACATGCACGGCGTAAGATAAATTCTCCTAATGTAGTAACTTTCAAGAAAACTGATGTAATAAAATGCATTTTTTCAAGTAGTACAAACTCCCAGTCTCAACTCTCAAAACACAAACACAAAAAGTGCCATGAAAATTTCATTAATGTTATCACGCCCATGAATTGAGTTGACTGCACATAGCAGCATGTTTTTTAATCTCTACTTGGAAGCTTTTCGCAAAAAGTTCCGGTAAAAGTAGGTCAAAAGATACTTCGTTCTACTAGACACTTGTGCACTGTTTCTGTGAGAATGGGGCTAATGTGTCGCGGAAATTACGAATCATACGCCTGAGTTTCAAAATAAAATCCCTATATTTATTTTGTAATTGAAATAGTTTGTTTATTGTGTTTGTCTGCCGCACCATGCAAATACCTACAACTATCCAAGAGCCTCTTTTAAACTAGGGCGCTTTAGTAAACCTCGGAGCTTCTTCTCTACATAGTATAAAATAAAGTCGCTTCCCGCTGTCTGTATGTATGAACGCGTAGATCTTTTAAACTACGCAACGGATTTTAATGCGGTTTTCACCAATAGATAGAGTGATTCAAGAGGAAGGTTTATAGTTACAGTTTAATTCTCAAAAAATTAGAGATCCCTAGAGAAATTGAAATAATGTGAATTAGGTCGGAAAAAAGTCCTCTCATTTGAGAGTTTCCGAGTCAATGACACCTCAATGACACCACATTAGTATCTACATTGCACCCATGCGAAGCCAGGGCGGGTCGCTAGTTAGTAATATAGAATTGATAAAAATCATAATCATCATCATCATCATCATCACTATAAAAGAATAGGTAGATACATTAATTATTTAAGATTTCGATGTTTCTCATTGATTAAATCTAAATATATAAAAGGAAAAGCTGACTGACTGCCTAACTGACTGACTCATCTATCAACGCACAGCTCAAACTACTGGACGGATCCCTTGTGGGTGCAAGGGGAATTCATATTTACCCGTACAACCACTTTTTTTTAGGTTTTTGTTTTTGTTTGAATACTGATTCCTTACAATATTATTTTATATATTACCTACTTATATTTACTCCGTGATGGCTACCTTCACTCTACATGAGTGCGTGCCTGATTTCATTCACTTTCTCGACATAGGTGCAGTTTTAAAATGAAACGGAATGTAATAAAATCTGGGTCACAGAATCGAGTTGTTGATTTTAAAGAGAGAAATGAAAAATACGAGCCTAGGTTTTATTAATTACCGGATACCTCTTCCTTTTTTTATATTCGAGTAGTTATACATATTCGTCGTAAAGTTGAAAGACTTTATGAATACCAACGAGTAAATGGGTCACCTGATAGAAAATCGTGTCATGGGTCACCTGATAGAGGGCCTCGATTCATATGCGTTGTCACAACTAGGCCATAGTTGTGAGAATGCATACCTATCAATCGGTTGCGATTGTTAAGCAACTTGATCTAAGTTGGTAACTGGATGGTGATCGACTTTGAAGGTTCAAAGGCCTTTTCATTCCCTCAGTAGGTACATACCTCAGACAGAAGGTTTTAAGCCGTTTTTAGGGTTCCGTACCTCAAAAGGAAAAACGGTACCCTTATAGGATCACTTTGTTGTCTGTCTGTCTGTCTGTCTGTCGGTCTGACCTACAGGGTACTTCCCGTTGACCTAGAATCATGAAATTTGGCAGGTAGGTAGGTCTTATGGATGACATTCGGTGAAAAATCTGAAAACCGTGAATTTGTGGTTACATCACACAAAAAAAAATTGTGGTCATGAACTAATAATTAGTATTTTCAATTTTCGAACTAAGATATCAAGTGGGCTATCATATGAAAGGTCTTCACCTGTGCATTCTAAAACAGATTTTTATTTATTTTTATGCATCATAGTTTTTGAATTATCGTGCAAAATGTCGAAAAAATACGACTGTAGTACGGAAACCTCGTTGCGCGAGCCTGACTCGCACTTGGCCGGTTTTTATACTTTTTAAGTAATTAAATTGCTATAGCGGTAAAGGAAAACATCATCAGAAAACCTGCATGCTTGAGAGTTCTGCATATTATGTTCTCAAAGGTATATAAAGTGTGGAAATCCACACTTGGCCAGTGTAATGGACTATGGCCAAATTCTTCTCATCCGGAGAGCAAACGCGTGCTCAGTAGGTTAGCCTATGATGGGTTGATGATGACAAATAATATAAGCTCGCACAGTCTCACTTGGCTACCTTTTTGATTAGCGTCAAATTAAATCATTAGGTAAGTCTTACAAAAGGTGGGACAAAATATGTTGTTAATAAAAAAAGTTCAGGCTTCGTTATTAAATTACTTTTTTATGAAAAAATGGTTCAGATTCCCCATGAAGCGGGAACTTTAGCTACGTTAATAATTTAATTATTCCTCTCCCTAAGGCGGTGGTCCGACCGCCGACGATGAACGAGAAACGAGTAGAACTAGAAACTATAAACGAGTTGGCGATCAGCGGGAAGCGAGTGTGTAGTTTCGATAGTTTTGTCGCCGGGCTATAAGCGAGTGTGCAAGTGCGACGAGCGATTAAGTACTCGCGCCATTCGCCCGCGGTCACTCAGTCCTGTGCAAACCTGCGCGCGCGTTACACGTGTTCAAGCGAGCGAGTATCGCCGAACGAATATCGCTGAGCGAGTTTATTTTCGAAAGCTCGTCGCTCAGCGACAAAACTAGTAAAGCGAGTCGTCGCCGGCAGTGTGAACAGTCAGAGAGCAACTTTTGATATAATATGCATCTCGTTCGTTTACACGGAAGGTACATTTATTGTGCGTTTCTTGAGAGAGAAAATCGCCGATAGTTAGTCGTATTCTCGCCGGCGGTCGGACCACTGCCTTAATAAGTCATAATAAACAATACAGCTTTGACAAAACATATGACGCCCTCGAGAGTCTTTCATTAACGTGTCAAAGTTTTAATGATGATGAATCGTGTTTAAATACGTATTTATAAATCTAGGAGTATGTTCACATGGTACTCACTGCGGTGATTTAATTTTACAAATGTGAATTACTCGCCAACACGAATTGTTTTAATTGTTGTTGTTTTATGTCTGAAGCCCTTATAGGCTAGCGGCATATACCTCTACGGAATTTACCAAAAAAAATCCGGTAGTTTTTATTTTTCAAACATTGTGGTGGGAAAGATTGGATACAGTACCTAGACCTACTTTTGGTACATAATAACAAAAATATAATATACTTAAGCTGCTTTTTTTCCGATGCCCTTATATTCTACAGACAAATTAGTGTAAATGTGTCATATGTCAGTACGCGGCCGAAAGTAGTGTAGGTACATCGACCTTTAGAAGGAGATAGCAAATTTGTAGAGCACTGTCTCTGTCGTTGAGACCGACAAAGCGTGTTGTAGGTATAAGTGACAGTGACAACGTTTTACAAAGCCGAAATGTCATTCTAAAGGCCGATGTACATTATAATTCGGCCGTGTACTGTACTTAGTATTCTCCTCGTGAAATGTTATAAGTAATTTATGTTGGCTGCTATAGAAATCACCAAGAAGTTTAAAAATCACAGTTTTTACGAATGAAAAGATTGTGGTATGAGTCTAAGGAGAAGATAATAATATTATGTAAATCTTGACGGTGCCATGTAAACGTATCCTGTTGATAGGTTGCGTCTTGTAGATAATTACGCCAACCATTAATAACGGCTGTCGACGAATGAGACATGGTATTAATTCCACGTCAGATGCTCTGCCGCTAATAACCCATTCAAGTATATTTGAATGCCTTCCAGAATCTTTACGACTCTACTAATCTTCATGACTTGCCTTCTACAAGTTTAGTGACTCCCTAGTTTAAACTTTACCTCTATCCAACTTTTTACACTTTACAGCCTTTGTGCTTAGTTTACTTTCACGTCATCCAAAACTCATGAATTTAAGTCAACTATGGCCTGGTGCAAAACCTTTTTAGCCCTCGCGACAGGTCGAGATGGCAATCGGTGTATGAGGCGGGGCGACGCCTGGCACACCCGCACGTCACCCGCGCTATCCCGCACCGGGTTAGTGCGGGGGCTGTGCGGGTGTGCGAGGCGTCCCCAACCCGGTTGCCATCTCGATCTATCACGTACTTATATATCTTTTATTTAGTTTTAGAACTGTGTAAGCCCCACGATTTTAATAAATATACAATAAAAAACTTGAAGCTCCACAAAAAGATTTTTCTTTTGCAAACCTTTTATTATAATTAAGGTACTTAAGCAACTGTAATATCAAAGCTTAAAAGATAAAGAATATTGTGTGAGCATAGAACCTTCTCTCTTTTGATGTAGATAAAATAAATAGACATTTTTATTACTTTTTCATAAAAACATTACTATTCTTAGTACCTATATAAAGATTTTGTTTCATTAGATAGGTACTACTTAGATTTATTTTTGCACTTAAACTGGATTGCCTTGTTTATCAGTTACATAAAGTACATATATTATCGAATAATAGGTACACACATAAATTATCATTATTATTTGTAAAGTACTTACATTTATTAATTACTTAGGTACCTGTTATTCTAGCATCCATTGGGTCTTCTGTGCGAAAAAATAGCAATCAGCAAAACCGTACCCAGACAGAAAAGTAAAAAAAGGATAAGTCAATCTTTCATTTAACTGGCGAGTAGGTATTTAAATATTCCTTTGAGTGAGCCAATAGTATCTAACTAGTAAAAACAGGAGGTGAACGATTTTTTACACCTTTGCTTTTGTAACTTGTAAGTGGTTGCAACGAAGACTGTTTTTAAAATGTCGGGTCGTCATAATTCATCAACGTATTATTTTTTCTACTTTATCAAAAAGACAAATGAAGTATGAATAGTTTCCTACCTTTCTTGTTTACCATTACCCACTCAACAAGTCTTTTCAGTTTTTTTTTGAGAATATTATACCTACCGTATAGTTCCGAGTGTAGATTCACCTTTAACTTTGCAATGTACGTTTAAGCAATTAACTTGCTTTAACTTTGATTTTAACATTGTGAGGAAATCTGCATGCCTAAGAGTTATGCTCTCAAAGAAGTGAAGTCTGCTAATTCGCACTTGGCCAGCGTGGTGGACTTTACCCCCAACCCCTTCTTATTCCGAGACCTGTGTTCAGTAGTGAGTGAGTGGCAATGGGTTGATAATGATGAATATTGAATGTTGATAGATAAATAAGTAAAAGTTTTAGAGAAACCTTTTAAGACGAATATCCTACGAACGCAACTAAAACCCATTTCTATGTTAAACAATTTACTCTCGCTTTTTATGTTTGCTATTAAATCGACTTGATGTAATGTAAACTGGTTTTTTTTTCCAGTCGCCATTTCAAATACTCCCTCATAAAGCGCCTGCAGGCAGGTAAAGCCTTTCAAGGCTCCGAGCCACTCTTAGTACACGACAATATTATAGTAGTTTGTTTTTACGTTTCACACGTTCTCAAATGCAACGTGTCGCGAGTTGTTCTCATTTTCAAAGTAGCTCCAGTTTTTCAATGCTCGTGGCTTGAAATTTACGGGACGTAGGGTTGGCTTTGTTCTTATTGTTTGTCCACAGCGATATAAATGTCCCACTAGATGCGGCGTTTTATAGTAACAACATGTTCCAACAATGATTACGTCTAAAGTGAATTACGATTGACAGGAGTGCCGGCATCTGTGTTCGTTGAGACATGTTGTTGAAGCACCCCATCTAGTGGAATATTTATATCGCTGCCCTCAACAATGCATACCATGCTATAAAACTGCCTTCCCACCAGAGATGTGCGAGATTAAAGCTATGAAACTATAATCCATTCCCACCGAAGCTAAGTGGTGTAGCAAAGTGGATAAGATGTGCTGTAAAGATGAGCTTTGCCTTTGCGAGGAATATGCTCTGCTCCATACTTCACATAGTTCAATCACCTGGTAGACTCATACACCTCACATTCTTTGCCATTATTCACTTCAATGAGTATCTAAAAATTGAAACCTTTTAAACTGGTGCTAAGCTGTGAAAATCGAACAAATTGTTTATACCAAACTCATTCCTCGCTGTGCAGCTTAGCATATTATCTCTGGTGAAAAAGTAACCTGGCTAATTTTGTCAACCAAAAGACAATTTTTTTTTAGATTTAAGTTTATGCTAATCAAAAATAATCAAAAATAATTGACACATAAAGTTAAAATGGCGCGTGAGAAGTCATTTTGTGCGCATAATACTTACTTCGTTATTTTAATACACAAAACTTATTAAACGCTGAATACAAAAATCGACGTAGTCAAGATGATGGTGACCGCAAATTAAACGTGGGCTGGGCTGCCTGTCACAGTCAGTCGCTGCGGTCGCTTGGGAGCATTTTGAATTTAATCACAAGAAAGCCCGACTACTCTACATTTTTATTCACTTTTAATTTAGCTTGTTGTCAGCCTCATATTTTTGCAATTCTATACTCTATTTTTATTTATTTATATGCATAC
This sequence comes from Maniola hyperantus, assembly GCF_902806685.2. Lineage (NCBI taxonomy): Eukaryota > Metazoa > Arthropoda > Insecta > Lepidoptera > Nymphalidae > Maniola > Maniola hyperantus. Next base: position 7,927,588 of record NC_048551.1, read on the forward strand.
TTAATAGTTTTTGGTTTATCGTGTAAAATGTCGAAAAATTACGACTGTGAAACGGAACTATCAGTGCGCAAGTCTGACTTGAACTTGACCGGTTTATCTCTACATAATATAAAATAAAGTCGCTTCCCGCTGTCTGTATGTACGTATGTATGAACGCGTAGATCTTTTAAACTACGCAACGGATTTTAATTCAGCTTTCACTTATAGATAAAGTGATCCAAGAGGAAGGTTTATAAGGTATAGGTAAGGTAAAGGTAAATCAATGCAGATGAAATCGTGGGCTTCATCTAGTATTCAACAGTGTGACTTTATAATGCAATGCTTTTATGAAATAATGTTTTAAATATTTTTTTGGAAATCTTAAGAAGATAATAATTGTCCTCTATAAATAGGTAATTCCCTCTGCTATGTCTTCATGTCACTTCTCTGGACCAAGCATGTCAGAGTCGCAAGTCTATAACATGTAATGGAGATGTATTGGTACGCTCCACATCCGTGTTACAACCGACCACACTGGCGAAGTCAACAAAACGCAACAGCATCCCATGCTAAACACACTTCTTTTTGGAGTTAGCTGCTTTTTAAAAAAAGGGTAGCAGTTCAGAGCAATTGCTAATAGGGCACGATTTCGATGCCACAACCGCAAATTAGTTACAAGAAAACGATCGCAGATACTAAAACCATCATGTGAGTAATGTAAGTATGCGTTAATCCTTAAACGTGCAGTTTCTGCAAAACTTCCAATAGGTACCTACTAATGATTGTATGTGCGGAGTCAGAAGTTCATAATCAGCTGTTTCCGAAAAGCGAACAAACCGTTAATTGATGCTAAGAGCATGGTGTGTGCTCTAGCTTTAAAATAGTGCAATTTTTTAAAACGGTTCAAAACAGTCCATAAATTATTTTTAACGGAACTAAAAATGTGTCAAATGGAAAACCCCTTTGCGCAGCTGAAACAGTGTTATACGTGTTGTGAAGTGTTCATCAAAATTGTTATTTAGTATGCAGTTACCGGTTCCAATTAAAAACCATCCGCAAATTAGAATTTGAAATGTTGACATTCAGTAAATTGCGGAATGATAAATGTTTGATTCCATTAATCCTCTAAAATTCTAATGTACTGATATTTATTGTGTCTATTTATTACGAATAGGTACAAAATAGGTGCTTTGTAATCATCTGAAATATTCGTACCTAATGAATTTTTCAGATGATTACAAATTTTTTTTGAGGATTTTTAAAAACCTAAATCCACGCGGACGAATTAACGGGAAAAATAATCTTATATTAGTTTTCGGGTATCGTTCCAACACCGATGGCTGAACGTCTATACTCTTTAACTGCTGGGCTTTCCACAATAAACATGGGTTAATAGTGAAATTTCTGAAGGTAGGTAAGTTAATTTAAAAAAACCGGCCAAGTGCGAGTCAGGCTCGCGCAACGAGGGTTCCGTACCACAGTCGTATTTTATCGACGTTTTGCACGATAATTCAAAAACTATGATGCATAAAAATAGATAAAAATCTGTTTTAGAATGCACAGGTGAAGCCCTTTCATAATATGATACCCCACTTGATGTAGTTATCTTACTTCGAAAATTGAAAATACTAATTATTAGTTTATGACCACAATTTTTTTTTGTGCGATGTAACATTTTACATAAATCATAATGTTACATCGCACAAATTCACGGTTTTCAGATTTTTCCCCTAATGCCAGCTATAAGACCCACCTACATGCCAAATTTCATGGTTCTAGGTCAACGGGAAGTACCCTGTAGGTTTCTTGACAGACCGACAAACAGACAGACAGACATCAAAGTGATCCTTTAAGGGTTCCGTTTTTCCTTTTGAGGTACGAAACCCTAAAAAACCATATTCGTACCTACTCAAGTACTTCGTGTTCCTAAAAATTCTATAGGTAGGTACCACTTGGACACAACATAGCTCCCTCACGCTCCTGAGCGTACGGTTCACTAATTACTGCGTACCACGGCTCTCCCGCATTTTTCATCCAGATCACGGAACCTCTCCGCTCCCCTTATCGATTGGATGCTGAGAATTACTCGGTCTTTGCGAAGAAAATGGAAGAATGCAATGGGCTTTTTGGAAAAAAGATTTTCAGACAACTGATAAGCTGAGATTGATTACTTTAATGACTGGCAGACTTTACACACCTTTGGGAACTCTCAGGCATGCAGGTTTCCCCCACGATTTTTTCCATCACCGTTAAAGCAAGTAACATTTGTGTTAAAACGTACATAGCTCCGATAAGTTATTACCTCCTGAAAAGAAGGCGGACGTCTTAACCACTAGGCTATCACCGCTTTAATTTAATCTACATAAAAATATATAAAACGAAAAGCTGCCTGACTGACTCATACTGACTGATCTATCAACGCACGTCGCACAGCTCAAACTACTGGACAGATCCGGCTGGGCATACAGATAGCTATTATGACGTAGACATCCGTTAATAAAGGATTTTTGAAAATTCAACCCCTAAGGGGGTTCACACGGACAAAGTCGCGAGCATAAGCTAGTTTACAACAAACCTAATGTACCTACCTACTTATTATGAAGATTGGCTGACCCAGCCTTTGGTATAAACGTATTTCACTAATGATGATACCCTGACATGTGGGCTTTCTAGACCCAATTACAATTTACAATCCGTGTGCTGTGGCCCGTAACTTCGTATATTCATATATATCCATTTTGAAGCTGTATATTTGTAGATCCATTTTGAAACCAAAATTATACTTAATCTATATATAAAATTCAAAGTCCTAACTGACTGACTGACTGACTGACTGACTGAATGACTGACTGACTGACTGACTGATTTATATATCAACGCACAGCCTAAGCCGCTGGTCCTAGAGACATGAAATTTTGAGGATCTATTCTTTGAAAAGAGTAAGTGTCCACTAAGAAAGGATTTTTCGAAATTCCACCCCTAAGCGGGTTAAATGGGGGATGAAAGTTTGTATGAATGTCCGTCATTTTTCAAGTTTTTTGAATGAAAATTGGTATTTGGGTTGTCGGTCATAAATGAAGAAATACATGTTCCAGACTTTTTGGAAATTCAACCCCCACCTCGATTTTCTAAATTCCATCCGAGCGAAGCCGGGGCGGGTCAGCTAGTATCTGATATAGCAACGATAAGTATAAATAAATAAATAATCTTTTATTTCAGACCAGTCTTAGTCCATATTTAAATTATAGTCCACGATAGGTTGGTGTGAGGCGAAGGGACGCCCCGCACTCCCGCACGTCACCCGCGTTCGCTCGCACCGGGTTAGCGCGGGGACTGTGCGGGTGTGCGGGGCGTTCCCTCTCCGATTGCCAAAGAGAATATAATCATTGCCATTTCAACCCATCGCGTACCTACTATACTTACCTAGAGAAAGCCTAGTTTAGACGTTACGTCGATCTCATTTTCGGGGGTCCTAGGTTTGATTTGACTTTAGGTATTCATTTAAGTTATACTACGTGCGTTTTAAACAATCGAAAACATCGTGAGGAAACTTGGATGAGATGATGGATGGTGGATTGCCGATATTATTATTATCAATGGCTAATATTAGCTCATCAAAATAAAATTGTACTAAGTAACGAAATTAACATTTAAGACTATTCAAATTAAATAATAAGATTTTTTATTTAATGCAATTGCAAAGAGAGTCATGGATACTGCTACCGTCAGTACATTCTGTGCTGCCACTTGCAAAAAAAAACCTAAAAACTAGGAATTCAATAATGAAATAAAATTTTAAAATAACTAAGAAGAGGGATTAAATTAAATCCTTTTAGAATAGTTTCAGTCACGTAACAGTACTTCCTAGAAAGAATCCTGCAATTGGCTTTTGGCCACGTGTTCAATAGGTATACCTAGTACCTACCTACTACGGTTTTCATTCGCTGTGCTCGTATGACCCCGATTTAAAATACTTAGTACCTACTTTTTCATGATTTCTCCGAAAAGCGGTCCTTTGAAATGTATAGACTAACGTATTTTTGTGTTCAATACAAAAAAAAGATATGAAAATTACCTAGCCTACCTAAATAACCGGCTTCGGCGTGGGATCATTGTAACATGTACGTAAAAAACAAACAAAAGCTCCGAATATGTAGAAGATCTAAAATGACAAATATTATAATATCAAGACCTACTTACATGGGTTTTTCCACTCAAATTTCTAATAAATAAAGAAATAAACGTATTTTCAGTAAATACAAATACTTGTTAACCAATGAAAACAAATTAGGGCGGTTTCAGACTAGCGTAGTTTTTTGCACGTATAATATGGTCGTTTCAGCATACGCGCTAACACGCGCGCTACATTACGCGCTTCAAAAAACGTATACGGGCATATCTCGGCGTGTTCGCTCGAACCGGTGCAGGCCCGGTGGGTGGTGGTCTCTCGCGGCTCGCGCTTATACGAGCTTAGAAGCGCGTCAACGCTAGTACGAGTTGAGCGTGTGCCAAAAGGCGCGCCTATACGCGGCTACGTGCGCTTCCAAAACCAGCTCATACGCGCGTATAAAACGCTAGTCTGAAACCGCCCTTAGTCTCAGTCGTTGTTTCATTATATTTATTTGACAAAATTTTACTAACTTAATTCTCCGTTTGGGTCAAATAGAAACCTGTCAACAACTAAAAGGACGACTATACAAAAAACACATCAAAAATATTGGTGGTAGGTTGGTCTTATAAGGCCAACCTACCACTTACACATTCTAAAACAGATTTTAATTTATTTTAATGCATAATAGTTTTTGATTGATCGTACAAAATAATCATCGAAAAGTACGATTATAGTACGGAACCCTCGGTGCGTGAGTCTAACTGGCACTTGGCTGTTTTTTTTAAGTAGATTGAAAACTTAAACGGACGAACAGTGGAGGCTTAATTCCGTTGGCACCTGTTTAATACAGGACCCTAAAATTGACAAGCTTTCATACAAACTTTCATCTCCTATCCTATCCATCTCTTAATGAGTGCCTAGGTTATACAACAAACCTACTATCCACACTTCAAGTTACTATCGTCAGGTTAGGCTGTGCGTTGATAGATCAGTCACTCAGGCAGTTAGGACAAGTCTTTATATATTTATAGACATTGTTTATAATTTTGTATCCAATTACCGTGGCAACACGCTAACTATGTGATAATTCGACAGCACACACTTACCCTATCCGTACGCCGCACTCATTGTTTCTTTTTTGCACTTCAACAGCTCTAGGGTGCGTATGAGCGGAGTGGCGTCGGGTGTAAATTGAAACACTTGCAAATTTACCCCATACATTATTCATGTGCCAAACACCCTCGCTGAGCCTGACAGTTTCAGTTCACGCGCAAATTCGCGATACTGAAGGCTTAGCACAGTTTAGCGAGCCTACAGTTGAGTAATGATTGCTTTTGCCAGACTTACATGGTCACGTGATCTGTTTATACTACAGTGAAACCTGGTTAATTGGGATCTCAAGGGACCAAGACATACGTACCAATTATTGAGGGTTTCCAATAATCCAGTTTTCCAATTAAGCCGGTTTAAAACTATAGTTGTCTCATTTACAGAGGCCCCCGCTTACAGAGGGCGAAATGTGCCGTTATTCCATTTTTAGAGGTGGAAATGTTTATAAAAATTCGTTAATCGTCAGCGTACAATCATAATCTGATAGAAGTTTTAATTTTTCAGATAGTGATAACGTTTTATATTTACGTTTGGACATTTTGTACACTTTTATTCCCGTGTTTTTAGGTCAAAACCTGAGATAGTAACTACTGACAAACAAAACATGCGCGAAAGACGACGCGAAATGTAAACAAACATGTCAAAACGTGTTAAAACCTGATTAATTTGTCTGACTTATACAGGTAATTGAGCTACAGAGTCTCAATTATAGAGGTAAACATCGAAAAAGTCTTAGAATTCAAATCTCATTTAACCAGGTTCAAAAAGTCCCATTAACAAAGGTAATTTAATGACAAAGGACCGGGACCTCATTGCAACTCTCAATTATAGAGGTTTCTCACTTATCCACGTCCCACTTAACCAGGTTTCACTGTATATCCAAATATACTTACGGCGGCGCACCCCTTCGACAGCTCTCACTTACCTCTCTACCTCCTATAAGAGATCAGAAATAAAAAAGCAATAGAAAGAGAGGCATTTGTTCAATTTAAGATCGCAGTGTTGTGCGAGCTGAATTGAACTTTATTGCGTCGTAATTTTGTCGTTGCTATTTATTTAAATGTCTTTGCATAGTGATCCTTCTATACCTGGAAAGTACCTACAATTAAGATTTTTGTAGCCATACGGCCTCATGCTAGAATCTAGATAAACAGGGTGCAGACTACATTTCTTAGATAGAATAACTACAACTTTAGTTAAGAAAGTATAAATTACTAAGAAGATTTGCCCACGTCATGCCTTCTTCTAAATACTTCTGTATGTACAATTTGGCAATACTCTGAAAGGTACTGTAAGCATTCTGTTGTAATACTGTCTGTACTGTATAACGCGTTATGTGGACAGAGGACACAGCGCCAGGTTCGCTACAGGATGTCAGCATGTGTAGTAGTTTCATTGTTCAACTGTACGAAAGCTAAACTATGGCGTACCGCCTTTTGAAAGTGGCTTATCAACGCGACCTTGAATCTATAACTGAAACAATAGACCAATGAAATTGATCCCGGGTATAGACTATCAAAAGCATAAGGTCTCTGTATTGTCTAGTTGCTTTACAAATCACACCCATTCTAACGTTTTCGCCACACATAAAGTGGGTCAACCATTATACTCGTAGGTACGTCTAACAAATGGTTGCCCCCTAAGACGGCTATGCAATAAGGAGTCGGTACAGAAACCCGCAAGCTGAATTATTCTGACCCTAATAAATTTGCTGAGTCAAACAGGCATTGTTAGACAAATGAGTTCTAAGACGTGTGGTGTTGAACATATTACTTAGAAGGTGCTTGTTGCGACAGCTTATTTGTATTGTTGTGAATACGGTAAATTAAACGCTTCAAGTACAGTATTAATATTTGCTATGTTTATTCAAATTTGAACTCAAATGAACGTCCTAAGTACAGATAATATTTTTAATGCCTTAATTATACTTTCCTTCTAAGGCCAGGGACAAATTCAGTGGAGAAAAGCCTGCAGTATTATGCATGTGTCGTATTTAAATGTCAGAGTGTCATATTCGCGACGACAAAACGAAGGAGTATTTCGCTCGTGGATTTCCGCTCGTGATTTTCTGCTAGCTATGGCCCTGGCCTGATAGAAATTAATAAAAACGGAAATACACTTCAGCCTGAAATCTCCTGGAGTACACTCACACACACACTGAAACTAATGGACCTATCGGTCATTTTGACTCGCAAGCGTAGCAAGCACTTTTTTCTTTCAGTTCAAATTTCAACTACAAAAATTCTTACACTGACTGATACCTTCATAATCGCTGAGTGCTATGAATTAATTATATAATAATAGTATGTATCACGAACGAAGTCGCTGGCGAAAGCTAAGTAGTTAATAATAAAATCTTACTCTTTGTAATTAGCGAAAAAAAAACTCAATGAAGTGATTACATTCCGCAAAAACTTCTCGACACGAAAATAAACGAATAAAAGGAAATTTTCAACCTTTAAACCTACACGGGCAAGATGTTAATTTACAAAACACATTTGCCTCGGAGAGTTTAATGTAATTTCTTTCTCGCCGAGGCGTTTCCTCAAATAAATTACAAGTGTAAAATTCAGACCAACAAAAGCGTAACAACAAAAGGCTCGCGGCTCGCAACATCCGGACGACCCTTCAAAACTCACCAGCCTGATTACGGATTTCCGAACAAGAAAAGAAAAACTCAACATTTTGTACCGTCAGCTCAAAATGTATGTATCCTCCAGGTCTTAATCCTGCAATTAAATGGGGTTTGTTTACTTTAAGGCCGTCATTCACAGGTCCGGAATCTGGAAGATTGGTCCTCCACGGACCCCGCAATCACTTATCCTCAATAGATTAACGTTCAAGGAGTTGAAAGGTCAACGCATCAAACCCTATTTGATATATTATTGGTTTATCTGCTTCTAACAAGAGATTATTACGTTTTTAAACGTCTAAGAGGGAACAGAGGAATACTAAAATGGCACGTGAAAATCGTATTTTTTTTAAAGCCCTGGTATGAATGATAGCTTAAGAGCGGATCTGGTAGACCTTCGTAAAATCATTCCAGGTGATGTCACGGTTGTAAGACTGTTGTGTGACTTACTCCTGTGAACAATTTAATACTACCAGGGCTACCCACTACTCAGTGCCAAAGATGATTTTTTAACCAACGATATACATAATGTTTTTTTTAAATAAAAATGATTTATTTATTTTATTTTCATATTAATTTAAATAATATTATAAAAGTAAGAAAGTAAATAAGTACATAATTTAGATGCTGACTGTACAAAATGCTCCTAAATAGACCATTGTGATATTTTGCAAAAAATTAGCGAGCACTTCGTGGGTTTCAAAAATGATCAAAACTCATTGTTTATATTTTGAATGGAGCACTTTCTAGTTAACAAAACATTGATGTGAAAATCGACATAATCGAAAAGATCAGGTTGCGGAATGTAGTACTTTACATAGAGATGAAATCGTAGATCTTTGGACGGTTTGGTGTCCCCGCAGGGAGTGGGAGCTGGCGGAGGTGGAGTCCGTTTTACTGCTTTAGGAGATGTAATAGATATTCTAAACGGCCCTCTTTTTTCACATACTGATGGCGGTCGTACCTTCTTCCACAGAAACGGCTTCTTATGTAAAGAACCATGATGTGTATCCAGATGTCTTGTATCCACCATTTTATCAATGGGTTTCGTCAGTTCATACATTTCGGGCAACGACAGATACCAATAGTCGGCACCATCGCCTATAATCGGAAATAACCTCTTATTTGCGAATTTCGGGCGACACTTCCTTACGAACTCGTTGTATTTTCGCTTGAGTCTTCTCATGTACTCAGTGTAATGGATAGATTTAAGAAGCTTCTCGAACTCTGAGAGCTCTGTAGTGGCGGGTTCAGAGTAAACGCCGGCACATACGTACGTTCTAAGTAGATGGTGCAGTTTGAACACGACGAATGCGAGCCACTGCCTTGCCTCTTCTTCTAGAATACGCAGATCATCTGCTCGGCTTCTGATACCAAACTCAGCTGCTTCTGCAGCTCGTCTTTCTCCACGCTCTTTAACAGTGGCCAGCCATCTTCTATAGGAGCGGTAGCAGAACTTGGTGCGTCTTGAATAGTGGCCACGCCATAATGCCTAAAACAAATTTCAGTTTGAAACTTGTAAGCTATTTTGATTCCATATCATGATGAGGTCAATTTAGGAATTTATAATTGCTAAATTGGCTCTATTACCAAAGCCATACCGCCAAGTGATTTAGGGTTCCTGTTCCGATGCGGCGTAGAAATCTATTAGGTATGGGTATTTAATAAAACAGATGCATAACCCTTTCTTGCTAGCCTGCTTCCATCTTAGATTGCATAATCATTTACCTCCAAGTCGCAGTCCAGATAGTTTAATGCTCGAAGCAGTCTCAAGCTCAAACTTATTACCGAAAAAAATACATCGAAGTACCTACATATAATATTACAGCTAAGTTGCAACAGAAAGAAAACAAGTGTAATCCTAATCCTAATCCTACTAATATTATAAACGTGAAAGTGTGGATGTTTGGATGTTTGTTACTCAATCACGCAAAAACGGCTGAACGGATTTGGATGAAATTTGGAATGGAGATAGATCATACCCTGGATTAACACATAGGCTACTTTTTATCGCGGAAAATCAAAGAGTTCGCGCAAGATTTTGGAAAAATGTAAATCGACGCCGACGAAGTCGCGGGCATCAACTAGTATAAAATAAATGTCACCTGTATTCTTGTCGCTGCTCGAGCGTAATACTTGGCATGCTTGTTCCTCACTGCTCTTCGCAACGCTGCTAGGTATATTTTACGTGATAAATGAACTCTAAACGCACACTGTATAATCGTCGCGTTCTTGGATAACCAGGCAATATGCTTTCTGATTAAGTAACCTCTTATCATACGCTGTATAGTCCTTACTGCTAGAAATCTTTTGAGACGTCTATTTTCAGCTAGGTCGGCCTTCTCTTGCAGTTCAGCGTAAAACTCAAGTGGCGATGGCAAAAGACGTTGCACGGTTGCCATCTTTTATATCTTTCTTAATCTCTTATAATTTTAACGTATTAATCACAGAATCATAAGTCCAGCTATTTTTGTAATTATTGGCAAAAATAATTTAACGTTGGAAGCAAAAATACTGTGTTGATTTTTGTTGAACAAGTTGACAGCTGTATGTTATTATGAAGTTGGCATGTATTTAAAACCTAACCTTAAATGAATTAATACTAACTCTATGGTTAACACAGACATAAGGACGGCTATTTGACAGCAGATTTTATTGTTATTTTTTGGTTTATTCTATTCCTAAATCTAAGATTTTTACCACCAAAACAAACTCCGGTCAAAGCAAACATGATCCCAGATGATCCCAAGGTTATGAGTAAGCAAACGTTTCTTGCGCTTTTTAACGATAACGTAGATCTCGCTTTCACGGACTCTTGGACCATATTGACAGGTATTTAAATATATTTCACACACCGCCGTACTCAGAGTCGCTTAATCGTTACTTAAGTTTAGTTAAAACGAGACAGAGCTTTATCTCTCACATAAATCTGTCTCGTTTTAACTCAATCTTAAGTAACGATTAGCGACTCTAAGTACGGTGGTTAGCCTGTGTTTTATTCTGATTCTGCTACATTATTTCTTTCAATGAGAATATAATCACTACGCTTTCGTCTTTAAACTACGGGATGTATTAAACTACGGGATGTAAATTATTCATTATAATATAGTCCGGTCAATATTGGCGTTCCAATTCGTACCAATTTTACGCTAAAAAAAGGAACGCCAATATTTAGAGGGGGATTCCAACATCAATGGTAGATCCCGTAGTTTGAAATAAGTTTGAGAATAAGGTTGAAAAATAAATTATTAAACAAAAAACAACCTTGTCAATTTTCACCTTGTGAGATTCAGTAAAATTTCATATCACGTTGTTATCATTTTTGCAGCAATTCATTTGACTTAGCAAGTAATACGAACCGTTATTTTTATTTTCGCCCCTAAATCGAATTGGCTCACCCATTTCGTTTGGCTCCCCCATGCAATGATACTGGTCGTATTTGGAGAGTCCTCTTCAACCCTCGCCCAGGTGGGCCCACGTGAGACGTCATGAATAATTCAAAGATCGAAATGGCAAGGTGTGTATGCGTGTTTATTTATTTTTCTCCAAAATTTACCCGTAATTTTCATACATATGTATGAATGGAATATACATTGTTGAGTTGAAATTGAAATGCACGCTTTCAAGTTAGAGGGCAATAATAGTAAATACTACTAGGTACCGCGACTTTGTTCGCGTAGATTTAGGGTTTTGAAAATTCCATAGGAACTCTTTGATTTTCCGGGATAAAAAGTTGCCCTGTACCCATACAAAAAATCATGTCAATCCGTTGCTCCGTTGCGACGTCATTGAAGAACAAAACAACAAACCAACAAACCAACAAGCAAACTCATTTATAATATTAGTAGTAAAGTAGTGGTGTAAAAATAGTAGATAGGTACGTTACCTTGGACGATCTAACCTAAGGACGCGCCTCGCATGATTATTCCCCTCTGTCAATAGTAATGGATTTTTAATCCACTGCGTTTATAAACACTGTTTGCGGAATCGATTTTGTCATTGTCAGAATCGTTTTCGATGTGTGACGACGTCTTACACGCTGGGTGAAAAATGCCTGTTTGTGCCGTTAGTGAGTGCAAGAACAAATCAAACACATCAAATTTACAAAAAGATGGAATTTCATTTCATAAGTAAGTATTTTTGGTGTAATAAACGCTTTCTATAAATTAAATTACATAAATTATTATAATAAAATAACAATCGAGAACTTTACCGATTCAGTAATTGAGTACGTAATAATTCGGTAGAAACGAGTCACACTTCTCACGAGACTATATTTTGTTTTTTCTAAACAATTGCAACCCTCGTTATATACAAATTAGGTTAAAATTTGAATACGCGTGAACAGCATGAAATTACGTAGTAGTAAAAATAACACTAGTCTCGTGGGAAGTGCGGTATACTAAAGACGGAGATCCAGCGCCCAAAAAACTGTTTGAATTTACTAAGGCTAATTTTTTGCGCATACTGACCAGCTCTGTCCCCATATTCTGCTGACTAACCATTACAACTTTTATTTATATGCAATATACAAGTTATATAACAATTTTCAGCCTTAGTAAATTCATTTTATTACCTCGCAGGTACGACACCTTTGATAGCGCACCTGAGTCACTGTTCTCAGGTTCACTTGACTGACCGCAGTATGTTTGTGTACGCAACCATTCTAATGAACTATAAAAAAATTAGCCTTAGTAAATTCAAACAGTATTTTAGGCCCTGGCTCTCCTTAAGGTTCGATTTTTAAGAATCATGTGATAGTGATTACGGTTCGATTATCGATATCGATGAAAACATTTTCTTTATTACTAACGACTAAATTACCGTCTTCAAGTCAAGTAAAGAATAGTTATTATTAATAATTTTTTATTTTTAAAAAATTTAAAATTATTTTTAAAAGTTATTATTAAAAATTGTGGTAATTAATTACCACAATTTTTTCGCTACCTATACTTGTAATAAAACTGGTCGATTTCTGTGATTTCACGTACTTAATACATTTAAAAAAATATTAAAGCAACGCAATTTTAGTGATAGGCGAGAAACGGGGTAGGGTGTCTCTGAACTGGGTAATTTGTAGCTAAAAGGTGTACCTTTCTCAAGGATGAGGATTAGGTAATAATTTATCATAATCGTTTTATTTTTACAGATTTCGATATTTTTACAGAGAGAATCGCCAAGAATATACATAACATTAACCTAATGGTAAATAATGACGTGTTAAAAATAGAAGAGGCCACCGTGTGTGTTTACTAATTTATTTTCATAGTATCATATGTCTTATGGAATTTTGCTGTGGGGTAAAAGCGGCAGGTATTGAGAAAATTTTTGCATTGCTAATTTGTAAGGGCAATACGTGTAATATTTAATAACTTACATTTAATTTTTTTGGACAAAGAGTACACCATATTGGAATTACCATGTAAACCCAATGTGCAATAAATAAATGATTGATTGGAAAGAAAAAAACATTTTATTGATTGATATACCTACTAATTATGTTTGGTAGGCTTTTGCGCGGTCAGGTTTATTTTGTATTATATAATAATATAAGTCATTAACTTGGACGATCTAACCTAGGTTAGATCGTCCAAGGTCATTAATAAGCACATTTTCACTATCGAAATTTTAAATGAAAATTTCGTTATATAAAAAAATACAAAAGATTAAAAATGATATAAAATAAGTAAAAAAGTATGTGCATATTTTTTAAATAAATATTTTTCTTATTTTTACGTTGCATTATTAGTTTTTGGGATAATTACCTATTAAGTGAGGTGAATGTATGCAAGAATACGCTACGCTGACCAAACACTGGTTTTAAGTAATTAAATACGAGTAATAAATTCTTACTTCTACTTTTGTTTCTGAAAAACTATCGATATATTTTAAAATATCGATACGGTAGCATCGCAAATAAATTTGACTGTCTTACACTCGTAATGTCTTTGTATGTTGATGTATATAACTTATTAGTGTGCGTAAAATGTAGTAGTGTTGAAGATTTAGATATGTGTGTGTTAATAATGACACAAAACTTTGTTGAGTGAGTGTGTCAAGTTGTCTATGTAGTGTTTCCTCGTCCCGCACCAAAAGTGACAGAAATTTTTATTCGTAATATTAGGCGCGTTACAAGTCCATAGGTTAGATCGTCCAAGTACGTTACATACATACCCAGAAAAAGATATTGGGTCACATTTACCCGGCAGGAAAGATAACCTTGTAAAGAAACTTCGGCTTCGTAGAGTGTCGTCTCTGTCATTCATACCTATGCAATGTAACGGTTTATCGGCCTCAACAACAGATAAATCGCGTTACGAAATTGTTATCTCCTTCTAAAGTTCGATTTTGCCTGCCGCTCACACCAATGTATATTCCATTACTGTAGAACACTATCTCTTCGTCTATCGTTTCGTAGCTTCTGTCTTACTCATCATCGGGCACGAACTAAATACGCCATGAATGAACGTAATGATGTCAATCAGTACCCTTATTGTCAGTACCCTTATTATAAATGCGAAAGTGTGTTTGTTTGTTAGTTTGTCCTTCAATCACGTCGAAACGGTGCAACTGATTGACATTTTTTGTATGGGTATAGATAAAGACCTGGAGAGTGACATTGGCTACTTTTTATCCCGTAAAATCAATGAGTTCCCACGGGAAAAACCTAATTCTACGCGTACGAAGTCGCGGGCGTCAGCTAGTCGTATAATTATACCATTGTAAGTGGAAAACAATTTCATTTAACGCACCTAATTCCTGTTCTCCTTGAATAGTACCTATAAAAACATGAGGGTTGCAAATCGTAGAAACCCTCTTTAAACGATGCAATATTTACAAGAGTCGAATTAAGAAGGTAAACGTATGATGGAAAGTACTTCAAAAGGCTTTATGGCAGCGGATAAGGGGTGGATAATAAGTCCATAATTACATTGAATTGTATTTTTTTTAATTTCCTATGCAAAATTTCCGCGAAGCACAAGTTTAATATTCCTTCTCAAATTTTCCAGTTGCAAACTTGGTTACATATTAGTATTGTAATATTGATGATACACGAGTTTCAAATCAATCTTATAACATTATAAAAAAAAATAATGAGCCCGTGACTTCGTCCACGTGGATTTAAAAAATCCCGTGGAAACTCTGAGTTTTCGGGATAAAAAGTAGCCTATGTCGGTCTCGAAAATATAAGCTATCTCTGTACTTTTCGTCAAAATCGGTTAAGTAGAGTACTTAATTTTATGATTACGCTCTACTGTGCATACAATCTTCTAACATAAATAAGCTCTAACGAGGAAACCATCTTGGTTGGTTTCCAATCTTTATTTTGCCATCTTAAAAACATTAAGGTAACATTTTCTGATAGAGGTGGCATAGTGGCTATTAAAAGGCTATTAGCTACTGAAACCGTAGCATGTTTATACGCTTATACAGTGGGTATTGAAATATGAAAATTCATTAGTCGTAGGCACTGTGCATTTACAAAATCTAATTTTATTTGAATAAAAACATATTCTATTCTATCTATTCTAATTTTGGTACTACCTAAACAACTGAGTTCAAGGCATGTTAATGTATGACAAAATAGTGTACACTTAATTCCATACGTAAGTCCGTGTGTGTATTTTTTTATTAGTAAGGGCCCATGAATTAAAATGTAACAAGTATTTCGGTAACTGCAACAAGCACCTCTAACTTTTCGGAATTATGTGCGTTTTGAGTAATTAGATATCACTTGTTTTAACGGTGAAGGAAAACATCGTGAGGAAACCTGCATATCTAAGAGTTCTTCATAATGTTCTCAAAAGTGTGTGAAGTCTACCAATCCGCACATGGCCAGGGTGGCCAAAACCCTTCTAACTCTGAGAGGAGACCCGTGCTCTGTAGTGAGCCGGCGATGGGTTGATCATGATGATGATGATGAAGTATTTCGGTAATTAAGCAATAATATAATTATGGCCTCATTCGTATACGACGCGTTGTTATTTACCAATAGCACGTTCCAATTGGGATACGAAATTACAAAGCGGTGGTAATTTTGTTGTAATCAGCGTTCGAATCAGGTATTTAATCAAAGGGAATCATTGATTGTGTGAGCGATTTTGCGTAATTCGCTACTGATTTCCCGTCACGTTCTGTGCATGCATGGATGTCGACGTTTTTATCTATACCGTTTGGTATGCCGAAAAACATGTTATATTTTCAACATTTTCCTCATCATCATTGTCAACTGATGGACCTGAGCATTTACGTATACGTCCACAGCTTGACATAGCTTTATCGATTAGACTTCCACATACTACGATCTTGCGCTACCTGAATCCAGCGACTCCCTGCGTCTCGTATCCAACTAGTAGGGATCTGCTGACACTGTGCTTTCCGGTGCGGGTTTGTCGAACTATGTGCCTTGCCCATTGCCAATTTAGCTTCACAACACGGATCCCCTCAACTTTGATCACGTAGAGAAACTCCAAGTAAAGCTGTCCATCGCCCGGTGAGTGACTCTGAGCTTTCTTATGAGATCCCTAGTTAGCGACTATGTCTCGGAACCATATGTCATCACTGGCAGCATTGTTAGAAGAATTTGGTATTCAAGCACTGAGGAATTCTGGACGAGAAGACATCTCCATGCTTCCCAAACGCTACCCAGCCGAGTTTAAAAATAAATAAAAGTAAAAATATTTTTTATTCAATTAAACTTTTACAAGTATTTTTTAATCGTCAACTGCATCTACCACTGGTTCGGAATGCCTTTCCTACCGAGTTGAAAATAATACAAGGAGTGCCCTGTATTTTTTCATCATTCGTCCAAGATCAGCCGCCGCCCCCCCCCCCCCCCCATCCGTTAAGTAAGAGCACTTGACACAGAAATTAAAATATATATCATTGAAATACAACCACGAGAAAAATATACTACAAAAAATATACTGCTCTAATTTCTATAATCCCGTTTGCAAATAATATCGAAACTAGTTCAAGCACTCAGTAAATATACTCGTTCCTGGAACCCGTTACGAGTTTCAACTAATTGTTTAGCAAATACTTGCTTTAAATTTCATACACCGGTTTCGGTATATTTATTAAGCTTAAACTAGGCTAAAATCCTACACAGTATACCTACCTAGGTATTTCCTTTAAGTATATAATTATTCTGTAAATAGCAAAAAGTCGCTATCTGCGTTTGATCGCTTATTTTCGTACAATTTGTAATTTTTTTATTGGATTCCAAAGTAGTTTTCACCATTTTCACATTTGTAAAGAAGGCTTATAATTATTATTTCGAAAAAAAGCTATATGCGCTTTCCTGAAAAGTTAATGCTTTAACTAACGTAACTTTAACTTTTCAGGAAAGCGCATACTATAGGTAATTTTTTTTCCATAATATGGTTAACTAGCTGATCCGCCCTGGCTTCGCTCGAGTGGTAATTTTAAAAATCGGTGAGAGAGCAGTATTCTCAAAATTCCTAAAATACAAGTCCAAAAATATCAATGATTCTTATGAATATAACTTGAAAATGGCAGATCACCGACTTTCATACAAACTTTTACCTTGGAGGGTGGGTTTTCTTTTTGTGAAATTAATTTTTAATCGAAAGCATATAACCAATATTTATTTATTGATGATAAAATTGCATATAATATAATCTATGTATTAGGTGTAGTACAAATTTTGTAGGTGTATTACGGAACGAAATAATCTTAACGTTATTAAAGTATAGAATTCACTTTAAGAACCCATTGTATTCTACACAAAACTTAACGTCCGACATTTATGTCGCAATGTTAACCTAGCTCTCACAGTCCCCAGACTATACCTTAATAGCTGGAAGGTGTACAATTCGCTCGTAATGAAATAAAACTTAGATAATGTACAGAATTTCCGAGCGGTATGAAAGCACTAAAACGCTTTACTAATTACAGTTACACGCCTCCCTAAGAGCTGCAATGCAGAGTTTCAAGTAATATTCACTAATATCTTTAAGTATGAGGCAAGTCTAGGAGTCAAGATCTGGAATGTAGTTTTATAGCTTCTATGATAATTCTTCTACGAAAAATGATTTTCCTTTGCACACTAATAGAATTGCCTACCACAATAGTAGTTTATGAAACGGTTGCATAATGGGTGGTATTAAAACACAATATCAAGGCTTTTAACATTAAAATTCTTACGACCTTAAAGTTTTGCTACAGTTTCACTTAATTCTGTTGTCAAGTTTTCACTCTGTTCTTAAAATAAAAGGAATCAGATGGTCGCAATTCTCCGCTATCACGCTTAACCTACTTTCTAGGTATTTTGTTCTAATAATTCAGCAGTGTAGGCAAATGCAGTGTTCTTAAAAAACCTAAAAAATTATAGTGTACCATAAAATAGTGTCCTGAAACTTTAGTTGATGAAAGATCTTCTAGGTTTCATACCCGAGGAGTACTACCAGGCCCCTATTTCTAAGCTGTCCGTCCGTTTTTTTTGTCTGTCTATCAGCCGGCTGTATCTCATGGACCGTAATAGGTAGAGAATTGAAATTTCACAGAAAGTGTGTTTCTTTTGCCGCTATAACAAAAATAATAAAAAACGAAAATGGTGAATTTCAAAATGGCCGCCATGCAAATTAAAAAATTAAAAAGTGTTAAGTATATTTTGTACGATGCTACGGAACCGTTCGTGTGCGAGGCTGACTCGCACTTAGCCGGTTTTATTGGTTTCTCTTTAAAAAACTTTTGTTTGTTTGTTTTTTTAACAAAACAATATTATGGCCTATAGGGTACACTATACAAGTTGTTAGGTCAAGAAACGCGGTCGAGTGCCGAGTGTATAGCATGCATTTACCTAGTACTTGACCGAATGCGTTGTCTCGACCAAAGACTTTTTTAATACTCTTTTTTATATAATATATATATATTAACTCTTTTTTTTTAATAATTTTACAGTTTTACGTAGTTAAACACTTTACAATTACTGTTTTTCTTATTTTTGTTGTTTGATTTTCATACCGATATATAGGCGGGTTCTTGTAATTTTTTCTGAAGTACCGTCTTTTAAATATCTTTTTTCTTCTTTGACGGCCCGTCGCTGAATTCCTTTAAAACAATTTCATCTTCCTCGTAACGTAACTCATGCGATATTTTGAAAGTGATGAGGGCCAAAGAAAACTCCTTTATACTTTCACCTCCTTTGACCGGGTCACCACTGAAGTTTGCGAATGAGCGCCATATTGCGAAATGTCTCCGTAAAAAAGATCAAAACTTTTCCTCTTGAAAAATTGTTATAGCGTTCAAAGGATATTTTACGATCTTATTTCCCACAGAGGTAAGTTATCGTTATAAAATACTACCCTATGCCTGCGATTTCGTCCGCGTGGATTTAGATTTTCGAAAATGCCGTGGGAACTCTTTGATTTTCTCGGTTAAAAGTAGTCTATGTCACTCTTCAGGTCTTCAACTGTATCCATTTAAAAAATCAAGTAAATCCGTTTCACCGCTGCGGCGTGATTGAAGGACAAACCAATAAACTAACAAACAAACATACTTTCGCTTGTATAATGTGGGTAGTGATATGGGAGAATAATAATTATTATGATTTGATAGATAATTTTTTATTAAGGAGAATGAGTTATGCCTGCACTGAGATTAACATAACATAGAAATAGTATAAACAACCAACAGCTGTAAAATAGTCAATTTGAGTGATTTTATTAAGCAAGCAAAATTGGAAACGCAAATAAATTTACATAGAAAAAAACACGCTTTTCCAACGGAACGAATGCAAATAATAGCTTAGATAAATACGGAATAGTGGAAAAAGGGAATGAAATTTGTCGCACATGTCCGGAATGAAAGGCCCTAACCACATAAATGGTAACTCGCTCTAGTAACTCTGTACCTACTGGTCAGCTCCATTTAATAGCGGCGTAATTATAGGGACATCCAATAAACATTCGCTGTGATGAAAAAATGGCACAAAGACAATTAGGAACAGAACTAAATATCAATACCTACAGATAATTTAAGCAAAGGCCAGACTCACTTACGGACTACAATATTATCAACAACCAACCCAGCACTTCTCGCTTTATCTGTTTATGACTGGAGCAAGAAGTCACCGAGCAAAGCGAGAGGGGTCAGCTAGTAATACCTACATAGTAAATGTACGAAAAACATACAAAGAATTAAAGTCTTGTGACTAAACTAGTGTAAAAGCAATCACGCACTCCGATCCGAGTCCGTGAAAATACGGATATAAAAAAGTCGGATATTGCTTACGCACTAATACGATCTCTGGATCCAAATCCGCGCTACTCAGTGGACATCTTTGACATATCTACGTCATACGTCCGATTTAAATCCGAGGCACATCCGAGACATTCTCGGATCGCTCTAACTGTAGCTATAAGCACAACAAGTAATTTGGCATTATTCTCTTTTGTAAGAAGACCAATGTCTTATCTACAGGTAATGATTACTATAGCTAATCTCCTGTCCTTTAAGCTTGCTACTAGGATATTCTTCACCAACACGCGATAGATATTGTCTAAGGAGAAACTCTTCGGAGAGAAAATAATGTAAGAATCCTTTTTCGTCCCAGTATGTTTCCCGATCCTCCATCAACTCACTACGACTTCCTATACAGCCAATTTTACGCTTCCTTTTTGTGAAATCAGTTAAAATGTTGGCAGTAAACTTAAACGTTATAACTGGAAACTCTTGCCTCGGAATCTTGTTGCGGCATATTGAGAAAGTTTTCATTTTTCTTTAACCTAGTTAAAACGGTACCGGGTGATGTCATCCTTTGACACGAGGAATTTGAAATTGGCCCTTAACATTTGCGTTATGCGAATCGTACAAAATATATATTTCAAAATAACTGCGCCAGAATACCGTTGGCTACATATTTCAGTTGAGGCTAGTTTATGGCCACTGCTTTGGCTAAACTCTACATGTCAAACGCGTCTTGCAATCGTAGTACATTGAACTAGTTACAGTAGCCGGCAGAAAAAATCGTACATCAACCTTTAGAAAGAGGTTTCGGCTTCGTAGAGTGTTGTCTCTGTCATTTATACCTATGTGACTTATACCTTTGTTAGTCTCAACGACAGAGACAACGCTCTACGAAACCGCTACATCTTTCTAAGTGGATGTACAATAATTTCTGCCGCGTACTGTATATTGACGTTCATACTACGATGCGCGAGTAGAATCTGCGCTCCTACAGCCTTAGCATCACGACAAGACAACTATTTCCCGCGGGGCTTAAGTCATAAGTCTTGAGTCTTTACCTGAGCCCAATGTCAGTTTTATCCTTTGATGTACGCCATATTATTCAAGTTGGTTTCAAGTCCCACTAACATGTCACGCAATGTTAGGTATTGAAACAAGTGACAATAAGCAACAGAATTCTCACGTAATTCACCGATTTAAAGTGTATCGTACCCTGCGGAAAATAATAGCGCTAGATTTAGGTTTTTTAATTTCAATTTAGGTCACTTTATACCTAAAGATTGTAGGTACAATAGAAATTAGTCACAACGTCGCCCTCTCACAATATGACTGCGAACGGGGCTTGGTCATGCAGAAGTCCCTTTCATAGTTAAAAACATGCACTTATTGGTAGGAGAGGTTTTAATGAAAAACTTGAATTACAAACATCGTAAAACGTAATATCACGCCAAAACGCCAGCCAACTCATATTTTTTATGAGTTTGGATCACATCTCAAAAGTTAGGTCTGGCACCTCATAAATCGGGTTCGCTATGAAATTCAATCTAATACAACTGCCTGTAGTTTTATTACATCACTCTTCATAAATGTACAAGACGCCTTTATGTTTAACCAACATCAAAAAAGGAGTTTCTCAATTCGACCTGTAGGTATGTTTGTATGATAATATGTACAGCGATGTCTATTAGTATATTTTTTCGATTCAGCTTGCCCAAATTGAATGCGGTTTTTTTAAACACCCTGATTTTTTTCTCTGCATTATATTCCACATTGTCTGAGATCCGTGATCCATTTCATTAATGGCATTATGAAAGGGGTTTCCTGATAAACGCATATCAATCGTTAGTGCTGCTTAATCAAATTGACCCTAGTAAGTAACTGAATGGGTGACCGACTTTGGAGTCCAAATGGCCTTTTACCTGCCCTAATCTCGAAGAGCACGTTATCTGTCCCGTTTATTTACTTACATCCATATAAAACCATCTTAACTCAAAAGTCAAAAATATTATAATATACTCTTCTGATCCAGTACACGGAAAAATCCCACAACATTATTATGGAGACAAGCAAGACGAACGACATATAAACAGAGAGGTATGTATGTATACGTAATATTAATCTTCTAAATATATAAAAGGAAAAGGTGACTGACTGACTGACTGACTGATCTATCAACGCACAGCTCAAACTACTGGACGGATTGGGCTGCAATTTGGCATGCGCAGATAGCTATTATGACGTAGGCATCCGCTAAGAAAGGATTTTTGAAAATTCAACCCCTAAGCGGGTGAAATAGGGGTTTAAAATTTCTGTAGTCCACGCGGATGAAGTTGCGAGCATAAGCTAGTTCATAATATAAAAGTAAACACAACGGCCAACATAGGTCAACCCATAAACCATTTCATATCTGTTGCATAGGAAATTACGCCATTTTTATGTGTTTCCATTCCCGAGTTACTGGCACCTCGTAAATCGTCTTCGCTTGCAAATTCAATCTAATACAGCGATCATTTTATTGCATCACTCCGTGTAAGTGTACCAGATGCATCTTTTAGCTCACCTGCTATTGAATTATTGCAGGTTTCTTGCTCCTTGCATATTTATCGAGGTAAAAATGATTATTTTGCCGTCTTCCTTATTTATTACTAGATGATGCCCGCGACTTCGTCCTTGTGGATTTAAATTCACTCAGGGTGGAATTGGAAAATTCAATCCATAGAGGGTTAAATTCAGGCGGCGCGCAAGTCCCTACAAGAGACCTATGTTCAGTAGTGGACGTCTATCTGTTGATGATGATGATTAGTATTGATGAAAGGGGTAAAACAGGCGTCTGAAATGTGCGTAGTCCACGCGGACGAAGCCGCGGGCATTGTAGTAAATTAGTCACCAGTAACGTATACATATACAATATACATGTTAAGGATTTCTAGTATTTTATTATTATTATGAAGCTACAATTTTGTTGCATTTCTTGCAAAGAGAACTACAATTAGTAAGTAAGTAGTCTCTGTGTTAAATACGGAGCTTGTGCTCACTCGGCTACAAAAATGCTGTAGAATCTCTCTTAACCCAGAATGTCTCCAGAGATTTAGGACGCATTATGTATATGTACCTACCTATATATGTATAAGGCAACCCACTTTCTTAAGTTCATAGAAGAAAATGTAGTCGAATTTTATAAAAAAACCGGCCAAGTGCGAGTCAGGCTCGCGCAATGAGGGTTCCGTAATACAATCGTATTTTATCGACATTTTGCATGATAAATCAAAAACTATTATACCTAAAAATAAATAAAAATCTGTTTTAGAATGTACAAGTAAAGCCCTTTCATATGATACCCCACTTGTGACTCGCACTTGGCCGTTTTTTTTTAACTTTATTTTGATCGTGCAGATATAAATTCGTTTTTATGATGTGTTACTAATTGTCGTACATGTAAGAAAAATTCACCCAGTGCCCATCCGACAACTTTCGGTATAATACATGGACCTAGAATATGTATAATATATTTATGTTGCTGTCCCAATCTGTCCTGATTTGTACATTCTCGGTACTAGCTCGGTACGTTCGTAATAATCACCTTCGCTACAACATAAATAGGGTCTTGAACTGTAGTAGTAAAATCACGTGATAATTAATGGTATAGCGGTAGTTTATGGGGCTTGAATTCATTATGACAGAGAATAATTAAATAAAAATCATGATTTTTACACTTTCGCATTTAAAATAAAAATAAAGTATGGATATTGATTATTTATTGGTCTAGTTAGGTATCAGTTTCAATCAGGTCATCGGAGTAGGTTACGAGGATAGGATAGGAATTCTGTGTCACGATTGACCGTCTAGTGCAAACACTATTAGCCGCACAGCGTTCATCAGTGGTTTACATTCAATTCCCGTTGAATTATGTTAGCGCAAGCGGGTGTTGACTTTGCTTTCTGATCGTTGTTAATAATGTATTTAAGGATAGCGCAATGAGAGTCATTATAAATACCCAGTCTATTCTAAATAAACCCACGAGTTAGAAGAAATATATTTTCAACGCTTTGTCAATGAAAGAGCCGCGAGAAACCTTTGTCGTGTGTGATTGTGCTTAGGCGGTTTATTTGATGAACTCTATATTTTCTCACTAGATGCCCAATGTCATTAAAGTTCTAACATATTATTTTACGCAATTATTTAAAAACTACTGTTTTGCTAGAAATACCTTTTCTCAAATGTGATTTTATTGACACACCTTTATCTATACTAATATTATAAAGAGGTAATGTCGTTAACTTTGTTTGTAGGGGGTAATCTTTGGAACTACTGAACCGATTTTAAAAATTCTTTCACCAGTGGAAAGCTACATTATTCCTGAGTGACATAGGCTATATTTTTTTTAAATTAGATCTTTACGAAAATTGTAATAAGCTACCCGTGCGAAGCCGGGGCGAGTCGCTAGTCGTTAATATTTGCCAAGAGTCAGTTGCCCTCAAAGACGCTATGAAATAATCAAATGAATATTCTATTATTAAAATACCTAAACGAATCAACATATTTTTGTTTGTACGTACAAACAAATAAAGAAAATTGTTCATAAAACGAGCATTATAAGTATCAAAGGAATTTTCGTGCTTCATTTAATTGATGAACTTCTCAAAAGATGTTTTCGAAAGCACTTGACTTAAGTACACGTAGGTAAAACAGTCACCGTATCCTTTTCTTATTTTCAGTGTGAGCTTGGCTTAGGCTCAATAAAATTTACGTTAATATTAAGTTAATGTTACCTTATTTTCATCAGAATCCGGATTTACTCACGTATTTAGCCGGATGGAAATCACTTACGATAGTTTAAACCCTAAAATTTTAATAATAGGTAAGTACTTCTAAGATGTATTGCTATACTAGACGGTCGTAAGTATATAATTTATTTTGAGTAAAAATTCTACACCATACGGCTACGCTACTACAATTTTGTATCTAAATCCTTGCCGTAAATTTGAAACTAAATATTTTAACGGAAATCTGCTAGACTACACACACAAATTATTAGTTTCTGGAACGTATCTACAAAATTTAATTAAGTTTTATTGGTTAGCATTCAAATGAGGGCCACACTCCGTTTGTTTGGAGTGCCCTACGAATAAACTCTTCTGTGTGACCGTGTGTGGTTGTACCCTGGTTGCACGCTCTTGGGACGGCTTATGTCCAGTGATGCAAATAGTCTGATGATTGATTGAAAATACTAATAACTGGTAATCGCAGATGGTAGGTATAGTCCGATACAGGTCAAGATGGATATCGCGGTATGAGGCGGGGGACGCTCCGAACACCGTCCGTGCACGTCACCCGCGCTCGCGGGTTATCGCGGGGGCTGTGTGGGTGTGCGGGGCGTTACCTCCCCGATTGCCATCTCGACCTATCGCGTACTATAGGTACACAATTTCAGCATTTATCTAAGGGAAAGTCGTTAAATATCTATTTTTCAATTTACTTTAAACCATCATGTGGAAAAATTGACGCATTCTCGTGTAAAACAAAATACTTATTTTCCTTCACATCTTTTTTCGAAGCAACCTTCAATTTAAAAGTGGAAAATATTTTCAATAGGTCGCGAGGAATTTTCATATCTACTTTCGCAACTATGCTGATGTAATTCCACGGCAAAACAGTTGCGGTTCTAGGATATGATGTAATATTATAAGCATAGTTAACGTCACAAATAATGCTGTACTTAACTCGACTATGATTCCAACATCAATGCACGTAACCTTATAGATTAATAACTAAGTTAAAAAATACATATTTAGTGTTGGCAATCAAAAAAAATATGTCTACCATACTATTCCCATTGAGTTACCGAGAATGTTTTTTTTAACTAAGATATTATCGTATTATTTGAAACATGACTACGGAAAATTGTCCTTTTCCATTCATAGATATCGAGGCTAAGACTCTTGTATAATTATTATTAAATAACAAACATATTTGATCTGTGTAAGCTCGTAATAACTAAATAAACTACAAGCAAAACGTAAGAGTAATTGACTATTACATTCCTCATGATGCGTTCGCTGTTTAGTTAGACAAGGGGGCATGAATAGCGTTTTATGATGGAAATTTAATGAGCAAGCTGAGGGAGGGCCATGGGAGAGCCTTTAAAAGCTACTGACCATTACACAAGACAAGGGCCGTCTGGTGCATTGCGCACGGCTCTTTATATTCTAAACGGCAGCGGTGCCTTGAAATTCAGGGCGACATTTTTAAGGCTTAGCTGTAGTTTTTTTCTTATATTTCTACAATTAACTAAACCGATTTTTTCATGATGAGCTCATTTTGTAATTTTTTTATAAATGTTTAATCGTTGGTTATTTTATTTGTTTGTAATTTTATGAGGTTTTGAGCATCGTAACAAAAAAACGTCAAAGTCGAATAAAGAATTTTAAGTTTTTGATTAAAGTCAGTACTAGTAACGTTTCTCTTAGAGCGCTGGCTGTATGGACAAACTTGAGCATTAAAACATTTTTAGGGTTCCGTACCTCAAAAGGAAAAACGGAACCCTTATAGGATCACTTTGTTGTCTGTCTGTCTGTCTGTCTGTCAAGAGAAACCTACAGGGTACTTCCCGTTGACCTAGAATCATGCAGCACAGCAGCCACTGCTCAGTGGTGCACTGTATGTAGGTTTATAAGGTATCTACGTGTCGTGTTTAGTACCTACTCTTATGCAGAGTGATGCAATAAAAAGCCCGCTATACTTTCAAATTGAATTTGTGCGCGAGCACGGTTTACGAGGTGCCAGACCTGACTCTGGGATGGAAACGCATAAAAATGCCGTAATTTTCTATGCAACAGATATGAGTGGGTTTATGACTTGGACGGTTATGTGGCTGTGATGTTTACTTCGGATGTAATTGAGAGCGAGTGTACCATAAACTATGCAAGAATAAATCATAATAAAGTTGAAGTAAATTAATATTATTATTAACTAGCTTTTTCTCGGCACTACGCGACGTCCGGATCTAGGTTTTTAAAGATCCGTTGAAACTTTAAATCCTTTCTTAGTGGGACTACGTCATAAAGAAAATCTAAGTTCCGTACCTCAAAAGGAAAAACGTAACTCTTACCTATAGGATCACTTTGTTATCTGTCTGTCTGTCGGTCTGTCAAGAAACCTACAGGGTACTTTTCACGCTTTTCACGGCCCAACCGTTCAACCGCTTTCGGTGAATATGGTACATAGTTACTAGTTAGGTTACATCCCAGGAACATAGGCTATTTTTAATCCCGGAAAGTTAAAGAATTCCCGCAGGATTTTAAAAACCTAAATCCACGCGGACGAAGTCGCAGGCATCATCTAGGCCTGCATATTTCAAAAATTACCATTCTTGTTATTCTGAGTCACCATTATTTATCTGCAGCACGTGCTAAGTTCAAGATAATTTAGCATTGAGCAATTTACGGATAATATTGCACCGCACCCTCCAATACTGTTTTGTTTATATTCTTCATGTTTATGTTTATATTTAAATTATCCAATGTCAGTAAACATAATTTTATTAGAAACACATTTACTCACAAACATAAACAGAACTTATGATCGAAAACATTTCATTAGAAAGGAACATTCAATACCTACAGGGTACACATTTGTGTTTCGTTGGTAGGTATAGTACGTGAAAGGTCGAGATGGCAATCAGGAAGGGGACGCCCCGCACAACCGCACAGCCCCCGCGCTAACACGGTGCGGGCGAGCGCGGGTGACGTGCGGATGTGCGGGCGTCCCCCTGCCTCATACCCAGATTGCCAGCTCGACCTGTCCCGGACTATACGTTGTCGAAACATTTGAGTATTGAGAGTGCACAATGCACATTGTCTCAGGGCTCTATTTCACCGATGCATCAACGTAGGTGACTATTTGGGTTTAGAGAGTAGCTCGGCAGGTAGGAGTTGTGTTTGGCCGTTTATTCAAGAAAACTTGTACCTATATTGAAACTACCCGGCTGATTATAATATTCACGATACATATTATGGAGACTTCATCAATGAATAAGTGGTCTGGTCTTGAAAATGAATAAATGAAGGAGATTTATTGACTGCCGACTTTATGCTCTTAAAGAAGGGAAACAGAATGCAATTTTAATGAGATAAGCCTCAGATAAGAGGCGAAAGCTTTTTCTAAATCAGAGTGATTCAAAGAAGGAATTCTTTGAATCTTGCAATATTTTGCTTATTCGAGTATTAGTACTAAAAAGCTGTTTTATTAATGATCTTGAAATATTCCACCCCCAATATAATTTCTTAATACGAACTTTTCATGAAAGCCTTATTCGTCAAAGATACCTTATTTATGGTATCCTTTGTTTACAAAACATTATTTTAGTCACTATGTCAGACGTGAGCTCACAGCCGTACTCAGAGTCGCTTAATCGTTACCTACTTAAAATTGACTTAAATGAGACAGAGCTATCTCACATAAATCTTTCTCGTTTTAACTCAATCTTAAGTACCGATTAGCGACTCTGAGTGCGGCGGTTAGAGTTCATTCATTTAAAAAATCAAATAGATTTTAGAATACGCATTCAAAGGACATTTAAGTGATCTAGAGTGGTCCTAACAAGGTGCCTCAATTCACGATGAATGTAGAAGTTTTCTTTTGACTTTTCACTAAACGCATTTCTTTACTTGGTGGTAAATATGTAAAAGTGCTATTTATGAAATCTCATTACTTCTCTGCACCACGCTGCTACAGTACGTAGGTACCTTTTACTTGTGATAATTCAAACGTCAAGAATTATTACTCCAGCATCGCAATGGAAACTTTTAGTTGATTTAAACCGTAAAATGTGCTACAGCGGCAGATTGAAATTCTGTTAAGCTGCAAGACAGAGGTCGGGAGTTTGAAGCGGGCACAAAATTTAATTACGCGGCTGGAACGTAGGAGTTGCATCGACCACTGCCCGTGTTTCATTAGTTATTTTAGCGCTAAAACGTACGTCATAGTGTTAAGCTTCGTGATTTACAGTAGGTATAAGGTACGTTCTCTTAATGGAAGTAACTTTTTGTGTAAACGTGTACTTACTTTACCCTTATTATTTGAAATGCGAAAGTGAGTTTGTTTGTTGGTATATTGGTTTGTTCTTCAATAAAGCCGCAACGGAGCACCGAATCTACATGATTTTTTGCATAGATATAGTTAAAGGTGACATAAGCTGCTTTTAACCCCGGAAAATCAAAAAGTTTCCACGGGATTTTAAAACCTAAACCCACGTAGGCGAAGTCACCGGCATCAGCTAGTTTAAAATAACTAAGTAAGAAAGTGGACCAGGACCAAAATCTACAACTTTATCAATTAAGCTCCAATAATTTTACGCATATTATAATTTCCTCTACCAACCTATTATGTTTCATTGGGGCTGATTCCCTTGTACACAATCTCTAAACTAAACTAAATTAACAGGTCTGAATCTAGTGCTATCCTTTTCTGCAGGCAAATTTATGAAAGGGATAGCAATAGATTTAGACGTGCCATTTTAGTTTAGTTTAGAGATTGTGTACAACGGAATTAGCCACAATGTTTTATTACGTGAAATCACTTGCTATTAGTTTTATACTAAAAACTATTTATGGATAAAAAAAGCAACTTCACGTAGGTACGTTACCCTATACTCAGGAGTACCTAGTGTTAGCGTCATTGCGTTGCCTACAGTTGAAGAATTAGGAGGGGATGTTAAAATATGGCGGCCAGAAAAGCCGGAGCTATTGATTTCAAGCAGGGAAAATTAGAATTTATAATTATGTCTTGAAGAAGTTAATAGTTTAGAATTAAGATTGAAGTTTATTAAGCATTGTCTAAATGGAATAAAGTCAGTTCCTATAAGTTGAGATTATTTTTATTAGTAGGTATATGCATAAATTCCAGACTTTCATTAAACAAACTTTAAGTATTGACTGCCCGCAGCAAGGTAATGGTATCAAAAATGTACTTTCACCGTTCCGTCCGAGATTGAGCGTAATTAAAAGGAGATTTCGTTCCCGTTGTTTTACCCCTGGCCAACGACGGACAGAGAGTATACAATATACATTTTATACAGAGTGTTTTATTTATCTTGGGTAGTATGAGGAACGTCACGAATATATAACAAAAGGATTTAGGTTTTTAAAAACCAGTGGGAACTCTTTGATTCTCCGAGATAGCCTATGTCCTTCCCCAGGATGCAAGCTATCTCTGTAGCAAATTTCGTCAAAATCGGTTGAACGGATGGGCCGTGAAAAGCTAGCAGACAGACAGACACACTTTCGCATTTATAATATTAAGTATGGATAGGAAATGCCTAACCACAATCACACCTGATGGAAAGTGATGACAAGGCCTAAGACGGAACGCGTTTACCTATAGAAGAAGCATAGGTAATATGTGGATCTCCGGGACGCGTCTCTGTGATAAATTTAGTTAAAAAGTCAGTTAACGGATTGGCCGTGAAAAGGCAACCGACACATTTTTGGGTTTATAATGTTAAGTACTTAGTATGGATACTGCTCCGAATAACTAAAACATCCTGTATATATCCCGGTGAAACGGAAAACGTGAGAGTCTGTTACTCTTATTTTTCGTGAGTTATGGCTTGCTGACATATGGCTAAGTACGATTTGTCTGTGTGCAGAGTATTTTGGGGATCGTTAATGGCTTTTTATGAAACCTGTGTTGAAATTTTTACCCTCAGTAGCTCAAAAATGTGTAGGGGTGTGGATTGCAATTCAAAAGGTCCAAATATTCGTTAGACTATAATATTGTGTCGTATAGATAAACTACAGCCTATCAGATTGAAAAGAAAAATTGCATATTCCCGTGAAATTCCCGTAAAATAGAAAGAATCTGAGTAGGTACTTATATCTCCAGAACGCAAGCAATCTATAAATAACTAGCTTATGCTCGCGACTTCATCCGCGTGGACTACACAAATTTCAAACCTCTATTTCACCCCCTTAGGGGTTTGAATTTTCAAAAATCCTTTCTTAGCGGTTGCCTTTCAGTCCGATCCGTTCAGTACTTTGAGCTGTGCGTTGATAGATCAGTCAATCAGTCAGCCACCTTTCCTCTTATATATTTAGATTAAAATGTTATCCATTTCCTATATCCTATTTTATTATTTTAAGTATTCTATTTATTTCAACAAATAAAAATGCATTTTTTTATCATGTTAGTCTGAAAATATAAGCATTAGGTTATAATCTGTTTGTTAGCAAACTATGTAGTATTTAGGAAAAAGAAAATCTGTAAAGTATGTCGCATAATTTAAGTTTATAATATGGGTAGGTATTATGGATCTAATGTAATATGATTCATATGAATATATAATTCATATTAGTACACTAGAATGAATATTCTAGAGACACATCACATACATAAGCTCTTAAGCAAATGTTAATCAAGAAACTTAACTTTGCTCTTAATTACTTCGTAAAACAAATACAGCTGACGTTTAAACCAAACAATATTCCCCTTTTCAGTCAGTCCTGTAATTGCCGGTAAAAGATTACAGATTTGAAACAGATATAATCGGTAAAATAATCTCTGTATTTCCATATTATGAACTCAGAAATTAAATTCAATTAAAATTATCTATATTGGCGTAATTAAAATCCCATTAATTAAACGATGTTGCCGTGAATTTAATCTACGTTTATATACGAGTATCACGCACTTTCGCCATATTTGAAACATTTAGCGGGTATTATAATCGAATGCCAAGCGTGACTCGGTAAGTGAAAATTAGCCCTTTAATGATAAGAACTAATTAATTATGAAGATAAGATGAATTATAGTACGCGACAGGTCGAGATAGCAATCGGAGTACCTATGAGGCGGGAGGACACTCCGCACACGCGCACGTCACCCGCGCTATGCCGCACCGGTTTGCGGGGCGATCTCACCCCGATTGTCATCTCAACCTGTCGTGAACTATACTTATTTGAGTGGGCCTTGAGCTTTCAAAACGACCTCGTTGCAGAAGACGTAAGCTTTACATTTATTACGTAAGAAGTTTTAGTAATGTGAAGTCGTCACAACGTTTTGGTAAATCGAAAACCTATTTCCAGCCAGGCAGCGATTTCGTTCTAGATAGTTCCATCAATCTTTTCCAATACTGTAACCGTATCGTGCCTGGTACAAAGTGTGAGCTTCTGTATCACTTCTACATTTTTCATTTTATTTTGTAGTGTAAAAGCGATTGCCTAATATTTTTTTAGAAAGTTTCATAAGTACTTAGCGACGTAAAAATTTCCTCAGCATTTTACAAGTAGTTTTTATAACAAGCATATTTTAATATACTCTGTAGCAGCTGATGTCCGCGATTTTGTCCGCATGGTAGGTTTTTATAAATCCTGTGGGAATTCTTAGATTTTCCGGAATAAAAAGTAGCCTCCAGGTCTTTAACTAAGTATATATCCATGCGAAAGATTACGTCGATCCGTTTACTCTGTTGCAGCGTGATTGAAGGACAAACTAACAACAAACCCACTTTTACATTTTTAATATACCTAGTCATTTTACGTAGGCACTTATAACATACTAGCTTACGCCCGCGACTTCGTCCGCGTGGACTATACAAATTTGAAACCCCTGTTTTAACCCCTTAGGGGTTTATTTTTCAAAAATCCTGTCTAGCGGATGCCTACGTCATAATAGCTATCTGCATGCCTAATTTCAGCCCGATCCGTCCAGTAGTTTGAGCTGTGCGTTGATAGATCAGTCAGTCAGTCAGTCACCTTTTTCTATTATATATTTAGATTATAGATTACTAGGTAGATGATGCCTGCGTGGATTGAGTTTTTAAAAATTCCGTCGGAAATCTTTGATTTTCCGGGATTAAAAGTAGTTATGTAGCTATTAATTCAGGATATAAGCTATTTCAGTTACAAAATTCAGCCAAATCGGTTCAGTCATTGTAGCAACAAACATCCAAACTTTCGCATTTAGGTACCTACTGATTAAGTAAGATAACTATCAGCTAATAACAACTTCGAATACTAATCTTAAACTCGGACTACCTACGAGTAAGTATGAGTAATCATATTATACGTGGTGTACCTATGTTTGTGTGGTAAAATACCCACATGATGATGACAGGAACATATTCCGAAATCCACTAAAACATGTCCAAAAAAATCGAAGCTTTCCGTATATGTACAAACAACGTCTAAAATGTTCTGAAAATACAAGTGCCAAGTTTAGTACATAGATACTATCGTACCATCTATCTAAGCTTCCACTTTGAAATCCTTCAATCTGAAAAAGATACTCAATCAAGTGGATTGAAATGTTGGACCTTTAAAGCGTTCCTGTAACGAATGTATTGTTCTCTTAGCACTGAAAAAAGTGCTCTTGCAATATGGCTCCTCCGTTGAACCGCAGCAATTGGTCTGATGAACGAGCAATGCGGTTGTAATAGCAACATCTTTTTTCTCTCGTTTGTGAAATCCCGGATAGAAAGCTTTTGTAAGAAATTTGAACGAACTGAACCTCATACGTTTTCATGACGTCTTTTTAATTTATATAACGCTATTTTCCCGAAAGCTTCATTGGGAATGCAACTTCGTACGGATTTATTTTTAGCTTTTCAATAATTGGAGTTTCCGTAAATAAACTCAAATTCAGTTACAACTAAAATTAGCTTTTAAAACTCATTTTGAATTGTTAATCTGTAAGTAGCTACTTATGTTTGACGAAATAATTAAATACCAGTTAATACCTACACTTTCTATTTTGCGATGGGTTAAGATGATGAGGATGATGATGACGATGATTATCACTGACAAAGCGTACCCACTAATTGTCAAGAACATGTAGTGTTTTTAGGGTTCCGTACCCGAAGGGTGCCAACGAGACCCTATTACTTAGACTCCGCTGTCCGTCCGTCTGTCCGTCTGTCTGTTACCGAAATGTACCTCGTAAAGCGTAATAGGTAGAGAGATTGTGATTCACAGAAAGTTTGTTTCTATTACGATGGTACGGAACCCTTCGTGTGCAAGTCCGACTCGCACTTGACTTATAATTACCACATTAATTAAGCTTGATACATTATAATTAAAATGTTTATAATATTTATATCTAATTATACGGCAATTAGTTATAAGTCCTGCAAATTGCTAATGCGTGTAGCCGCCATTTTAGTGACGTCAGCACGAGACTGAAGTTTCGAGCTGATCGAACATTTTTATTTCGGCTGACGTCAAAATGCCGTCATTTCGATGTTAATGAGACATGGTTCCAGCGCAATAGCAATTTGCGGGACTTATAACAGTTGTAAATAAAGTTACCAATAATTGTCGATTATTTACAGAAATTCAGAAGGCCATTTTGATCGTGTTTTAATTCGATTGCTGTTGACTCCGCGTACCCAGCGCCGGTTTTTATTGGCCCGTCGTTATTATTGATTGCCTCGATTCGCACTCACAATTGACTTAATGATGAACGTTAAATGTTTAATTTTATTAAATGTAAATAGATATAATACTATGAGCGGAATGAAAGATTATATTGCATTCGTTTAAAAGCATGGTCCACATAATGACCTTTACGTTCCATCATCATCATGATCAATGATCAACCCATCGCCGACTCACTGCAGAGCCCGGTCTCCTCTCAGAGTGAGAAAGGTTTGGCCATAGTCTACCACGCTGGCCATGTGCGGATTGGTAGACTTCACACACGTTTGAGAACATTATGGAGCACTCTCAGGCATGCAGGTTTCCTCACGATGTTTTTCCTTCACCATTAAAGCAAGTGATAGGTATATAATTACTTAAAACGCACATAGCTCCAAAAAGTTAGAGGTGCGTGCCCGGGATCGAACCCCCGACCTCCGATTAAAAGGCGGAAGTCCTAACCACTAGTCTATCACAGCTTTTTTCTTTACGTTTACACTATTAAAATTAAAACAAATATACAACAAATGAATAAATTACTAATTATTATTTTCATGCTTATTTTATACTAGGCAATATCCCCGACTTCATCCACGTAGATTTAAGTATTTTTTACAAAATTTTTGATTTTCGGGGATAAAAGTAGTCTAGCCGTCTGCTCTGGAATGTACTCTCTGTACCAATTTTTATCAAAATTGATTAACAGACAGACACATTTTTTTTAAGAATATTACTCATTGATGACTAATATTTCCCTTTCCTTCACCTAAGCATCAAGCTTGTGCTAGGAGTAAGTACGACAATAGTGCAACGGGTGGGGTTTGAACCAGAGACCTTTTGGATTTCAGTCCGCTCCCCTAACCGTTGAGCTATTGAGGCTCTGAAAGGAAATAAATGTAACTCTCTATTGCAACACTTAAACATGGAAACAATTCGCACAAAAACTTTTATCTAATTGATTCCTGCTACTTGTAATATTAAAAAATAACTTCCGATGTGATGTATCTATCTAGTGAAAGTTTTTGTCATAATACGAACTTCAAGCTTCAAGCAAAAAAACCTAAATCCACGAGGATGCAGTCACGGGAAAATAAAATTGAAATACCTAATTGAATAATACCACACCAAAGTGGTGAATCATTTAACAAATTCATTGCACATTACACGAGAATCGGGCTGCAAAATGTTGTTAGAGGAACAAGGGAATGCAATCTGTTTAATTCGGCAGCGCAAACAAATCTCATCGGGCTCGATAAAAGCATTAGTGCGTGCGGCGGGTGACAAACATGCTGATGGATACGACAAACAGGCTCACAGCGGCGACAACATGCAGTCAGTTGTTAGAATAAACTATTAAAATACTAGACTAGCTTATGTCCGCGAACTACATAAATATCAAACCCCTATTTTACCCCATTAGAGATTGAATTTTCAAAAACCCCTTTTTGGCGGATGTCTACGTCATAATAGCTATCTGCATGCCAAATTTCAACCCAATCCGTTTAGTAGTTTGAGCTGTGTGTTGATACTTATATTAGTCAGTCAGACATCTTTTCCTTTAATAAAATACTAGCTTATGCTCGCAACTGGTGGACGCGTGGACTACCCAAATTTCAAACCCCAATTTCACCCACTTAGGGGTTGAATTATCAAAAATCATTCCTTAGCGGATGCCTACGTCATAATAGCTATCCGCATGCCAAGCCCGCTCCGTCCAGTAGTTGCTAGATCAGTCAGTCAGTCACCTTTTCCTTTTATATATTTAGATGATGCCCGCGAGTCGCAACTGCGCCCGCGTACGGGACAAAACGTAGCCTACGTCCGTCTTCAAGATAATATTATAAGCTAACCCTGTACCCATCAAAATCAGTTAAACGAATGTGCCGAGAAAAAAACTGTAGAAAATAGACAGACACACTTTCACGTTTATAATATTAGTATGGATTATTGCTAATAAAAAAAACCATTATTTCTGTAAAGCTACACATCACTCTAGACAAAGGAAAAACAAAGGAAGTTAAAGTCAAAAATTTCTATTATCATCTGTGTGGGAGGCATCAACGAAAACATTGAATTTACCGTACTCCATTTATCAGCGTGAAGGTTTTTCAGAAGAATAAATCCAGGCAATCACTCTCAACAATTTATCCTCGATTTTTTCACAGAGACAACTAATTAGTCTAATGGACTGAGCTGTTAGAGATAATTAACTTCAATGATAAATTGGCAACGAAATATTATCTCCTATGTATAGGAGTTCATGTGCTTATAATTATTTTTGTCCATTACGTATTTTTATTATTAACATACTATTTTTTGGACCTAGTAGACCCGTTGAGCTACGTCGGTTACACTAGTTCTCTTACGGATCTCCTCATTTCTGATTTGATCACGTAAAGAAATTCCAAGCATAGCTCTCTCCATCGCCCTTAGGAATACGAGTACATAATTTGGAAAAGGTATTAAGTACTTACCTAATGTTCATCTTTCACCTGTATGAAACACAATCGTTAGCTATGGATGTTTATGAATTCGTAGATATCACAAAGAATTATCTCAGTACAATAAATGAATAATGTATATTGTAGGTTCAATGTTCCATCGTCCTGCGACAGGTTGGATTATATTATGTGGGCAGAGCATAATATCGTCTCTGGGGCTATTGTGCAAATACAATCTGCGTTTGCACTTCAAACATAGCCTTATTATTCAATTGTGTTGGACATACCTCTATTACCTACCTACTATACAATTTGCATGATAATACATCAAGCTTATAAAATTCTGAACTATTTTGATATAAGATATAATTACTCATCCGTTTCTAGAAAAAGATCAAAGCTATACTTTAATAAAACCGGTCAAGTGGGAGTCAGACTGGCAAACGAAGGATTCCGTACCATCCTATACGAAATAACACCTTTTTTAAAATTTTATTATTTGCTGTTACCTATAGCGGCAATAAAAATACACGTTCTGTGAAAATTTCAACTCTCTACCTATTACCGTTCACGAGATACAGCCCACTGATAGACAGACGGACAGACAGCGCAGGCTTAGTAAGAGGGTCCCGTTGGCACCCTTCTGTTCCCGTTGGAACCCTAGAAAGGAAGTCGTCTCTTTTCGTTTTAACTCCATCTGTAAGCGCTGCGCCTAATAGGTATACGTACGAGTAGTTAGTTCTGCGGCGCCTAGTTGGTACGTTTTAGGATTTAGTTCTGTACTTTAGTTATACTATGACATATTAATTATAAGCATGTATAGAATACTAGTAGTTATGATTCCGTCTCGAGGGCTATTGTTCAAATACAATCCGGGCTTGCAAACATCACCTGATTATTCAATCGGAGCCCACATAATATTATTATTGTAGGATTTGCACGACAATGCACCTAATATTATGCTAATCTAATTCAGTATGAATTAAGTCATGATATTATAATAATTTAATTTGTGTTGACGTAAACGGATGCCAGACTGATTTTCGCAGTGGGTAAGTAGTGCGTGTTGCCAGTGATGACATATGGATCCGAGACAAGGTCGCTAACTATGAGCCTCATAAGAAAGCTCAGTCACTCAGCGGGCGACGGAGAGAGCTATGCTTGGAGTTTCTCTACGTGATCAAATCAGAAATGAGGAGATCAGACATCCGTAGGAGAACTAGAGTAACCGACATAACTCAACGGGTTGCGAAGCTGAAGTGGCAATGGGCAGGGCACATAGTTCGTAAAACCGATAGACGTTGGGGTCTCAAGGTGCTGGAATGGCAATCTCGCACCGGAAGACGCAGCGCTGGAAGACCACCACTAGGTGGACGGACGACATTCGACGAGTCGCAGGGAGCCGCTGGATTTAGGTGATGCAAGACCGAGGCGTGTGGAAGTTTCTACTAGAGACCTATGTCCAGCAGTGGACGTCTACCGGTTGTTAGTTTGTTTTTATTTTAAAGAATATTAAAATACAAACAAACTAACAGACGCTCATTCCAATCAAATTGCGGTACTTAATAGTAATGAAGAGTAATAATATAAAGCGTAATTCAATTACTCGTACGTGAAACAACAATCGTATTACGACACGAACAAAATGGCTTCCTAGAATCGATATTGCACACCAGAATCTTTATTTGTACATAATAGAGTACAATTCGCAAACGGGAATGAACATGCAATCATTTCATTGTTTCATTAAAAGCTTGTAACGCAAGCACAATCAGTGCGACAACGCTTTCTCGTTGCTCTTGCGACCCTTTGTCGATGCAAAAGCCACTTGAAAAGTTTGTCACTCTTTTAAATATAGTAAGCAAGTATAGTAAGTAGCCTTAGCACAAATTTATACATCTCATTAACGCGACGTTGGTAGTATTCGAGTGTAGAGACACTTTAGTGCTAAAGTAAAATGGATCTCTAGTACTTTACTGAAAGCTCAATTTCATCCTTAAATCTACAGCCAGCGCTCCAAGTGGAAACCTTGCTTTTCATCGTTGAGCTAAATAATGGTACAAAAATAGGCGCATAATGATATTATTTTGTTACCTGCACGAATTACATTAAATAATTGTGATTAGTGTGTCTACGTAAACAAATTTGCGGTGGCGACATTAATTATTAATTAACGCGAATTTAATCACATGAATTTCAATCATATCATTTGATTTTGATTTCCAAAAAATAATTAAATTTGTCAGCGGGTACACCAATTAAATTAAAATCAATAATGCGACATTCTTCCACCTTGGCAAGGCATACCTACAATCTACATATATGTCATAGTTAAGAGATTATTTGGGAGACGCTCAATTTATTGGTGAAAATTTAAATGAAATGCGTTCAATACTGATTGAGAAAAGCGCAGACAGAGTCGGCGCGATACGCAAAGTATGTGTACATTATACGTACTAGGCATCTAGTGTTCATGATGGTGACAAAGTACCATTGCTTAACTTTTGATGCGTTGCTTTAGTAAGGTAAAAGGTACCAAACCCTTCTCATCTTAGAATATAACATCACTTAGGTATCTAGGACGAGAATGATGGATGCAAATGTTACAGTAGTTAGAAACCTATCACCAGTTTTACTACTGAAGCAAGGTGAGGTCGTAATCAATAACAAAAAACCGGCCAAGTGCGAGTCAGGCTCGCGCAACGAGGGTTCCGTACTACAGTCGTATTTTTTCGACATTTTGCACGATGATTCAAAAACAATGATGCATAAAAATAATAATAACTCTTTTTTAGAATGCACATGTGAAGCCCTTTCATAGTATGATACCCCACTTGATATAGTTATCTTATTTTGAAAATTGAAAACACTAATTTGTAGTTCATGACCACAATTTAATTTTTTTCGTATCATGTAACCACAAATTCACAGTTTTCAGATTTTCCCCTAATGTCTGCTGTCTGATTCTAGGTCAACGGGAAGTACCCTGTAGGTTTCTTGACAGACAGACAGACAGACAGACAGACAGACAACAAAGTGATCCTGTAAGGGTTCCGTTTTTCATGCGTTTTTCCTTTTGAGGTACGGAACCTTAAAAATAGTTTAATCTCTACTTTTGAAAAAAAATTTGTTTGTGTTATTTTGCTACTTTAAAGCTTTCTTAGTGTAAAACGGAATACTAACTGTTCCAACTTCCATCAAATTTGGTTCTCTAGATCCCGAGATAGGTAAAGTACAGCTTGACTCAAATTGTCCGGTGAAATCGGGGCAAAAGCTAGTTACTGTTAAGGATAGTTCTACCAAATTACAGTTTCCAGTTCCAATTACTTCGTTCAGGTACCTACTATAACGTAGACATCTCTTTACTTAGGCAAATTAAGCGTCCCCAAGTGACACTTCGTCCAATTAATTAATCGAAATACTAAACCAATTTAAACACGAATGATTTATACCAATTAGTTGAGAAAGCAATCCTGGGAAAACAAACAATAAATCCGTTTGTTATTAGGCGATTGCAATTTAAAACAGGCTGTAATAGATGTCAATCGGAATTGAAAAATTTAAAATAAAACTTGCGATAGAGACGTTAAAGTGGCTATCGGGGTATGAGGCGGGGGGACGCCCTGCACGCCCGCACGTCACCCGCGCACGCTCGCACCGAGTTAGCGCGGGGGTTGTGAGGGTGTGCGGGGAGTTCCCTCCCCGATTGCCATCTCGCCCTGTCGCGTACTATAGGTACCGTGACACCGCGCTGCAGTTACAACATAACGTATGTTGTATATTATTTTAACTTTTAGTGTTGTATGCACCACTAGAAAATCACTTGTTGCGTCTACGCTCTGAGCTACGAAGACTACGATGTCTACGCCCAACAAAAGATTACTTATTATCTATTTTAAATCCATACTGAAATTCGAAAGTCTGCCTGTCTAGTATCTACCTATTATTATCTTACTTCACGGTTTAAATACTAATCTTGATGAAATTTGGCACAGACACAGCTTGCGTTCCGGAAACGGAGAAAAAATATTTTTTTCCGGAACATCAAAGAATTGCCACGAAATTTTATAAAGTCGCAGTCATCAGTTAGTATCACTACCCATATTATTACGACTACGAAAGTGTGTTTATTTGAAGGTTTGTTGGTTTATTGGTTTGTCCTTCAATCACTTCGCAATGGAGCAACGAATCGACGTGATTTTTAGCATAGTTAGAGACCTGGAGAGTGACATAGGCTATTTATTATCCCGGAAAATCAAAGAGTTCACACGGAATTTTTTAAAACCTAAATCCACGTGAAGTCGTGGGCATTAGCTAGTTGTATAATAAAGTAAGAACCAAGTGATAATAATATTATAGGGCCTAGGTTTGACCAAGTCTGTATTTCATAATATTACCCCGGTAAAGAGATTGCAACGACTTGGATTAGATGTTGCCCGAAGAGTGAACCACAAAACCCAAACAGCTTTGTTGCAATTTGACCTTTATTCTTTAAGACTTAAGGATTGGCCATATTTATAGTGTTTATACCCTTTCCGAGCAAAAGATCCCTCAATTGTGGCACAAAGCGGGTTTTACTGAATCCCTCTTTGCTTTTCGTTTAAGCTGCAAAATTGGCATGAATGAGAACGGGTTATATTATGTTTGAAAACTCTCAAGTATGTATAGGTGTAGGTACATGTGTATTGTACAAGCAAACGGGCGGTTTGCACCACTTTGTCTAATTAAAATATCAAAATAGACGCTTTATACAAGAAAAAGAGCATAAAAATAAAGTAAATAAACAAAAATTCATCGAGACATTGATATTCTTCCATCTAGTCCGCGACAGGTCGAGATGGCAATCGAGGTATGAGGCGGAGGGGCGCCCCGCACACTCGCACGTCACCCGCGCTCACCCGCACCGGGCTAGCGCGGGG
Source organism: Maniola hyperantus (assembly GCF_902806685.2). Classification (NCBI taxonomy): domain Eukaryota; kingdom Metazoa; phylum Arthropoda; class Insecta; order Lepidoptera; family Nymphalidae; genus Maniola; species Maniola hyperantus. The sequence goes on from NC_048551.1 coordinate 7,969,401, forward strand.
GTTGTACGGATGTGCGGGGCTTTCCTTCCCCAACGCCATCTCGACCTATCGCGTACTATATGTAGCTGATCCAAAATCTACTTCACTTGTAAAACTACGGAAAATACTAGAACGTCGTCACTTGGAACCTTTATGTTTCACTATTTATTCAATTTCAGTGTACGCAATACCAGGTGCTAACGTACATTCAATAACATTTGTAGCAGCAGTTTATTCGAAGGGTCGATGCTTGGAAGTAAAAGAGCTAATATCATTATTTTCAATCGGAAAACGCTCACGAAATAACATGGCTTTCACCTTAGATTTCTTTACGATAAAAATACACACGTCTCACTTCTTTCGCTTTCCTTTATAGAGAAAACGTTCAAACTATTTATACAGAAGCTCTAATAAAATGACTATCGCTCTTTCCTGATTCCCGCTTACTTTCCTCAAGACAGCAATCCTTGGACACTAAGGGAAATGAAAATTAATGGTGGTCGTGAGTATTTTTTCATGTCGGTTTGAGTACACACCATTACTTCCGCTTTTGGCACGGAACCCTCATTTATTATGTAAGTTGGTAGGTAAAACATTGCCCAAAAATGCAGATCACATAGTGGCGTACGGCGCGATAAAAAGCTATCTGGCAATATTTAACACTTAAGTTTTCCTTTGAATTCTAAGAACACACGATGCTGATTTTTCAGATTCAAAGGTTTCATTTAATTTTATAATAGGTATTTACTTCTAACAAAACTTCATTATCGATATCTTAGTATGAAAAAGGGAGTCAGGGATAAGAGAAGCTCCACAGAAGCTCCTTATAGAAGTAGTAGCATATTACTATAATACTTATTATCAATTCGTCATAAGGGTGAAAATTTATTTCATCAGTCTGGCAGTAGAGTTTTTTTTCAAGTCGGTAGAGAGACTTCAACAAACAATAAATAATCCAAAATCAATATGATACCTGCCGATGACTTAAAAAAAACATTCCTCCTATATGTTTAATAACTGATGCCTATAAGTAATGGCTTTTCCAGATTCTAAAGACCAAAATGTCAGGCCAAGATTGCCGTCTCGAGGAAAATAGTTCCCTTTAGCAAACAAAAATTCATTTTGACCATCCTTCATTATCCTAGCTGACAGATTAGTAAGCGCCGCTCCATCAATCCAATTAGTCAGAATCGAGAAAAATTACAAAAATATATTTAGCCACGCTTTCGTGAATTATGCGTTGTGTCCCAAAATTACTTAAGAGGATAAATGTATTATGAAGCTCAATTTTCCGGGAAAATGTGCTCAAATTTATTTTGTGTAGTAAAGCCCAATCGACTCTGTTTTTCGAATTTGTTAATTTTGAATATTGCAGATTAGGGTGACTTCGCATGTTTATGTTTTCGTACCTACACCACATGAGCTGTGCGTACACGTTGTAATTTTTGTGTAATAAATTTGTAACTTTTTTTTTGTAACTTTGAACTTGATATCAAATTCCAGTAATGTTGTAAATGTCATGTAATCAATCCATATCCATACTTATATCGTAAATATGAAAATGTGTCTGTTTATCTGTAACCATTTTGTGAATGTTACAAAATTTGGTACCGCAAGATATAGTTTGCATCTCAGAGGTTTTTGTCGGGGAAATTAAAGAATATCCACAGTATTAAAAAAAACTAAATCCAGGCAAAAGAAGCCATGGACATCATACGTATTTAGTACGTAAATATTTTTCAGGTGGTAGTATCTGGGTATGTCATTCAGTCATCATATAAGTTCTATTTACCTAAGCACACTTATTCTGCCAGTCTGTAGGTAAACTTGAAAATACAAACTACTCTATTTATAGGATCAACAAAAGAAAAAAACCCTTATATGCTAGAAAATAGAAGCACTCTGTTAGAACTCACACAATATATTAAAGTCCGACATAAACTGTAGATACACATACCAAAATAAGTACCAAATTATTTTGACGATTCAAAAGCACTTGTAAAAGTTTTTTTTTCATTCAACGAGGTAACGCTGCCAGCGTGGGCACCCTGCCTCGTTGCGGTGGTTTAGTATAATATTTTCGATCTGTAATTTTTATGTTCAATTGTTTAGATTCGTTTTATTAATTAAATAAATAATTTATATTGCAAAACAAAAAACAAAAAAAAAGTTTATTCGAATAAAAATCCATTCCATTCACTAAGAAGCATAAATTCATTGAGAAAGTTTAGGCACCATTCGTTCTAAAAGATGTAAGTATATAATTTGTAAGCCAATTCATGCTCTTAATGTGTACAGTGTATACCATTGAATAGAGTTCGCCGAGATGCTTTCAGCTCTAGATGAAACACAAACTGTGTCAGTGGTAGCGGCCGAAATTTTGGACCTATTTGTACCAAACGAGCAGTCTTGTACTCAGGTAATATAGTTTCCGACGTACCCGTTCCATGCGTAGCACTTTGGTTGCACATGAAAGCAATATAATCTATCTAGCCACAAACATGGCAAATCTAAATATATAAAAGGAGATTGACTGACTGACTGGCTGATCTATCAACGCACAACTCAAATTACTGGACGGATCGGGCTGAAATTTGGCATACAGATAACTATTATTACTTAGACATCCGCTAAGAAAAGGTTCTCGAAAATTCAACCCCTAAAAGGGTGAAATAGGGGTTTGGTGTAGTACACGCGGACGAAGTCGCAAGCATAAGCTAGTGGATAATGAAGCTACCTAATTGAGTTGATAGGCATACCGAACGTTTAAATTGACGATGGCATGGCCTATAGGAGAGTAAAGGTGTAGTGGCAACGGACCAGGCATATAGTTTGCAAAACCGACAGACGTTGGGTTTTCAAGGTGCTGCGACCTCACGCCGGAAAGCGTGACGTTGGAATACCCCCTACTAGGTGGACAGTCGACATCAAACGAGTCACAGGGAGCCGCTGGATTATGTCGTTCAATACCGTGGCGTGTGGAAGTCCCTACAAGAGACCTATGCCCAGCAGTGGACGTCTATCGGTTGATGATTATGATGATGATGTCAATGTTGCAAGGCAAATGTTTCTGATTTCCTGATTTGCTTTCGATTTCATTAGTTTCCAAAATATACCTAACTAGCTTTTGCCCACGACTTTGTCCGCGTGATATTATTTATAGCATTCAGGGGATAATGCAGCTATCTATCAATGAAAGAGTTGTGAAACATGAAAACTTTAGCTCTTTGTAATATTAGTGTAGATGTGGAATGTACCTAGATATTACAATAATCTTATGATGTTGTATATTTAAATCAAGCTTAGCTTCTGAGTATTAAAATTAACTATTTATTTGAAGCAACGCGACGAATATTATACAAAATCTTCAACGAAACTCGTTAAATTAAATAAATCTTTTAATTAAGATGCAATCCTTTGCTAAGTAGATAGAAAGTGCTTACCTGAACTTTGAATACACGAAGTTGTGTTTCATTTATCATAATTTGCCTCTCAAGTAATGGGAACTAGGTAACGTCCCGACACTTCCGCACTACCTGATTTACATAATAAGTAACCAAACTACGATCTCTTCATGTGCTTGAAATTCAAATATGAACTCTAGTTTTCAACAATTAAGGTTCAATTTCTTCAAGTGGTATCAATAAATTGCTCTACATTCGATCAATTCTCACATGCGTTCGAGATATTTGAATATGAAAATGGGAAAGCTGCAAACGTATATTTTACTAGTTTCTTGTGTATTTTAGGGTAAAATTTGTGTGTATGCAACAGTTTATCCTAAATCATCTCCTCTCATATTTTTTTTACACAGAGCGAGTAGTACTTTTGACTTATTACCTACTTAAAATAGATAAAATGTTTTCGTTCTCTAGTTGTTTAAGTTACGGTTTACGTTTTTCTAGGGGCAAACCTTTCAACCTCACCGACCTCTAATTAAACGTAAAGGTCAGGACTTTTGATTAAATAACGTATTTTGGTCATGAACATAGAACAAAGTAAGGCTTGCGAGTCATGATGCTGCGCTCCGCCTCAGAAAGACCAAAAGTCATTAATTGTGGGAATGAGTGTAATCTTTTATAAACTCAACAAAACTCCGCAATGAATTTTAGACTTGCCTTTACATAATTTAAAGTCTATTAGTCTCCTGAAAAAAAATGTACAACACAATCGAGATTATGGTGATAAAAGATCGTGGTCTAGATTATATGGATTTTTTTTTTTTTTTTTTTTTTTTATATTTGACTAACCAACAACATTTACACATACACAAGTATTTACATACAAAAGGATTTATAACTAAAGGACACATAGCATTAAACGAAAAGCTGACTGACTGACTGATCTATCAACGCACAGCTCAAACTACTGGACGGTTTGGGCTGAAGGACATACAGATAGCTATTATGACGTAGACATCCGCTTTTTTTCCGCTTCAAGGATTTTTGCAAATTCAACCCCTAAAGGGTGAAATATGGGTTTGAAATTTGTGTAGTCCACGCGGACGAAGTCGTGGGCAAAAGCTTGTTGCATAATATTATTGTAAATTGAATTTTTGTAAAGAGCAACCGCCGGGTTTCTTACTGGTTCTTCTCGGTAGGAAAAGCATTCTTAACCAGTGGTGATGCATTTGACGATTAAAAAGTAAGTAAGTATCAGTAAATGTTTATTTGAATGAACCTATATAAACCTAATTTTTAAATAAACCTATATAAACTGTAACCACAATAAGTAGTAAGTTTTGTATGAAAGAAACTTAACCGAAGCACAAGGAAAAGATTTATTTAAAATTCTATGAAGAGCATCACAAAAACTCGATCTGATAGTGTTGAAAGAAACCGATAGGCAAATACCCGCCCCGAATCATGACCTAATATTGGGCAATTTATCACCGACAGACCTTTGTGCTCCACCCATCAATCTTGAACTTCCTTCGCGCTCAACACTCCAACTAATTATTGTCGATCGTGCCCTGACAGTTTACTTGCGGATTTCGACACTTTTTTGCTATCTCCCGTAGGAAAATATTGGGTAACTCGCATCGGTCTAATATACTTTATCTCTATTCTCTACTTCAAAAACAAAGTAACAATCCACGTTTGTTTATGTACTAGCTGATGAAACCTTAACACTTGAACATAATGTTTAATAACGATTGCAAAATATTTATATTCAAGACCTCTTGTCATCGACAATAAATTTCAAATATTGGAATTTTTAAAATGACAACTAAAATATTTATTCTAAAATAAAACTTAACATCCAAGCAATAAGTCTAAAGTTTTGAGTAATTTAAAATAAGCTTTTTGGCTGATATTTTTCAGCCCACATTTGAAGCACTTATTTCATTTCTTGAGCATTTTATTACAATGAAATATACTCATGCAAAAACGAAGACGTAGTAAAAGTAGAGAAGTAATAATAAAGCACACATTAGCATACTTAGGTAGGTGCGTATAACGTAATAAAATAGCTGTATGCAGCGTGGCAAAGATGAGGCCATTTGCTTTATTACATTACCATCATATCCCCGTTAAATCAGTCAAGTGAAAATGTTCCCCGTAATTTGATACAATACAAATGGGGGTTTTTACGAATTTCCACATCTGCCTATTTCCATTAGCTATACAAATGTCTACATAACACGTAGATTTGTATAAAATATTTTTTACTTCTTCTATACTTACTATTGCAAAAATCGATTGTATTTGTACTGAATAGGCAACAAACAAACCGACAAGAAAGTTAGTTTTAAAATATAATGTAAAATTACACCAACAATTATTTTTTAAATGACGACATTTGAATCTAATATCTTCGCATCCAATTCAACTTAGATTATAATTAATCTAATTAAAATATTAAAATCGTTAGGTAGGTACATTGAAATTAAAACTTTTTTTTTTTTCAAATTTTAAATTATGTCGTGGACATTTTTTTAAACACAATTAAAACTTTAAACTATAAACTGAAATCTTAATGAAAATAATTTCAAAAATACAATGAAATAAAACTAAACTAAGTATACGAAAGGACCTGCAGATTCTAAAACAGATTTTTATTTATTTTTACGCATAATAGTTTTTGATTTATCGTACAAATTGTCGAAAAAATACGACTGTAGTACGAAACTCTCGGTGCGCCTGACTTACCTACACTTAGCCGGTTTTTTTAAACGGTATAACCTCATGGTTTTTACTTCAGTAAGTAAGTACCTGAGATGCTAGCAGCATTTTGGCACAGTTATTGTGATTTTATTTTTTGTATAAAAAACTAAAGTTGTTGCAAAATTAAATCTATTAAAAAACCTAGGCAAACAGGGCTTGCATGTGCATAGAAAATTAAATTTACAATAAAAGAGGTTTAGCTTTTATGCTTACTGCTTAGCCGAAATATCCTCGCTAGTTAAAATGAGCCCGTGTTAAGCGAGTGCAGGCAATTTGCATAATTGGTCCAATCTGAATTTAGCTTCGAAAAGTGGGCATACGTAGTGTGCGAGTAGGATTTCTAACTCACGACAGTTGATTAAATTACTGAAGATAGTCAATGTTGGTAATGGATTTCTGTATTTTGTTGAACTACTTGAAATAGCAAAATTATTATTTCAATTACTTATACTTAGTGATTTCAAGTTTTTTTGGACATTAAATCAGACAGATTGGGAACTTTGCAATATCTTTCGGGGATTCACTAATAAACATAGCTGGGTACCAAAAGTAGGGAGGTAGCAGTAAAAAAAGTATTGTTATTTGCTACTTAATATCTTTTGGAAAATACTGCAAATGAAAACGCGCACCGAGGGTTCTGTACTACAATCGTATCTTTTCGACATTTTGCACGATAAAACAAAAACTATTATGCGTAAAAATAAATAAAAACCTGTTTTATAATGTGCAGGTGAAGCCCTTTCATATGATACCCCACTTGGTAGGTATAGGTATCTTACTTTGAAAATTGAATTATTTTTTCATGAACACATTTTAATTTTTTTATGTGATGTGACCACAAATTCACGATTTTCGGATTTACTCTTTTACTTGTGCTATAAGACCTACCTACCTGCCAAATTTCATAATTCTAGGTCAATGGGAAGTACCCTATAGGTTTTTTAACAGACACGACAGACGGACAGAGAGACTGACAGCGAAGTGATCCTATAAGAGTTCCTTTTTCCTTTTGAGGGAGGAACCCTAAAAACCATTAAAAACTGTTTTACTCATTTAGTCCATAGACTTACTTTCGTAGACTCTCCGAACAACATTGCAAAATTTCAAAACTTTTGGAAATATACCCAAAAATAGCCAAAATAAAGTTTAATTCGGCTAGAGTAGTCTAGTCTAATTAAGTCTCATTTTGGCTATTTTTCCAATAGTAGTTTACAAAATTTCCAATAGCATTATTGGAGATTTTGTGCTAAATAGGTTCGTGTACTAAACATTACTATCTAGCTAACTATAATGGCATTCGGTTCTACGATAAAACGTAGGTTTACACATATTTTAATATAATTGGGTCACTTGGGTTGGTTAAAACTACTTACCTACTACATTTCAGCCTTATCGGAAGAGTATCCTTAGGAAGTGCAATCTTCGAATTAACTATCAAAAAATCCGCCCAAGGGACCTTGCGTTTACGAACAAAATCAAATTCACTATAAGACAGGTAAAGCGTTTAGCTCATCCATAATTTTGTTAATAGACATAATATGTAATATAAAAAGAGCTTTGGTTGTTGCATGAATTAGTTAGCTGTTTATAAATAGGAAATAACATTTTGGAAATAGTGAGATATTTGAGGACTGAATCATTATCATCATGATCAACCCATCGCCGGTCTTTTACTGAGGACGGGTCTCCTTTCAGAATAAAATGCTGTAGGCTGACCAAGTGCGAATTGGCAGACTTCACACACCTTTGAGAACATTATAGAGAACTCTCATTCATGCAGGTTTCCTCACGATTTTTCCTTCACAGTTCATTATCAATTAGTAATATTTAATACGTACCTGGGTTCGAACTCCTGACCTGCCAAATAGGAGGTGGTGACTACTAGGCAGACAGACTGTCACGGTATTGAATAGTCCTACCACTTCATTCAGACCTAAACTACTATCTGTTAGCATAATAGTCAAGCATATTCAAACTGTCAGCCACTTAGATTTCGGGCAGTTTCCACGATTTTATTGTCCCAGAGTTCATTTCAATTGTCCTAACCAAAGGGCAAACGGACAGGTGTCATGTGATTCGGGTATGAAAATAAAATAGTGAAATTGATCGCAATACTCACGGAACGCTGTGTCGGCATCGGCACTTACAAGCGCAAATAAAAATTGAAAAATCTGAACGCCTCAAATCCCCCGAGAGCCGGTCCTCGCACGTTCTACACGCCCCTGTCTCCCTTCGAATCACGAAACAATGAACATTATTTACATTACCCGTTAAAGAAAATACGCTGCATTTACAGTTAAAGACGAGGTGAGGTGCAAACTGCCACACTGGATAAGAGTCGGCAAAACAATTACAAACCACGAAACGATTGTTAGAAAGTCGACTAGACTAAAATGTATGTATTAAATTGAGGAACAGTTAGAAAGAATTCTTCTAATTCCCAGTCCAAATAATAGGTAGTTTTGTTTCCGTTAATTTGACAATAATTTCCATTTAGCTTATTTTAAATTAGCATTTTTTTTATAGTCAAATCATTATTTTTTAACCAATTAATCCGATTAATAAATAGACTCTTATGGAATAAATAGAAAAATATTAGATCTATGAATAGAAAACACAAAAGAAGCTCCCGAAGGATTTATGTTAGTAGCACCAAAAGAACTAACTTCTTGTAACACACATTTCAACCGGACACGTATTACCGGCTCCCGTTATTACAACTATTACTTATAGTCAACAAGAACTCTAGTTTATTATAATAAACTTAGCAAGTATGTACGTGTGAACAAACTTATAGCGTCGTCTATTTCAATATTCTTGGGCACGTAGGTAGTATGTAATCCTCATTTGCGTCCACCATACATTTTGCTTTGCGTAACACGCCAGCTACTTTATTACATGCAAAATTAAAACTAATAGTTCAGGAAACACGAGCTATAATAGCGTGGCATATGTTACGCTGACCTGTTTATTTTGCACCCTATGTCCTTTAGAGCTAGTAGTACATTCTGTTTACTATTGTTCGTCTCGGAAAATCGTTTGTTTTTCATGACTCGTCGTGTAACAAGATGCTTTTTGTAGACATAATTTCTAAGAACATTTCGGCGAAAATAAAAGTCGTCTGCCATCTAAGAAAATGAAAGGTGCTTTGCGGTGTCTGTTTTACAGCCACTCTGCATGATTATGAACTTAAAGCTGCATAATCTCTATGCTCTTGGCAGCGGTGGTTCTAAAGTTTAATGGAGAAACATGCTTTTAACCTATAAATACAGATGATATCTGGTAACTATTATAAAAATAAAAGGATTACTATTTTTCATATTGAAGAACCTTAATACCCATTATCCTGTAAGTAATTTTATAAAACACTGCGATTTATAATTTCAGTAGCTGCACAGTCATCAGGTATAAGAATTTTCGAGTCATGAAATCACTATCCATTTTATTATACCTAAATACGAAATTATGTTTGTAGAATTTTGTTGTTTTGTATGTTTATCCTTCAATCATGCCGCAACTGAGCAATGGGATAGACGTGATTTTTTTGCATGCATATATTTATAGATATGAAAAGTCACAGCTACTTTTTATCAAGGAAAATCAGAGTTTTGCAAAATCCACGTAGACGAAGTTGCGGGCATCGTCTACTAGAATCCATACTAATATTATAAATGCGAAAGTGTGTCTGTCTGTCTGTCTGGTAGCTTTTCCCGGCTCAACAGTTTACCGATTTTGATGAATTCGGTACAGAGTTAGCTTATGTTCCGGGGAAGGACATCTCGGAAAATCAAAGAGTTCCCGTGGGATTTTTGAAAAACTTAGGTCCACGCGAACGAAGTCGCGGGCATCTTCTAGTTATAAGTAAATAGAAGGATAGAAAAATAAACCAATTACAATATCAAAAGAAGTCATAAAGAAAGTGGAGCTCATACGAAATTTCCGCTCGACCAAAACAATCACATTAATATTTCAGGCGTTATCAGTAATGTTAGTATAACCTGTGATAGCACGCCCGCGATCGCCAGCTAGATAAAGAATCGGGCCAGCGACCCCATCACTCTCCGCCATTTTGCGAAGCCCCTATCGCGATCTAAGAGCAATTGTGCCACTGGACTAGTCTTTAATAAATCCCGTAGCACTTTCAGGATTAAAGTAATTCATAGAAGCTAGTGCTTCTATGAATTACGGCGGATGCGATACGATCTCTAACTCTATTAAACTTGGATTGGATGCGGTGGGTCGTCACACGGCGCACCAAAAGACTCATTGGTTACCAATGGCATGCCTATTGAGGATAATAAAAACTATGGACCGGAAGCTGGAAAACAGTTTTTGATTTTAAACCACAAAACAGCGAATCAACTTCCTTTCGAACTTAGAAATATAACATTCATCGTCAATCAAATTGATCATACATAAAATCAGCGGTACAATAATTTAATCACAAAAAATAAAACCGTGAAGTTTTTTCAAAAACCGCAATGTTCATCAATCCGAATTGATAAAAACACCATAAAATAACCGTGGGCTTCATTTGAATTGGCGCATTAAAATCACAACTGAATATTTCCGGACGCTTTGTCAATTAAGCGTAATCAATCATCAGTTTTGTTAAAGTTGCGGACAACAAAAAGTACTCCAAAATATGGATTTTAAAAGCCATTAACAATGCATGATTCGGTTAATCCATTCATCCTGAGTTCCCTCTCGTATTGAAAGCAAACTACGTAATGTCGGTTACGGGGCTTTCCATTTACATGAATGATTATTCAAGTCTAGTTTGCAAGCAATTTTGGTCGTTTATGATTTGATTTCAGAGGTTATTATTGTATGTGAGTGCATCGGTCAAAGTTTATCTGTGTAGACCACATAGAAGGCATTGTTCGCTGGTCTATGTTAACTTTGCCTATTCAGATGAAAATGTTTAAATATATAGCGTCAGTTTTCAGTTTTGAGAATAAATAATTATAATTTTATTCCTGCATGAAGTTGAAACTAAAAGTGGAGGGCAATACGCGCAATTTATAATTTAAAACCACGTGATTCCCTTCGAGACAAATTCAAGAAAATATATAAATAAATATATTTCCCTCTCAATATATTTGCAACAATATAATTTATTGCTAGACAAAATATTCTTAATTACGGAAAATTGATGATCTACACAATAGGCAAACCAGAAACCGTATAATAAGCTTCCATCTTCGCGTAAGAAACGCTTTGCGTCATCATTCCTTATACGCATGCCTAGGGTCTGGAATACTCTTCCTAGATCAGTGTTTCCTCCCAATTATAATCCGGGTATCTTTAAAACAAGAGTAAATAGGCACCTACTAGGCGTCCCATCTTAGGCCTCATCGTCACTTCCCATCAGGTTTGATCGTGGTCAAGCGTGCGCCTATAATGAATTTAAAAAAAAATGCTTGTGACTCCTACGCTCCGTTGATAGGTATGTGTGTACCTTTCAACTTAAACGGAGCAAATTGACCTGTGACAGATGGACAGACAGACACACGATAAAGGTTCCGTTTTTCATTCGGACGACGGATTCCTAAAAAGTTGCACTGGAAAGTGGATTTTGATTTCATAACAACTTTAGCGGAACTGAAAATAAAACTTTCCAAGTATTCGTTCCGTGACACGGTATCAAAGCGCTTATCTTATCCTACTTTTGAAGTAATTTAATTAAGCTTCAGACTTACAAAACACTCGAGTATTACTATGAAGTATGGATCATAATTGAATTAGCTAATTTTTTATTCCTTTAGTGGCTTGCATATTATTAACGTTTATGGAACCTTTTATAGTTATTTATGCAACTGTTGTATAAAGAGGGGCATTAAAACACGAAACTCGGCTTCGCCTCGTGTGATAATAGTATGACTTGAGTGTTTTAATACCTAATTATCAACAGTTGCATACAAGACTTTATCTACACCCATAATATTATGAATCCTCTATAAAAGATTCTGAAACAGTTAGCTTACTGGTACTGCTAACATTAAAACAGCCAGTGCTAGTAACTTAACATCATCCATTACTGAGTTTATACAAATAAACTAAGTGTTAATGAAAGAGTTATTTATTGTAGAAGTAATTTACATTTTGTATAGTGCACTTATTAAAATTTACTTGAATATTATGTTCTTTAATGTTGGAAGGTCCCGATCCCGATATAGTTCCCGATCCCGGTACAGTCTCAGTACACTCATTCAAATACAGAGTGAAGCAGTATTACCTATCATTAATATAGAGTATTTTATATATTATATGTATTTATATTTTTCATATATTATGTATATTATAATTATTTATGATAAGTATTATTATTGTATATAAGTTGATTTGGGTATTTATTATAAGATATTTATGTAGTTTATTAGATTCTAGTACCGTAGACCTATTCCACTTCTTGATACGCCTTACTCACAACCTTGAATGGGAAGCTGGAAGAAATCTCTGTTTAGAGATAAGCATTTCCAATGTAACTTAATTTATTATTACTTTGTAATTACAATTTTTGGTACATGAATAATAATAAAATAAAATAAATAGTTACTCGGCGGAATATTTATATTTAAGTACCATTTCACTATAGCGTTTAAAACACAGGCAGGCAGGTTTAAAATATCTGAAAATTCTGGCAGTGTCCTCTCAAAACATGAATCCCTCATTTTTTTGTAAACAAAACAATAAAAATATCGAAGAAAAATGGCGGGGATTCGAATAACTTACTTTTTTATAAAAAAACTCGCGGCGTTCTGGTAGTGAAACGCGCGTGAATGTCAATGTTCTTTTTTTGAAATTCATAGAAATATCCATAAATACCACGGATCACGACTTGAGGTTCGGTTAGAACGAGACAGATTTATGCCAGCAGTATAGCGCTGTCTCTTTTTCACAGGAGTGTTATAATGAAATTCAGTACAACATTATAACACTCGTTTGGATGCTTTAATGGTTATAAAGATATTGGGTGTTGTAATGTTGGCAATAAGCTAACTGTTTCAGAACCTTTTATAGAGGATTTAAAGCATGGGTGTAGTTAAAAATACAAATACCTTTTCTATTGATAGGTGTACCATTAAGAAATCATCTTTAAGATAATAATTATTATGTAGGATGTTGAAATAGGTTAACAAGTGACTTCGTAGACACGTAGAGCCTTCACTATATTTTCAAACAGTTCTTCAAGAACAATGAGTTCCGAGCAGTTTTCATGTCGGAAGCCGTATTACACTGAACATTAGCTTCTACGATAAGGTGCCAACACAAATTGGTGGAGGCACGCAAGCACACCAATAGCGCACATTAAAACTCTATGAACATAATAGTTTGACTTGGATTCTATTAAAAGTCATTAAAATCCTTTGGCGGGTTGAAAACTGAGCTACTGCCGGTTAGATCGTCCAAGGCTACTGCAGTATATATCCTACTTCTTATTCATATTGCGAAGGTGCATTTGCTTGATGGTTTGTCTTTCAATCACGCTGAACGGAGCAACAGTTCGACGTGATTTTTGGGCATGAATAGGTATACTTAATTAAAAACCTGTAGAGTGGCATAGGCTGCTTTTTATTTCGGAAATTCAAAGAATTCAAATAAAGAGATTTAAAAAGAAACTACGTGACTATGTAGTAGGTTATCCGTTGGCAACTCATAAAAGTATAGAATTATAGATATAGAAAAGTTCATACCTGTAGGTACAATTAAGCTGTGCAGGTCAAACGAAGCATGCCTGCCTACCTATAAAATTTGTTGTAGGTTATCCAATTTTTCTGCACAGTTTAACCAACGGAAATACAACCTTATAAATGGGATATATGTACCTACACACAAAAAAAATCTAATCCATAAAAACAAACTATTCATGTACCTACCAACGGATAGCTTTGACAAAGTTCCTTCTAAAAAAATATGTATGCAGCGTAATTTTAAGGCAATAAAAAAACTTTTAGGACCGTAAAAGCAAAGTTGAGAGATCGATCAGATGTCCCTAACATGTAAATTGAGGCAGCTATAGGAAGCTGTTAGTCACCGCCCTTCAACGCTTCAGTAATAAATTAAAGAGGATATCTATTGAGCACTTCGATCTACCAACGAGATTGCAGCGGAAGATTGCATAATATACTATCGGAAGTTCTCGAACATAAATTATGGGCTTATTCAGCTAAGAAATAGAATGCGGTGCGACCTAGCTGCAACAGTGTAAATCAAAGGGCTTTAGCTGTAGATTCTAAAACAGATTGTTATTTATTTTTACGCATAATGGCTTTTGATTTATCGTGCAAAATGTCAAAAAAATACGACTGTAGTTAGGTGCGTGAGTGTGACTTGCACTTGGCCGGTTTTTTTATAAACATATCCTCGCGGACGGCATCGTGAACATCAGCTTATTTATGATTTTCTACAGGTAAATGAGTAAACATATCATTTAGCACTCTTTCAAAAGTGCCATAGTTGCAACCAAAATAATATAAAAAACCAAAGTAATTCTTTGGTCTTCCGGGATAAAAAGTAGCCTATGTCACTTTGTAGATCTTTACTCTTTAGCTATACCCATGCCAAAATCACGTCAATCCGTTGCTCTATTGCGACGTAATTGAAGGAAAAACCAATAACCAAACACACTTTCGCATTTATTATATTATGGGTAGTGATTACGCGTACCTACGGAACACAGGCGCATTGGTTGCGAATGGCAGCTGTTCAATGTGTTCACTAATCACATCACGATACTTACCATTTTTTTACTTACATCTTAGTTATCTTGCAGACCACTCACATACGAACACTGCTTGTGACATTTTTGCCGCTGTTATACGGTATATCTGAATACCCCTAAGACCTGTACGCTTAGTACGAGATTTTATGTCTCACCAACGTTGATAGTATTCGAGTGTCGAAACACTTTCGCGTTATAGTAAACTGGATCTTAACAGCCTCATTTTAAAGCTCAAGTTTGTCTACACATCTACAGCCAGCGCTCCAAGCGGAAACGTTGCGAAATTAAAATCAGAGGCAATTGAATTTTTGACTTCAATTCAAGGCTGTTTAGGTCCATTTTTCTTTGACGTTATTGTGTTTCGAATCTCGAATTCTAGCAACGTTGGTTAAACGTAAAATCTTATACTAAGCGTACTGAATTCAATTCCATCTATTTTATCGCGAACGCCGTAGGTAGGTACTTAATTGTATTTGTATTGCGAAGCTGACAGCCTAGCAGCGTGGTGCTTAATAGTACGTTCAATAATTCGTACGCACGACCAACACCCGCTTAGGCGAGCTTTACAATAATTACTCTAATGGGATGCTTCGGCTTCGAGCTCGGCCAGTTACCAAACACTGAGAAGATTGCCTTGATACAGGAATCAGTTTGATCACCCTGTCAAGTAATTGTCTTAAATCACATCGCTTCATATATCCAATTGTTTCATTATGCTTTTGCAATACGCCTATGAAATCCAAACTAATATTATAAACGCGAGTGTGTCTGTTTGTCTGTAAGCTTTTCACGGCCCATACGCTTAACCGATTTTAACTATGGTACAGATATTATATAGCTTGCGTCCTGGGGACGGATAGGTATCTAAGAAGGCTACTTTTTGTCCCGGAAAATCAAAGAACTCTCAAAGTATTCTTGAAAAACCCAAAATCTCTGCAGATGAGGTCTCATCATCATCTATTAGTATAGAGTTAGCTTGCATTCTGGGGACGAACATATAATAGAATATTTTTTAACCCGGAAAATAAGGAAGTTCGCACAATTTTTTTTAAATAGCTAAACCCATGCATGCGTACGATATCGCGGCCATCATTTAGCTACTATATACTCCATTGCTATGAAGCTTGTTATGAATCAGAGTTCATAGATGTAATTTATAATGTTGCAAAGCACTCAGTCTAGCTTAGCTTAGTTTTATCCTCAATCTTATTTTTAAGTTGACAAGATTTACCCGAGATCAACTTTATACTACCTTTACTTTAGTAGTAGGTACCTACCTATAGTACGCGACAGGTTGAAATGGCAATCGGGGAGCAAACGCCCCGCACAGCCCCCGCGCCAACGCGGTGCGGGCAAGCGCGGGTAACGTGCGAGTGTACGGGGCGTCCCTCCGCCTCATGCTCTGATTGCCATCTCACCCTGTCGCGGACTATACCTGTATTAATATTCCTTTTAACATTTCACTCAATTATCTCGGCTGTCTAAAATTAATAAACTTCTACTTCGGAATATTATGCCAATACCTATTAATTTTAGAAACAGTAGGTAACAGACAGTAAAAGCTCAAAGCTCAGTGGCTCAACGATTAATATAACGGAATTTAATAAAAAAAAACCGGCCAAGTGCGAGTCAGACTCGCGAACCGAGGGTTCCGTACTACAGTCGTATTTTTCGACATTTTGCACGATAAATCAAAAGCATAATTGAGTTTTATTATATTATGTATAAAATTTAAAGTACGAATAAAAAGGTTAAGTTAAATATTAACCAATAGTGAAATTTTTACATGTATTTCGAAATGTTCTTAATTCGTACACAAAAATAACATTAGCTGTCGAAAATTGCGCAACATAATACCTAACTTTTATGTCCCATAAAAAAAACTTAAGCTATTCCTCAGTTTTGGGGATATAAAACCATAAAGAAACTTTGAAAAATATTGCTCACCTAAAGGGCGTCGACAATGTCGATTGCCTACCATTTATTTTCTAGGATGTAATAAAGCAGTTACATAATCGAGTGTTGCTAGTTTTTATACCATTGGTAGTTTTATTGACTTGCCTGGTTTTTTGTTACTAATTTAAAAACTGGATCCAAGGTAGTTTTTTCAGATACATTTGTTGGGGAGTAGTTAAATCATATTATAAGTAAGTGAGACAGAATACATTTTCACTTCCGTGGGGTTTCTCACAGCACATCATGGCTTTTTTTAAATGAACGTTACTACTTAAATTTTATCTATATACCTCCAGCAGGCTGCAGACTTAGCACCAAAGTTTGACGGCTACAAAATAATGATCTTCGCTGACACCACAGCATTGGCTTAAATGCCAAAATACCGTGAATTCAGGCAATTCTGATTATTCAATGAAAGTTAGGTATGTTTCAAGTTATTGTTTTTTTTTAAACCAACAATACAACTGTTTTTTAAAAAAAAAAAACAATTTGTCATTTTCACACAAGTTATCAACAGGGAATGTGTTTAATTATTTTGATACGCATTGCTTATAATGCGCGATATCGTATGAAGTCACGCATATCCATCCTTCATTTTATTCCTGAAAAATTTAATTTAATATTCCATAAAGAGTTTTACAACTTAGAGAAAGAACGTAAATATATATTTACTCTATTAATTTATACAATATAAGTTGGTATCTATATTATAAAAAACTGTTTAAATAAACTCTGTTGTAGAATTGCCTTGTATGACAATTATGTCCACGTAGGTGGAAATATGAAAACTAAGCAATCTATTTTATTTACTTGTGATACGGATGGATACGGATACTAAAAAATATATGAGCACAATGCACATATACTGTACTATAAATATTCACTTCAAGCGCATTTGCAAACATTGGGCATTTCCATATTTTTCCTTTAATCCTCGGCATTCGTAGCAAAAAAATTATATTCAAAGCGCCATATATTACAGATAGCAGGTGTGCGATTCAGGAATAGTCCCGTCGGCAAACATACGCGGGCCATTATTATTATAGTTGCGTAGTAGCCCGAGAGCTTGTAGAAAATTTCTAGATATGTTTGATATAATGCCTCCCAAGTCTCAACCGAATTTCGGTCACGGCAGTCATCTCCATAGGGATTATAATTTTTGGATATAATAGGGCTCAAGTGTGTGAAAACATAGGCACACTCTCTATTCAGTCACTCTCATAGCCTGATGGGATGGAAATTCGACACGACCGGAGAGAGAACACAAGACGGGTGGATCACGCTTGGCACCAATTAAGTCACGACTGAATATCCCGCTAATCTGTTTTTATTTTAGTTTTTATATTCAGCTATTAATTTTATTAATAAAATTTAAAAATTTCATCTCATATACATGACATTCTGGCTGTCAGGTCTTAGTTAAACATAGTATTAGTAACGCAGGAGAATCACTTTACAAACTTGCGAGCACCTCTTCAAATTTTTCTACTAACTCTTGAACCAAAGTTTTTGCTCTTTCGTAGGCATTTCGTAGGCCATCTTGACATATCGAGGCGAGGCACGAAGAAGTGGTTTGTCATTGATTCAGTGGCACATCTGGCGACGAAACGCCTCGGGCTTTCCATTCTGATGACCTGACTTGACATTTTTATTGCTTGCCATTTTTCCTGCGGCCTCCAAGGCATTCCCGTTTATGGAAGCCACGCGAAATATTTTGGAAGTAAATGAGAACATGGTATCGTATTACACCTATTATAGGTGTGGTTTTAGTAGGCTTATATTGTAAAAAAAATCTGTATTAGGTACAAAAAAATGGGGACACATATTTTAGGTACCTACATATATGTACAAGAATCCTGATTCTGCTATTTCTAGTTTTTGTATTTTATTATTTTTCTCTACACAGTTGCATTTCTTCACTCTCTTTATTATTTTCCTCCAAAGAGTGCTAGTTACTACTTTTGGTAAAAGCAATAAGGGTGCCTTCGCATTTCTGGTTTTTGAGTATCCAATATTTTAAACTTCTCCAATAAATATATTGTTGTTTTTTTTTTGTGGAAATAAAGTCGATTCAAAAACTCGAAAACATATATTATTAAACTCTTCAAAAAAAAATTAAAAGCTTTTAACGCGTTTAAATCAATTTTCCCTTGACAATAAAAATATGAAATCAACATCGGGGCGAACTAATTCAAAGTTTGTCGTGTTTCGACAGAAGGAAAGTTTTGTTTGGTAAACAACTGTCAAACTACGCTACGGGTGCTCTTAAAACAAAACACAATTTGTCATGATTGATCAAAGAACTTGGACGAAACAAAGACGTTTTCTAAACAATAACGCCACTTTATTTTTAGGAAATTTGGCATTTTATTAAGGTGTATTCGAACTTATAATTAATGAAGCTTACAATGAGATAAAAAATTGTTTATGCTTTAATTTAGAAAACGTCGCCTTCTTTTATACTACGCTACTAATAATTTATTAAAACTTCCAAAGATCATAAAATCTGGATAGGAAAATTCCTAAATAAATTTTGAACCAATCAGGGCTAGCACAAACTATCTAGGGATCCAATTCGAGCATTTCCATATTTTCTAGGGCAAAGAAATTGTCAAAGAAGTAGGTAGGTAGTTCCACTGTTTTGAAATAAAAATTTTAGTAACTTAATTATTGTATGTAACTTTAAAATGACTTAATTATTGTATGTAACTCAGACCTTTTATCGGAAGGATCTAACTGCCAAACAAACAGCTATTTTAATCCACGTTAAATTGAGGTATTTTAAAGAACCTTAGATTAAAAGATGTCTATTCCTTTACTTACTACGTCGCATTCTCAAAACTACCTCATTCCAGCAATACTTACTTTCTTTTCACAACGACCACTTTTAATTTTACTTCAACCCCGTGAGTTTACTATGAGTTTACAATTTTTCCATTCGAAAATTATTTTCATCGTATATCAAAATAAACTCAATCTCACGTGTACGGTGTATACTTAAACAGATGCCTGGAATTGTATTCCAAACCGTTATCTGTATGTTCTTTTTTCAAAAACGAACGAGTTGTAGCAGTCACGAGGCTTTTTCCTCGAAAACTCGGTTTCGGGAATAAACAGTGCGATAAATATTCATGAGAGAGGCAAGCTTTCTTGTCATAGGCCTTGAGAGCCTGATGGATGGCGTGTCAGGAGCCTTGCT
This sequence comes from Maniola hyperantus, assembly GCF_902806685.2. Classification (NCBI taxonomy): domain Eukaryota; kingdom Metazoa; phylum Arthropoda; class Insecta; order Lepidoptera; family Nymphalidae; genus Maniola; species Maniola hyperantus. The sequence continues at coordinate 7,989,427 of NC_048551.1, forward strand.
TTACTTATATTAAACAAAAGTACCTTATTTACGAGTACGTGTGACACCCGATTATTGTTGTCGAAATAAGAATTCATTTTCCGTTTTATGAAAAGTGTTTACCCCCTACATTGACCGAGAGTCGTTTTTCCTGTAGCGCATTTTTTGAAGCACGCTCGATGCCTAATCAAAAAGTGTGTAAACTTCACACTAATAACTTAGTTCTTAGTTATTTTGCGTACAAAATGACTTTTACGCGCTATTTTAACTTAATGTGTCAATTGTTATGTCAAAAAAACGATTTTAGTCACAGATCTGTCATTTTAGTCCATATTTTAAAGGTGAACCGTACTTTTCATATGACAGTTGACCCATGGAGTTAAAATGGCGCGTGAGAAATGACTGTACGGACTATAGTTAGTTTATGTTGTCAGTGTCGCTCAGTGTAGATATGTGTCACACACAGCGTATGAATTTATCTTCACTTTTTAAAATACCATTGTATGAGCTTTGCCTATCTGGAGTGCACTTTTAAAATACAATTGTATGAGCCTATCTTTACTTTTGAAAATGAAAATATTTTTGTAAACATGTAGGTACATATGTATGTTACGAGAAGGATACATGGGAACACAATATATTCAGTGACAAATTTGGAATAAACAAAATTTCCTCGGTGTTGCTAGCGCCTGATTTCCGGCGAGATTCGGAATTCCGTTGATAGCTGCCTACGGCGTTCACCGGAAACACCTAAATTTAGGAAATTTTTCTCCCGTAAGACATCGGCGCCAAGACACAGGGGTGTGGAGCATTTGGCACATTCATCTTATACTCCCGCTGCGACATAATAAGAGTTAAATGCTTAACATCCAGCACATCCGTAGTGCGGCAATGCTCTGTGGATTGATTTCCTTGCCAACTCGTGCCAAAAGCGTTTTTATGGGCCGCTTTTGCATTTATTCTGTAAATTATATTCTGTTTGTTTAAATGGTTTTACGCTATTGAATACTTTTATCTCTAATCTTATTTATGTTTATTTGCAAGCTTTGTTTGTAGCTTACAATATTTATTTCGATGCCCCTTTTGGTTCGTTATAATGGCCTAGTTGTGAGAACGCGGTGATAGCCTAGTGGTCAACAAGTCCGCCTTCTTTTCGAGAGGTCGGAGGTACGATGCCGGGCACGTACCTCTAACTTTTCAGAGTTATGTTTTTAAAACGATTAAAATATATCGCTTGCTTTGACGGTGAAGGAAAATATCGTGAGGAAACCTGCATGCCTGCCAGTTCTTCATGTTCTTAAAGTTGTGTGAAGTCTGCCAATTCACATTGGGCCAGCAGATCCGTGGTCAATAGTGGGCCGGTAATGGGTTCATCATGATGATGGTGATGGCCTAGTTGTGGCAACGCATATTAATCGATTGGGATTGTTAAGCTACGTGGACCCAACGACAACTGTATAGGTGACAAATTTGGCTTTTTCGTTTCCTCCATGACTCGTAGAGCATGTTAAACTGTCAATCCCGATTATTATCACTAATATATTCTGATATTAACAGTGAAAACGTCGGGTCAATGTATAGCATAGTCAGGCAATATATAGCATATAGCATAGTAATATAAATACACTCACAATCATGAGAAACAGGCTAGTATAATTTTATAATAGTAGAAAAATTCCAATATCATGTGCCTATCAAAATATGTAACTAAGTTTTGATCGATTTGACCCTATAACAGTCAAACGTCAGGCCCTATTTATTGCATTATACCTATTGCTATTTATTTCTTTGTTTATGTTTTTTGTCCAAGTCGCAAACATTATTAAATGGAATTCGTTTTTTGTATAGCTCCATCAAAATCGCAGACCCTATTAGTGAAATTGCTGTGACCGGCCTTCCAGAGAATTTCCTTTACTATCCAGATGTATTGAGCTCAAAGATACTTATGTCTATTAAAACAGAAAAAGGACCTTATTTTTTATAGGCACCGTATTTGTTTTCGATACAATAAATAAGCGACAAACGTCCTTGTAACTACATGGATTAAACCTTGCGTGTATCTACTATCTAATGGTAAATAAGTAAAATTATAATATTTCAAAATACGGTAATTTTATAATAACTATTTTAGATTTAAGTAGTCCTCACTGCTAAGGCCCCTGACCCGTTTCCATTAATTTAATAACGGTAGGAGTTTTCTTGGGATAATAATTATCTGCTTTAGTACTAGGTCTAGACCAGGGTAGATTAGCTACGGAAGTTCGGAGATTATCTTTTTTACTCCAAAAAAATCCATAAGAGATATGGTTTCGATGCCAATGTTACTTGGACATACTTTGCCAAGTAAAATAATATTATCATTCAAAATAATTTATTAAGTCTCACTAGCTTGGATATTTCAGAAACAGAGAAAATGTACTACTTATGTGTATAAAAATGTCTATTTGTTTTTAATAATAATTTGTGTTTAGTAGTATAGTAGTAGTAGTTTGGTACTCTTTCACTTCATGATACTCGAATTACTTTGATAGTGTTGTTACTCAAATTACTCTGAACTCATGACCTATGATGATGAGAATGAGTTAGTAAGGATGTACGTCAGTCCTAACCTCTATATATAGGTAATTATTGCAGAAATCGTATCCCTGTTTAATTAACTCTAAATCCTGTACCCGTAGTATAAGATTTTACGTCTCACCAAACCAAAACAAATTCCAGAGTCAAAATACTTCCGTGTTACAGTAAACTGGATCTTAAAAGCCTTGTTTTAAAGCTCAAGTTTGTCTACACTTCTACAGCCAGCGCTCCAAGCGGAAACATTGCGTAATTAAAATCAGTGGCATTGAATATTTGACTTCAATTCAAGGCTCTTTAGGTCCATTTTACTTTGATGTTATTGTGTTTCGACTCTCGAATTCTAGCAACGTTTGGTGAGACGTAAAATATTATACTACGGGTACTGGAGCTTTACTACGCGTCCTGAAAGTTTCCCACTCGTTGTAAGTAGGGTTACTACTGAGAGACTACTCTTAAACATACTAAAATATCTATAATAACATACCTGATTCAATTTAAGATTTAAGTTTTTTTTAGAAATTTAAGAAAACAAAATAACTTTTATTTATTTTAGGTATAGAAAAATCGACTTTAGTACATTTTAGTTACAGATGATAGCCGCGATTTCACCCGTGTGGATTTAGGTTCTTTAAAATGGTTACTCTTTGTTTTCTGGAATAAAAAGTAGTCTCTGTCGCTCTCCAGGTCTTTAACTATACGAAAAATTACGTTTAGTTAATTATTTTTAATAACCCATCCGCTCAACCGTTTCAACCGCTCAATTTGGTACAGAGATAGCTTGCATCCCGGAAATTTACATAGGATGCCTTTTATCTTAGAACATCAAAGGGTTCCAACGGGATTTGAAAAACCTAAATCCACGCTGGTGAAGCCTCGGGCATCATCGGGTTAATTAATTTGTGAATGTTCTGCTTTTAGTTTTTAAAGCCCGCATAAACAGTTACAGTTCTTGCAATTCACGAAGGCTAGTGAACTTTACTTGTGGTAACATCGTTTACATGATCATTGCGTAAGTGTGCATGCATGTCGGACCAATCAGTCGCGAGTAAGCGCTGTCAAACGCACATATTTAGTGTACCTTACGTATACCGATACGACTTAAAAACAAGCATGAGTCAGTGGCCTTCGTGAAATGCAAGAACTATAAGAAAAAGATGTCCTAAGTATATTGCGATAGGCCGCTGACATAGAATATAATATTAATATACAACCCCCCAGAGAAATCCGAACGATAGTGCTCGAGGCGCGCCCTCATTTATCTCAACAATCAAACAAACGGCACGATAATGACGTTACTTACATCCCGGCATTCTTGACTTATTATATTTTATTATATCATTATTATACATAATCTCTTCTTTATGCTTTTCTTTAAGTGCATATTGGCAAATCTCACATATATCTTGGAGAACAATATGAAAAACTCTTAGGCAGGTTTTGAAACTCACATAACTCTAAAATGATAGATGGGCGTACTCGGGATCAAAACCCGGAGCACCTGAATTTGTGCACGAGTAAGTAGTTCGTTTCGTAGCTAAAGTCACGGCATTTGACAGCTCTAAATTAAATTTAAAACTGTCAAACTGTATCTGTCCTTTTCGAAATGCATTGGTAAGACGAGGATGCGAATACTCTAAAATTTAAGTGTGCACTGAATCAGTACCATGGTATAGGTAAATTAATGTTATTTTAATTTATTCATATAAAACTCAAATTTATTGAATTTTGTCAAAAATGATAAATGGGTGCTCATTTCAATAATAATTATTTATCGAATACAATTTTTAATTTCCGTTTGAAAACTGTTAATAATTAATGAATGAGTTTCAACGAGCCATACCTACAGTGTGAAATAAATAATTTTTGGCCTAGGTAATATTTTCCTCGGTCGTGTTTTCAAAATAAATATTAATTCACCTAACTGTGTTATTATTATTGTGATTGTATTTCCTTAAAATCCATAATACGAAAGTGATTCTGTCAGTCTGCATGTCTAATACATTTTTACGACTCAACCGCAGAACCTCAGAACCGATCTTGACATTTGGCACGGAGATACTGTTTTTGCATTGGATAACCAACCTACATATAGTCCGCGACAGGTCGAGATAGTAATCGGGGAGAAAACGCCCCGTACACCCGCACTGCCTCCGCGTTAACCAGGTGCAGGCGAGCGCGGGTGACGTGCGGGTATGCGTGGCGTCCCCTCGCCTCATATCCCAATTGCCATCTCGACCAATCGCGTACTATATAGGATAGTTTTTATCCAGGGAAAACAAAGAATTACCACTTAGAAGTTTGACGGAGACGTTCGACATCTTAGTTCTTACCCATATTATAAATGCGAAAGTGTGTTTGTTTGTTGGTTTTTCCTTCACTCACGCTATAACGGAGCTACGGATCGACGTGATTTTTTGCATGGATGATGTAGTTAATAATCTGGACAGGACATGAGTAGATTACTTTTTATCTAGGATATTTTTATTTCAAAGAATATTAGACATTTTAAATGACTAATATTCCCCTTTCCTCTCCAACTAAGCGTCAAGCTTGTGCTAGGAGTAGGTACGAAAATAGTGCAACGGGCGGGGTTTGAACCGTCGACCTTTCGGTTTTCAGTCCACTCCTCTACCCGTTGAGCTAAGGCTCTAAAAGGTCTAAGGTCCTAGGTCCTAGATATATCTCCAATAAATGATAAGGTAGCCTAGTTCTAGAGTAGGGCTGCCAATTGGAATGGTATTTCGTAAAGAGTTCCTATGGGATCTTCAAAAACCAAAACCAAGCGGCTTTATTTGTCGGCACTAGTTAGAAAGTATACTTATAAAGATAAAAGTCGCACTTAAAAACCCTAACTTAAAATAATGTACCCAACTTTTTTGAGCATTACACATAAAAAGCACCCTATTTACTTCGCTAAAAGTGACAAATGCTATCTCTCCGGGTTAAAAAGGCAAATAAATATTGTTATAAAGGACTCCTTTATCTTCCGCATCTAGTCACATTGGCCGGACCGCTGTCCATCCACCTTATATATCATCTTTTCAACGTTTTATCACTCCACGGGCGAGGGAACTCGGACAATTGCGTAAAATTGTGGATATACAAAAACGAACGTTTTTTAAAAGGGGACTGTCGAGAATGTTTCGTAAATTCGTTGCAAGGGATGTATTTCATACATAGATAGCGGTATAATATTATGTGTTACGATGACATTCGTTTTGTACTTGACTAGCGTATGCTCGCGACTTCGTCCTCATGGACTACAAAGCTCCAATTTCACTCCCTTAGTAGTTGAATTTTCAAAACCCTTTCTTAGCGGATTTTCGTCATAATAGCTATTTGCAATCTGCATGCCTAATTTCAGCCCGATCCGTTCAGTAATTTGAGCTGTGCGTTGATAGATTAGTCAGTCAGTCAGTCAGTCACCTTTTCCTTTTATATTTTTAGATTAGCTGACTAGCTAGAGTTTAGAAAGAGTGTGTTTACCTATTAATTATATCGTGAAGTTATATTACCCAATTACAAGAAAATTTAAGTAATGATGATTAATTTAGCAATATTTTAGCAAATGACAGTTACAGAGGCTGGAAACTACAGTACGCGGCAGAAAGTCATAGAAAGTAATGTACACCTTTAGAATGACAATTCGGCTTTGTAGAGCGTTGTCTCTGTCACTCATATGTGACGTTTGGTCAGTATCGAGGACAGAGACAGTAGTCTATAAAACAGCTAACTCTTTCTAAAGGTTGATGTACATTATTTTCTGCGGCCTACTGTATATTATGGCTGTTGTGCTATGTAATCTGACGTCAGCAGTTTTGTCGACGTTGCACTTGCCCTCTCCCGAACTGTTGGCTCGCGACCACCTCTACTACAGTTTATCCATGTATTTGTAACTAAATATAAATATTAAGCAGATGTTCATCTTAACTTTAGAATCATCTCTTCAGCCCAGTTAGAGAACTCCGCGCAACTCGCAGAGAGTGAGAGACCCGCTCAGTCCCACATATGCTACAGGTACTTACAATATCTTTTCCCTCTGAATTTTTAATTTAGAATTCATGACATAAGGTCAAATTACACATTAATTGTACACTTTCAGGTAAAATAACATCAATAAGCTACCTTAAATACAACTAAAACCAAAACAAATCCACTCACTCACAAATCCCCGCTATCTACAAAATGCATACACAACTATGAAAGTATATACGGTCAGTTTAAAGTTATCCTATGATTCATCAAGCGAAATTGAACTCTACTACAATATCTTAAGGTATAAGTATAGTTTCAAATCTGTATACATTGTGTCGTCCACATTTTCTCCGGTTTTCTACACGGTTACCTCTCGAGGCACTCAATGATGTACATGAATAGACTGTCCGACGTAGGTCTTTTCATCGTTTATCGTATGGCACGGACGAGGGAATACAATCACTACAAGGATTGAATACTTGTTCAGATAGGTTAAAGTAGTATGTTAAATATGTGCGCGGATTAAATTAAACGTTGTATTTTTTATTGAGGAATGCTGTTTGCATAAAGGAATTAATCAGTTATTGTTATACGTCGATAACAAACGCCGCAGCCGCAGTGGATGACGATGCGACGTTCAAATAAGTAACTAACTTCAAAATAGATTCGAGTCCGTGGAATTTCAACTTTGTACACATGCACATTAGAATTACGCTACTGAAGCAACAAAACTGATCGCACATGCAGCTATACGCAAAGGATAACGCAAGTATTTGCTCTCGTTCCTATAGCAATTTATTACCGTAGCGTGTAGAATCCACTAGCTCATATCCTCATAGTTAACGATAAGGGATTTTGACCAAGAGTTAACAATTAAGGGAAGAGTAAAGAGAAACTTGTGCAACCTTATGTTTTTTTTTTGTGGTCTAATTAAGCTTAAAAGTACTTTAACTGTTCAATAAGCGGCAGGTTCTCAATCAACGAAATACGCACACTAGATTGGCTATTCCAAACAAGATAACATGATGGCCAGTGTCATGTTTTGTTTAACAGATTTTTGGAACAGGATTTTTGTTCGGAATAGTCATTCTAATTTATGCCCTCGAGCAATTTACAAAACATAATCTAACCTTATCTTTTATTAAATGTGTTCATGTACAAAAATAGGCTTATAATAGCAAGGCTCGGTTCATTAATGATAATAAAGGGGTGTATCGCGTCCATCAATGTTAGTTTTAACGTGACCCAAATAGCGGTATGGTTTTATGTTATTAGCTAAAATAAAGTCATTAAACAATATGGGGTCATATTGTATAATAAAACTAGTCAAGTGAATGTGGCTGGCCACAAAGTTATTAATGTTTTATAGAACGCTTTATTGGATTAAAAATTCATAATTATATTTTACTACTTTCTAGAATTTAGATTAACGTAAGTGGTTTTAATTGGACGTAAAAGCGGTTAGCTGTAAGTACTGACGTCATTAAAGCACAAAATGTATAATAGTACTAACTATAAAAAAGATTTCCCGATATATTAAAAATAAAACAGGTTAGTTTATATTGGTTTTTAAATCAAATTAATTTATTGATGTGGCCATATTATCTGTATTTGAAACATTAAAAGAACCATGAAATAATTGAAAGTACGTTTTCTACAGTTTTTCTCAAAGAGCATTCATATTTTTGGAATGCAAGACACTAAAATTTTAATTACCAAGGGTAGGTATACTGTGTATTAAAATACTAACTGTCGTACTCAGAGTCGCTTAATCGTTACTTAAGTTTAGTTAAAACGAGACAGAGCTATATCTCCCACATAAATCTGTCTCGTTTTAACTTAATCTTAAGTAACGATTAGCGACTCTGAGTACGGCAGTAAGTCAATCAGACCCTAATACCTAATACACCTTTTCTTCTGAAATGGGAAAACAATTTACAAATAAAATTCTAAATAAAAGCTTACCGTCACTCGTAATCTTCTTCATCCTTACAGAAATATACCTGAAAAAAAATACAGACGGTATTACGACCAGTCATAAATAAGAAGTGTATTTAATCTCTAATTATACTTATAAGAGAAAACGTTCAAATATCGCAATATTAATAATTCAAAACGCGTTTAACGTTTTCTTTTGAGTGTAGGCAAAAACATTTGTACTTTTTCATTTTGTTGAAATACAACCTTCGTACACGCCCGTCTTGCTTATACAACGGACCGGGGAGTTGTAAATCATTTTAATAATTGATCCGTTGGAAATATTCACGATATTCTAGCGGGAGGTAATACTGGAAGAATAGATGAAAAACGCTCTAGCCCTAAATATTTTCCCTCAGGCTACGGTTTTTACGAATTAAATTTAGTACCTACGTAAAAAAGCACTGTATCACGGTAATGTTTTGTTGAAACTAAGTAGGAAGTGATTCATAATTCAGGATATTTGATTAAAACATTTCGGTGTCCACAGTATCGGTAATAATGATGATGACATATTCATCATCATTATTACCGATCACCCATTTTCACGATTTCGGATAAGACGTTGAATAGGTTACTAGTGACATGACGAATTACTTGAAAAATTCTCGATTTATATTTTTCGGTTTCAGACTGGACTTGGTGCATAAACGCTTTTAGGTCCAGTTTCTTAAGAGGCAGTTTTTACATTGGGATTGCCGTTAAAATATTGACCGCCAATTAAAATTAAAATAAGTTGCAAAGTTGTAAGGGGTTTTTAACTATGAACCAAACTTTATCTTTAATCATGGAGGCATGAATACTGACTTAAGTGTAACCCACTTAGCTTTTTTTGGTGATTAAAATTTAAAGGTGACTGACGACTGTTATATAACTTTAACCGTCAGTCATGCATCTGGACCGTAGTCAAAACTGTCACGTTCTGACACGTTCTGAGTTATGAGCTCTACATAAATATGAAAGTAGTACTATAATAAAAATTGTATTTTAAAAATTCAAACGCAATATACGAGATAGCGATGTAGAAGATATAACGTTACCGTTTCCTGTCTCCAAGGGAATTCTGTCAGGAAATGCATTTGGTAGCAAAGTGTGTGTTCTTGAATAAAATTCTCAAATTCAAGCATAATGGTGAATGTTGATTGTGACCTAGTTGTGACAACCAGTACTCACTGATTGTAATTGTTAAGCAAATTTGACCCAAGTTAGTAACTGGATGAGTGACCGATTTTGGAGATCCAATTAGATGAAGAGAGAGCCTCAATAGCTCAACCGGTAAAGGAGTGGACTGAAAACCGAAAGGTCGAGGGTCAAACCCCGCCCGTTGCACTATTGTCGTACCTACTCCTAGCACAAGCCTGACGCTTAGTTGGAGAGGAAAGGGGAATATTAGTCATTTAACATGGCTAATATTCTTTAAAAAAAATCGGTCTTTCCGTTCCTCAGAAATCACGTTTTAAGGTGTCAGTCGGTCACAGTTATTATCACTAACATCTGATTTTAACTGTTAAAACAAAGACAAAAAATCTCGTTATCTTAGTCCAGTTGTACCTATGCGGAATGATCTGAGAATCCAACGCTTTACTATCCCACGTGAACACCTACCATTGTGATTAATGAAAAAAGGTCAACCTTCAGCAATGGGGAATATGACTATTGTTAGACGGCGTAAAAACTAGGTGATTTTATTATCTGTGGCGTGCTCTGCGGAGTAGCGAATCTATGCGAAACGTCATTCTGAAATGGCGCGTAGAAAGAGGTGTTTGCTCTTGTGCTCTTATAATTAAGAATTACTATGTGAACAGTGAATAAAAGTCCTCTAAAGGATATCAAAGTGATTTTCATTCTAATACTATAAAGAAACTCAGATAATATTACCGGATCACATATTGCTTGCACATAATTTTAACGTGCTCTCGGTCGGTTATTATTACTAAAGTCTGATAATGACTGTGAAAAATCCTAAAAGTCGAAGCCCCGTGAGGATTTTTTAAAACTTAAATACCCGCGGACGAAGCTGTGGGTATTGTCTAGTTAATAACACTAATATTATAAAGGCGAACGTTTTTATTTGTATGTAAATGTTTGTTACTCTTTCACGAAAAAAAACTCGATGTATTTGGTTGAAATTTAGAATGGAGATTATACCGTGGATACATATATACCTAGACTAAACCTATATCCACGAAATCGAACGAAGTCGTGGGCATCATCTAGTAATAAAATAAATAGAGCGCATTTAAGTGTTTCTTTTCAATCTGCCGTCTAAAGAAAATAGACGTGACAACAATTGACGGCTAATTCATAATTTCCATAACAATGGGAGGGAAATCTAAAAGAATAAGGACGTAGCCTCGCCAATCTCTTGTAGTCAAATTGATTTCTCGAAAGCTGAATTCATTCCTTTATATTCGTTTGAAAGACTTTAAGAGAAATTGCTTTTAATGATGCTGGCTATACTTTTTTTTTATTTAGATACAAGTTAGACCTTGACTGCAATCTCACCTGGTAGTAAGTGATGATGCAGTCTAAGATGGTAGCAGGCTAACATGGAAGGGGTATGGCAGTTTTTTATTAAACCCGTAGGTAGGTACACCTTTGGTTTCTACACGGCATCGTACCGGAACGCTAAATCGCTTGGCAGCACGGCTTTGCCGGTAGGTTGGTAACTAGCCACGGCCGAAGCCTCCCACCAGACCAGACCAGAAATTAAGAAATTATAAAATTCCGAACCCCTGCCAGGAATCGAACCCGGGACCTTGCTTACCGCTGCGCCAGGGAGCTTGTACAGACTACTATATACTTACTTAGTTAAGATAAATTTTATTAAAATATGTCATGGCGCGACATTTGATCGAACCCATGCATTTTCGGTACGTTTATTACCGACCTCTTTACTGACACAAGTACGGTGGACCTACGATTGCCGACCTGTTTTTGAAGCTACTAGATTTTTGTCATTTTGGCGCTAATAGCAGCAATTATATGAGCGTCATGTGATCGTACAATGAACTTAATTTTGGTGATGAGACACCTGCCAACATAGTGTCAACTCGAAAACCTTTAGAAACAAAGTGTCATTTTTAATTTCCAGTACGTTCGGTGGTGTGTTTCGGGATGCACAAAAAATAACTGTCATTTTGTATGGCACACCAATTCCAGCGTACTTATTTAAGTCTATATCAGTGTTTATTACTCCATGAGTATGTTATATCTCCCCGAATTTGGACATCGGACATGTTCTTAAGACTGGCATCCGTAGTAACCCGAATTCAGTATAACGACTGACTCAGAATTATTTTGCTTGTCTCTCTCTCTCTCTCTCTCTCTGCGTTACTTTCCTCATTGTTGAGGGTCGTGACTATTTTCAATTAATCACATAATGATAGGTGTTTTGTGGGATAATAATACTCTGCTTATAAAAAAATTATCTGTTTCAAATGGTAACTGCAAAAAGTTGAAGAATTTTAGATTCTTATGATAAGAAACGGATATTTTGATTGATCATCATTCATCGCTAAATGACAGTAGGGGAAATATTTTTGTAAATGTAGATATCAAGTGACAAAAGGTGATATTTTGTTTGCTTCACTAATGGTGACCTTCGCACGAAAGGAAATGAGCGGTACCAACAACCATTAAGTAACAAAGCTGCTAAAAATCCGAATATAAATGTCAACCATAGTTTCATTAGTAGCTGCTGCCGCACAGAACAGTTTTTTTTATATTCTAGGTGCTGCAGGTTTGTGAAATAATAATTGAAGTTGATTGAAGTCATAAGTCCCGCAAATTGCTAATGCGCGTGGCCGCCATTTTAGTGACGTTAGCACTAGACTGAAGTTTCGAGCTGATGGTATATTTTTATTTCGGCTGAAGTCACAATGACATCATTTCGATGTTAATGAGACATGGTTCCAGCGCAATAGCAATTTGCGGAACTTATTATATTAATATTACACGAGCCATCAAAATTGTACTAAACAATTATTATTTTTTACTAAATTGCCATATCAATTCAAAGTGCTTAATTTAATTTAAAACATGATGCAAAATGACAGTTCATTTTTGTGCCGATTCAAAGTCCCCATCGAGCGTATCGGAAAATAAAATTTTACATTGTGTTAAATGGTTTTCGTGTTAACACTATGTTGGCAGTTGCTTCGTCATTAAGTCTTACAAAAATTAGCGCAAAAATGGCAACAATCAAGTTGCTTCAAAAACATGTCGGCAAATGCAAGCTCAACGTACTTATATAAGTACTTATTAGCTAGTTAGTGTAAAAGACAAAGACTCCCTTGATATACGAAAAAGCCAGCATTTCAATTATTTGGCAAAAGTAATGGTTCATTGCGTATGTCAACTTAGCTTTACAAAGCCATTCAAACTTTGATCTTATCGACTTGATGAAAGTTTGAAACAAAAAAGTCCCTGCCATCTGGCTCCGGCTCTCTATTTAATAAAAACATCGATTTTGGAGCTTGGAACTTGTGAAATCCATATTTTAATCTCAAGTTAGATAATATTAGTAAAATTCCTTGATGTATAAGCACTCTACGCTCGGGGGCCCAAAAGTTTGGCGAACTCAATAAACTTGAATTATGACTCCGGCGAAGATTTACGTCTAAGAGATTGACTGTATTCGTTAGGCCGTTTGCGAATAAAGACCGCTATTAAAGGCGCTGTATACCTACTTCGTGAATTATGTCCTTCTAAATAATGGCGAAATCTCTTACGACACGCGCTTGTTGTTCAAGTTTATATTTATTTGACTTTCTTTAATAAATTTTATGAGATTCTTGGTGTCTACTTTTTACAAGAGCTTTCACAATTGAATTACAAAAGCTCGAAGAAATTTTTTGTAAAAAAATATTTTTGTGTGCATCAAAGATTTAACAAAAATGTCTTGTCATCAAAAAAAATTGTGTAGGTACCAGTTTGGAATTTGGATCTCTTTCTACTGGTTCGGCAGTTATGTGAAACTATGTGAAATATCTAACATTAAAATCATCAACATGAGCAACACATTGCCGGCTCATTGCAGAGCACGGGTCTTCTCACAGAGTGAGAAGGGTTTTGGCCATAGTCTATCACGCTGGCCAAGTGCGGATTGGCAGACTTCACACACCTTTGAGAATATTATGGAGAACTCTCAGCCATGACGGTTTCCTCTCGATGTTTTCCTTCACCGTTAAAACAAGTGATATTTTAATTACTTAAAACGCACATAGGTAACTCTGAAAAGTTAGAGGTGAGTGCCCGGGATCAAACCCCTGACCTCCGATAAGGAGGTGGACGTCCTAACCACTAGGTTATCAGAACTGTGCTATCACAGCTTATTCAATATAGGTCCCATAATAGTACTGCATCGTCCTTACCTTGGTACTAAGAAATTCATAAATACATAAATGAAATAGCATGATTAGGGTTAATTCAGACCACCCGGCGGAATCCGTCCGGTCTTATTTACATAAGCTTCATTTATTCCTTCATACCTGTAAGCAGGGATCACGCGGATACCGCTACTCAACTGTCTAAAATTGATTAGTATGACGTCCACGCAGAGTAATAATTTATTAGAACATGCCTAGAAGAAGATTCTTAAAAACTTTGCGGTTATACGCGTTTTGGGCGTAAAAGGAGCACCGCGATTGACTGAACGAGGTTTTTACCGCAGTTTAAATCGCATGGCTCGCATCCAAGCGTTATTCGTATGTCTACATATTTTAAGATTTATTAGGTAGTATAGTTTATAGAATTTAAGAATTATATTTATGACTAGCTTATGCTCGCGACTTCGCCCGCGTGTACTACACTTTCAAACGCATATTTTACCCCCTTACGGGTTAAATTTTGAAGGATCCTTTCTTAGCGGTTGTCTACGTATATGTATAGCTACCTGCATGCCTAATTTCAGTCCGATCCGTCAGTAGTTTGAGCTGTCAGTCAGTCAGTTAGTCAGTTTTACCTTTTATATATTTAGATATTAGTTGAATGGAGAAAAAATTACTAAAAAGATTTTTTTTAATATTAAAAAGAAATAAAGTTCAGTGAAGTCAGCTCTCAAGCTACGAGGCAGCCCCTTCACTAAGTCATGCGATAAATTATAAATGAAATATTCAAAACGCTTTGTGCTCTGGTGTGAAAAACTAGGATAATCCCACCACTTTACCAGCTTAATCAGCTAAGGATTAAATGGTTTTTATAGATAATGGTTACGAACAAATTAATGAAATGAGTTAAAATTATATATCAAGTATGAAAATTAGTGTTACAATTCATATAGTAAGAGCGGTACCGCACTCATCATCACATCAAAGCGGGTCAACTTGATTATTACAATGATATAGATAATCACAATGTCGTAACTCGTAACACTCATACAATCAACGCAACGCATACTTAGAAAATTCTTGTCCAACAATTGACGTCTCCAGATTGAAAATATTTGAAAATATGAAGGTACTGATGGTGATCGTAATCTTGTTATTAGCAGAAATAACGATAGACTTATAAGGGTGCATTTCCACTGCGTAACACAGTGCTCGAAATCCTCACTCTACATCAGTAGAAACTATGTGTTGAAGCGCCTACAACATCTTCGCAGCAAATGCGTACCAATTCGTCGACTCATAATTTTATCGTTCATTTAATTATTTAATTGTTTCTTTATAGTATTTTGTTATTGTATATATATAAATTAGTCACTTTTATAACTCATGTTTAATATTTTGGAATCAAACATTAATAATCTAAAATCACACATTTATTATCTTTTCCAAATGTCAGTTCATGCAACATAATATTTTTATAACCACCCGCAATTTTCTATATATTTTTTGTATCGATTGACGTTTTCATAAAATTCCTTTTGTTCTTCTTGTTAAAAACTAACCAACGGTCTGCGCGCAATAAATCATTTTACAACTGCAAGAAAAATCTTTAAATTGTCATCCACGCATCTACACTATGTAATTGGTCAAATGGGGAAGATGACTACTAGTCAAATCAGCGACTTTTTATCAAACGTCAAAAACTTCTATGAAATCACAGATATGATGAACTTTTTTATTTAAATCAATAATTTCAAATGGTTAGCAAACTTAAAACTAACAGTGGACAATGGACATGGATTTTACGAATTTTGGAATTCCTAAGAAATAATTTATTTTTGACATAGTCATCATCGCAATTCACGGTCCGCTCCGCTCCACTCCGCCCAGCTCTGGGCCAGTGGAAACGCACCTTAAATCTGTGTTTCAATGTTAATATCTATGTTATGTATGTTCTGTGTTAATTCGTGTTTAGCCACTACTGTAAAAATATCATACGCACATTGATTTAAATATAAGATGCCAATTCATAGAATTGATACAATCGTTTCAAAAGTAGGTAACAAAAGTTTACCTCCCATTTTCTTTTAACAAGCATACCTTTAGGCCATTTATTCGTAGTAAAAATAAAACAAACAGTAGGGTCAATTTTTTAGGGAGCACTTCATAGGAATCACATCACGTACGTTTAGTTTTACTGTCGCTCAGTTTATCTCCATCGAAGGGATGCGTATACTACCTACATTCTTGCTCAGTGAACTCTGTAAAATCAACTTGGATTGCTTTTCTACTGCGGTTTAAGTTTACTCGTTTACGACAAAAATTTGTACGTTATTTTAAAGTTTTTAGTTTTGGTAAATTACCTACCTACATCATTACTTACAACTTACAATACATCACTCACCTAGATTTTGCCGATGACGATATATTCTTCATTGCAGATACTCTGGAGGACCATAATGCAATGCTTAATAACCTTAACAGAGTTTCTCAAAGGGTATTATCGAGATAGTGTGATAGATATGAGGACAATATTACTTACATAATATGGTAAAACACGACTAGTGATTTTTTGGAAATACTAAAAAGACTAATAAATCACGCAATGCGCAGGTTTAAGATCAGAATTCATTTTCCAGACGCCAACTGAATTATGCTGCTTTTTCGTTATTTTCGTATTACAATATAGCTGCATTGTTGTAGCGCGAAGTGCACACGTAGCATGTTGTGTAGCGAATTATCGTAGCACCGTGGTAGCTTAAGCTACGAAGCCTTTTTTAATCCCTTTGCACTACAGTGTTTGTAGGCTGCGTATAATGTAGTAACGGTTTTGAATTATGAAATGGATCGAATTTTACTTCTTTTTCTGGCAAAACTATCGTCTACTGGAGGAACATCAAGGGAAACAGGGGAAAATCCAGGGGAACATCCATCTACCGCCGTAGAATGATCGCAATCGCGTTTGATTGGCCGACACTTTTGCACTATTGGCAGAAATGCATTGTTGCAGTCTGCTGCTTAATCACTGCCCTTATTATAAATGCAAAAGTGTGTTCGTTTGATGGTTTATTTGTTTCTTGGTTTTTCCTTCAATCACGTCACAGCGGAGCAACGGATTGACGTGATTTTTGCCTGGGTATAGTTGAAGACCTGGACAGTGATTAGGTCTGTTGTAATCGGAAAATGAATGAGATCCCACGGGATTTTTAATAAACTAAATCTACACAGATAAAGTCGCGGGCATTAGCTAGTAATAGATATTGAGCCAATTACAATTCAGATTGTAACAAAGATTTATGCAATTTTTTGCCTCACTTCTGGTGATGTATATCTATAACGTCATCATAAAAATATCTCGCCCCGAAGGAAAAATGAGAGTGAAGTCGCCATTGTATAGCCTTTTAATTACTTTCAAAAGCATATTTCAAATTTCAATTTTAATTAATACCTCAATCTTTAATCAGATCTTGCTATGGTCCTAACCTTTTTTTATGGAATTCGTGACCGTCAAAATCGTTGCGTCGATTCGGGCATATTTTTAATTTGTCGCCCCAGGTTTCGGCGGCCCCTGGCTGGAGGATGGGAGGGAGGTAGGGGAGGCAATAAGTGCCCCCCCCCCCCCCCCCTTTTTCACCGGTACTAAGGGTCTGGTTACACTGGCGAAGCGACGCAACGTGAAGCCGTTTATTTGTGTTAGGCAAAATTTCTAAAAGAGTCATACAGTTTTTACGTTACGTATCTACATTCTATGTTCTCCATTGAATAGGTTCTACAGCACCACTGCAAAATTACTGTTCCTCACAGCTCAACATCACAGGCCTGTTCGACACGCAGTTCCTCTAAAATATCAAAAAGCATACGAAATATGTTTTTCTTTTTAAATTCATAGACTAATTGCTTGGCTGTAATCAGACCTGCTGGCAAGTGATGATCCAGCCTAAAATGGAGTGCGTTTGCCTAGAAGATGTCTATTCACTCTTGACTTGAAGATACCTATATTTATATCATTTCATGTGTTTCCTATGTATTTCTATCTTGCTAAAAAATCTTTTTAACATTATTATGTTGCGTTTTCAGCGGTGTTTTATGTCCACTAAGGGATGCGACTACATACACTATTATATTTCTCTTAGAGTAGATTCTTCTGAAAAAAACGCGCGCCGCTTCGCTCGTCAGGATACGCCAACCCTTACTCCCGTGCACTGATTTGATAACGCCGTTTGTTTCAAGTGGCTCCCGCGAGAACCATCACTTTCAGGCCAGTTTTTGTTGTAATTGAATCCATTTCCGACACTCAACATTAAAAGCGTTTGAATAAAAATTTTAACGAACTCAGATAAGATTGGATAATGATCTCCAAAGTACCGGAACCTTAATTTGGAATGACTCGCTTATTCTGATAATAAAAATATGAAAGAGATTTAAATAGAGATTTAATTTGTAAAAATAACTAGATGATGCCGGCAACTTTGTCCACGTGGATATGGGGTTTTAAAATCCCGTAGGAACTCTTTTATTTTCTGGGATCAAAAGTAACCTATGTCACTCTCAGTCTTAAACTATATCCATGCATAAAATCATACCAATCCGTTGCTCCATTGCAGCGTGATTGAAGGACAAACCTACAAACCAATAAACCAACAAACAAACACTTTCGAATGTATAATAAGGGTAGGAATTATGACCCAAGTCTTTATTAGTTTTTAGGTGCAATTCCTATGCTTAAAAAATGTAAATTTAGTCAAAGAAGTGAGTCTAAGGTTGCCCTTTACAAAGTGTTTTAATTTGAAGGCAGTTTAAAATACATAAAGTAAGTAAGAATTTAAAAAAAGTATACACAAGATTAGTTAAGTATTAAATTGTAGGCAGGTCCTACCTACTTATTATATGAAGCTTCTTGTGAAATGAGAACCTATTTATCTGTTGTCAAGAAGTTTTAGGGATTTTCATCCTTGATATCTGTTCCGAACAATATAATAGTAACCATAAAATGAGCAAAGTTTCAAGGGAAGTTAAATTAATCTTCTGATTTCTGTCGTCTAACTTGGATAAAATAACTTTGAAAGATATCCTCTCATCACAATAATTATAAAGATAATAATAAACCAACAAAACAACAAACAAACACACTTTCGCATTTATAATATAGGTAGTGATTTACTAATAGAAAAAAACTTTGCAAACTTTATAGTTTTATAGAATAATATAAAGTTATCACTACCCCTATTATAAATGTGAAAGTGTGTTAATTTGTTGGTTTGTTGGTTTGTCCTTCAATCACGTTACTACGGAGCAACGGATCAACGTGATTTTTTGCATGGGTAAAGTTAAAGACCTGGAGAGTGATAAAGGTTACTTTTTATCCCAAAAAAATCAAAGAGATCCCACGGGATTTTTAAAAACCTAAATCCACGCGAACGAAGTCTGCTAGCGGCATCAGCTAGTATTGTCATAAGTGTGATAATAATTATATAATGATAATTCAAATTGAAGCATTTCTTTTAAACATGAGATGCTTAAATCTTTAGAAAGCAACACAACAAAAAAGCCATTTTACGATCAAATGGATTAGTGTATCTTGTTCTTAGCTAGGTACTTTTACTCTTTGGATTTCCCATTTTTCTTCAAAGCGCCTTACTTCCCCTATCTCCCCTTCGAAATGCTATAGGCGACAGTGATTGCCACACATCACTCGCTACTCGCTTGTGAGTACACGGCAATAAAAAAAACTGGCCAAGTGCGAATCAGACTTGCGCACTGAAGGTTCCGTAGTACAATAGTATTTTGTCGAAATTTTGCACGATAAATCAAAAACTACTTACTAGATCTCGTTCAAACCAATTTTCGGTGGAAGTTTGCATGGTAATGGACATCATATTATATATTTTTTAGTTTTATCATTCTCTTTTATTCGAAGTTACAGGGTATATATACAAATGATATTAGAAATCTCAATATCATTTTTGAAGACCTATCCATAGATACCCCACACGTGTAGGTTTAATGAAAAAAAAATTTTTGAGTTTCAGTTCTAAGTATGGGGAACCCCAAATTTTTTTTTTCTATTTTTGTGTAAAAATCTTAATGCGGATTACAGAATACATCTTCTTACCAAGTTTCAACAGTATAGCTATTATAGTTTCGGAAAACAGTGGCTGTGACATACGGACGGACAGACGGACAGACAGATAATATGACGAATCTATAAGGGTTCCGTTTTTTGCCATTCGGCTACGGAACCCTAAAAATGTTCCTGTAAATGTTTCAAACAACGGTTAAATTTCAATTGCACATAACAAACAACAGCCTAACTTAAAAGTGCAATCAATATTTTCCATTACTGTCTTTTTTCTATGCAACAAAGCTCAATATTTGCAAACTCTATTCCAATTCAGCTTGAAGGGTAAACAATGGATTTGTTCTCTCTATACGACACTACACCGATTCGACTTTTTGCATTCAAAATATTACGATTTTTTCTTTATTCTATTTATGTGATACTAATAAAACATACTTACTTTAATTATACAAAACTCTCTCTCTCTATACGGAGGACCCTCAGATTTATATAAAAAAGTACATAATAAATTACGTACTTAACATTTTTTGTATCTTGTCATCTGTGTTTTGTGGTTCAATAAAGCATACACATACATACATACATACATATTATATACATAATAAAGTAATATTAGAATTATTGGCAGTAATTTGCCAAACAGGGCACTATACTTGTACCTAACTATCAATTTAGTTCAATTTAGAGTTCGTTAGGTATGAATAAGCACCAATGTCACGATTGTCGTACGATGTAAAAGTGGTCAATGTATGTTCGTATATTGTCTAACGAGTCATGAATGTCAGGTAGTTTGCTTGCGTGTCACTAATTGTTGGTCGTTGTTGCCGACTCGACTCATTGAAAATGTATCGGATTTTTTCAACATGTCCATTTTTAAATATTCCTTTTACGTTGTTCTGGCTATTAATTAAAAATAAAATTGCAGGTTGGTTATAATAATTGTCAGACTCTTGCTTTTATCGTTTTACTCTTTATTTAAAACTTATTTTGTATGGGTGGACTGAATAGCTGGAAATGTTTCAATATACTCGTGGGTATCAATTATATCCGCTGTGAACCGCTATAATCTTGAATCTTTAATCTAATAGCTATTAAAGAAATTGTTAAAGTGTTTGTTTATTTTTCATGCATGTAGAACTTACTACACCAATAATTTAGATGCAACTCTTTCAGTTAGACCACATATTGTTTTTAAAAAACTGCTGCAATAAAGAACAAAAATCATAGTTTACTAGAACCAAAGATTTCAAGCCGTAAAATACGTATGTGAAGCCGTATAATACATAAAATATGAAGCTGGGGATAGCAATAAGATTCTAATAAAGATAGTATTCACATAATAATAGACACAAAAATAAAATATTTCGTGTATAATACTAGATGATGCTCGCGACTTCGTCCGTGTGGATTTAGGTTTTTTAAAAATCCCGTGGGAACTCTTTAGTTAGCCGGGATAAAAAGTAGCCTACGAGTATGTCCTGCCTCGGAATGTAAGCTAACTCTGTACCAAATTTCATAAAAATTGGTTGAACTGTTGGGCCGTGAAAAGCTAGCAGACGACAGACAGACACACTTTCGCATTTATAATATTAGTATGGATAGTGTAATATTGCTTAAGTCGGGATTATCTATAGGAATACGAGTAACAGATATACCTTTATAAGCTTTGTATCCCATTTGAGCAGCCTCTGGCCGAACACCTTCGCTTTAGAAAAACTGAGACTGGTCAAACGGATTCTTCTGCTCATTCGTTTCCACTAAAAGCTTAATCCATATTGAGAGTCCTTTGAGCTAAAAATAACCCAACAAAGGTAGGTACCTATCTTAGCGTTTGAACTATCGTGAGTGATTTTCATTATACACCCGGCTTTACTCACGTGTTTAGTCGACGTTAGCCTTCGAAAAAGGACCCCGGAAGGGTTTGAAACTAGTCGGGCTAACGTCGACTAAACACGTGAGTAAAGCCGGGTGTGAGATATGTATAATAGGTACCTTTCTGCTGTCGTTGAAAGATTCATGGTACATTTTGGGTCAGATTAAGGCTGAGACTAAAGTACAGCCTTCACTCGAGGCAGCTACTAGTTAATATAAAGCATTATTATAGGTCTTTAAAAAAAGGGTTGTCCAGAGGAGGTCATTTTTAGAGTTCCTCAAAAGGAAAAAGGAACCCTTATAGAATCACTTTGTTGTCTCTCTGTCTGTCTGTCCGTCTGTCGTGTCTGTCAAGAAAACCTATAGGGTACTTCCGTTGACCTAGAATCATGAAGTTTGGCAGATAGTAGGTCTTATTGCACAAGTAAAGGAAAAAATCCGAAAACCGTGAATTTGTGATTACGTCATTAAGAAAATTAAAGTTCATGAACAAATAATTTGTATTTTCAAAGTAAGGTATGTAGTAACTCATGTATGGGTATTTACTAATAGTGTGTAAATATCGGCTCGACCATCTCACTGTCCACGTCTTCCCTGTGCGGCGGTCCGAGCTCGACTGACCGCCTCAGTACGATTACGCTCCCACGCACACTGCGTGGGGTGCAGAATGCAGATTCGAGACGACAGTGTCTTGAATGTAGTATAATATTATGTGTTAGTATGAATGTAAGTTTGTATGTATTATTTGCCTGTATGCTACAAGGTAATTAAGTAAGATAACCTGTACATTCTAAAAAAGATTTTTATTTATTTTTATGCATAATAGTTTTTGATTCATCGTGCAAAATGTCGGAAAAATACCCTTGGTGCGCGTACTCGTACTTGATGGTTTCTAATTATAAGACCACCTTTGATGCGTGCTTAATTTTATTATTTGTCCACTTAGTGGGAGGTCACCTAAGTAGTAATGAATGCGACATCGTATTATCCTAAACAGAAAATGGTTTCAATGTTAGAACGTAGGTCAGACCTAGATATATGTGTATATTTTTCATTTTCTTATCCGATGACATTAAATCAGGCCCAGTCTATGAGGCCCCTTATCGTTTTCTACGCGATATCGTATTGGAACACGGTCAATAAGTTATGTACCCAAGTTATGAGCATATTTTAATTAGGTATTACGTATTCTAGACTCATCCTAACTTAAGATGAATATACAAGTAAGGTCTAATAAAAGTGTGTTAAGTAAAGAGATAAACCTGGTTCGCGGGAAAGTTTTAAAGCTTTTCAACGCCAAATGAAGTTTTAATCCTTATTGAGTTGGAAATGTATGTATGTGGTGGGAATCCTTTTTGAATTTATCTTATACAGTGTTTCTCAAAGTGTACGGCGTCGTCGTAATACAACACGCTTACGCGAAAATCGTGTGAATTCTTTTTAAGTATGTTAAGGTATCTGACACAGAGTAGTAGCACTTGATCAAATTGTTAATTAAACGATGATCATTATCAAAACTATCATGCTTAAGGTTTTAAAATAAACCTAATTGAATATGTAAATTTCTTTAAAGAAATTTAGTTCCTATTCTGTTTTATAATAGTATCGGCACTGGTCCATACAAGTTTGAGAGCCACAGATCATGTGGGAGACACGATGGCCTACATACGGGCGGCAGGGTGTGTTTTCATTTCGGATTTACTTCGAACTTCGCGCCAAATCCGAGCAGCTGCGCTATTTCTACGGGATATTTTCTTTTCCTCTTCGACATCCGATCTTGACGACTGGCTTTTGTGATTTAAAAAGATTTGCAGACGAAAAACCGCTTAAAGCGAGTTTCCATTACGCCCTGCCGTCTGTTGACATGGCCGGCGCTCGATCGTGCGTATAATAACTATACTATCTGTTAACAAATTACCAAAATTATTTATTTTCGTATGGTGAATAGAAATAGAAATAGAAATGGGAATATAAAGATTTCTTATTCAAATTTTTTTACAAGTCGTCTTTTGAATCGTCAATAGAATCTACCACTGATTCGAAATGCCTTCTCTATCGCAAAGAACCAATTAGAAACTCAGCTTTTACTGAAAGAATTGACTGCATTGAGTATCTAGTAAAATACGTCCAATTATCTTAATTATAATAAATTAATTATAATAAATCATGTTCCCTCTACTTAAGTAGTGCTACGCTATGAATAGATGTGTGTCGCTGTTATTATCTGGATCGATCTATAGCGACTCGGGAAATTAGACGTTAAGAGAAATAGACGGACCGACCTAATGGTAACTCGCTTTTAACGTTACATCGTGCATGCGGTGTTTTGTCGATAAACGGAACGCTCCTATTTGGATCCATCTGTACGCTTAATATAAGATTTTACGTCTCGCCAACGTTGATAGTATTTGAGAGTCGAAACACAATAACGTCAAAGTAAAATGAATCATAAGACCCTTGAATTGAAGTTAAAAGTTCAAAACCACCGATTTTAATTTCGCAAGGTTTCCGCTTGGAGCGCTGGTTGTAGATGTGTAGACGAACTTGAGCTTTAAAACAAGGCAGGTTAGGATCCAGTTTACTATAACGCTGTAATGTTTCGACACTCGAATACTATCAACGTTGGTGACACATAAAATCTCGTACTAAGCATACTGTATATGCCTACAGATAAAAGATTTCGAAATAACGAGCTCTAAGATCTTCGACTGTACATGTTCTTATTATTGATGTTCTTCTACACTAATATTATAAAGAGGAAAACTTTGTTTGTTTGTTTGTACTGAATAGGCTCAAAAACTACTGGACCGATTTTAAAAATTCTTTCACCATTCGAAAGCTACATTATCCACGAGTAACATAGGCTATATTTTATTTTGGAAAAAAATAGGGTTCCGTAAGATATTTGGGTTTTTCGGACACAAGGTGTAAAAAATCAACCAGAAAAGTTACTTATTTTGCGTACGCTGCCTAAACTATAAAAGATAGAACCATAAAATGTTCTAATTAATTGTAGATCTTATAAATATCTACAAAAAAATCCGCGACACACTATACCCATCTATGTCGAGTGAGGCACAGCAACCATTTTTTTATTTAAAATCTTGAATTTTTTTTGGACTACATTTAAACGCGTTTATTTTACTCATGCTATTAGTCCTTATCAAAATAAATGATTTCATCACTAAGAACAGTTTATGGAGATAATATTTGGTCTTTGAATGATTAAAATTGGACGTTTGGTTTTGAAGTTATGGCGAAATTAAAATATTACGATTTCTGCTGCACGGCCCGTTGTCTTCTTCTTATTATATAAAGAGGTAATGTCGTTAAGTTTGTTTGTAGGGGGTAATCTTTAGAACTACTGAACCGATTTTAAAAATTCTTTCACCAGTAGAAAGCTACATTATTCCTGAGTGACATAGGCTATACGGGATCTTTAAAAACCTAAATCTACGCGGGCGAAGCCGCGGGGATCAGCTAGTTATCTTATACTCTGACATTCAACATAATATTACACTCAAAATAAACATAATAATGCTTTGTTGTGAGACCAACGGCGGAAGATTCCAAATTGTATGCATATATTTATTTAACTAAGTTCTAGACGATGCCCGCGATTTCCGATCGCTTCATTCAGAAACTCTTTCACGAGGTTTTTGCTTCGCGTTTTACAAAAATATTGTAAAGTGCCCTGTTCACTCACTTCTGGTGTTTGGGATTTAATTATTTTTTAGAGAATTACACTAATTTTTAATTGTCTGTTTTTAACTTGGTTTTAACTTTACGTTACTTTACGTTTCACAATGGTCGACCATTTTTGTTTTTAGGTTACTACGAAGTAAGACACTGCTGGCGTGATGTTGCCAGTAAAAAATTAATGTCATTGTATAAATATTATTTATGTTTGTGTCAATATGTCCTCTCTATTCCCTCACTCTTATAGCCAATGGGACGGAAATCTGACACGACTGGACAGAGATCAGTACCCGTAGTACAAGATTTTACGTCTCACCAAACCAAACCAAATTCGAGAGTCGAAATACTTCCGCGTTACAGTAAACTGGATCTTAAAAGCCTTGTTTTAAAGCTCAAGTTTGTCTACACTTCTACCGCTCCAAGCGGAAACATTGCGAAATTAAAATCAGTGGCATTGAATATTTGACTTCAATTCAAGGCTGTTTAGGTCCATTTTACTGTAACGCGGAAGTATTTCGACTCTCGAATTTGGTTTCGTTTGGTGAGACGTAAAATCTTGTACTACGGGTACAGGTGCAAGGCCGACGGCTTTACGTGCTCTCTGATGCACGGGGGTGACACGCCACCAACTACCTAACTCCTACTTTTTTTTATTAGGGTTCCGTACCTCAAAAGGAAAAACGGAACCCTTCACTTCTTTGTCTGTCTGTCTGTCTGTCTGTCAAGAAAACTACAGGGTACTTCCCGTTGACCTAGAATCATGAAATTTGGCAGGTAGGTGGGTCTTACAGCTGGCATTAGGGGAAAAATCTGAAAACCGTGAATTTGTGGTCACATCACACAAAAAAAATTAAATTGTGGTCATGAACTAATAATTAGTATTTTCAATTATCAAAGTAAGATAACTATATCAAGTGGGGTATCATATGAAAGGGCTTCACCTGTGGATTCTAAAACAGATTTTTATTTATTTTTATGAATCGATTTATCGTGCATAATGTCGAAAAAATACGACTGTAATACGGAACCCTCGGTGCGCGAGCCTGACTCGCACTTGGCCGGTTTTTATTATTATAATGCATTAACACGTATAATAACAATTTACATCTCGCCAAACTGTACCTACATCAGTTTGTTGGCGAGTTTACGCTCATGACATTATTTTTTACTTTGTTCTGAGAATTTCTTAACAGAAAACCACATTACCTATTTTTCAATCCAAACATAATAAAGTACATAGCAATCACCAAACTTTCAAATTCTCACCAAAGCCCGTTTACCCCTGCTTTACTTTTACAACAGTACGCTTAGTACGAGATTTTATGTCTCACCAACGTTGATAGTATTCGAGTGTCGAAACACTTCCGCGTTATAGTAAACTGGATCTTAACTGCCTTGTTTTAAAGCTCAAGTTTGTCTACACATCTACAGCCAGCGCTCCAAGCGGAAACGTTGCGAAATTAAAATCAGTGGCATTGAATTTTTGACGTCAATTCAAGGCTCTTTAGGTCCATTTTACTTTGACGTGATTGTGTTTTGACTCTCGAACTCTCGTAACATTTGGTGAGACGTAAAATCTAAATACATAAAACGAAAGGTGACTGACTGACAGACTGACTGACTGACTGATCTATCAACGCACTGCTCAAACTATTGGACGGATCGGGCTGAAATTTCGCATGCACATATATTATGACGTAGACATCCGCTAAGAAAGCATTTTTGAAAATTCAACCCCTAAAGGGGTAAAATAGGTGTTCGAAATTTGAGAAGTTCACGCGGACGAAGTCGCAGGCATAAGCTAGTCTTATACTAAGCGTACTGGATTGCGCTTGAAACTACGCGAGGTGTCTAAAACATGATAACGTCAACTGAACGTGCTCGCTTGGTTTGTCTCAAGAGTGCTTAAGACACTTGCGGTGCCCTGCTTTAGACGTGCATCTAGGAATAAACATACAATGAATACAAATACTGAGCCATGACGAGGCTTAAAATTTTTGTGGGGAATTCAGTTTCTTTATGATGTCTGAATGTCTGAATTGTTAGGGTTCCGTTCCTCAAAAGGAAAAAACCAGCCAAGTGCGAATCAGACTCGCGCACTGAGGGTTCTGTAGTACAATCGTATTTTATCGACATTTTGCACGATAAATCAAAAACTACTTACTAGATCTCGTTCAAACCAATTTTCGGTGGAAGTTTGCATGGTAATGTACATTATATATTTTTTTAGTTTTATCATTCTCTTATTTTAGAAGTTACAGGGGGGGGGGACACATTTTACCACTTTGGAAGTGTCTCTTCAGTTTAGAAAAAATGATATTAGAAACCTCAATATCATTTTTGAAGACCTATCCATAGACACACGTATGGGTTTGATGAAAAAAAATTTTGAGTTTCAGTTCTAAGTATGGGGAACCCCAAAAATTTATTGTTTTTTTTCTATTTTTGTGTAAAAATCTTAATGCGGTTCACAGAATACATCTACTTACCAAGTTTCAACAGTATAGCTGTTATAGTTTCGGAAAAAAAAGGCTGTGACATACATTTAGACAGACACACAGACAGACAGACATGACGCATCTATAAGGGTTCCGTTTTTTGCCTTTCGGCTACGGAACCCTAAAAAGGAAAAAAGGAATAAAAAGGAACACTTCGTTGTCTGTCTATCGTGTCTGACAAGAAACCTTTAGGCTACTTCCCGTTGACCTAGAATCATAAAATTTGGTACGCGACAGGTTGAAATGACAATCGGGGAGGAAACGCCCCGCACACCCGCGCATCTCTCGTGTCAGCCCAGTGTGGCCTAGCGCGAATGACGTACGGGTGTGCATGGCGTCCCACCACCTCATACGGCATACCCCGATTCTAGATCCATCTCTACCTGTCGCGAACTATTTATTTAGACCATCTGATAGTCAAGTTACCATTTCCAAGCATTGTAGCGACATTAATCATAATGTCGCTATACTGGCTAACCTGAAGCAAGTATTTACTATCAACCAGGTCTTACTTAGATATTTCTGAAATGCATTCCGCGCTGAATTGGTGGAATACAATCTTGTAACGCCACCTACTACGTTACGTAAACCCTGGGTAAAGCCGGTACGCTTTGAATAGATCAGCAGCTCGATTGCGGTAGAATGACAGCTACAATGTCACGATCACAATCACCTCTGATTGCTTGACGCTCGCATACTATTGGCTACAATGAATTGTTGTAACAAGAATAGCATAAATTCAGCGAATCAGAACGATTGAGACTATAATAATGATTGATGTATGTAGTTTTTCCGCAATCGACCTACAGGTCCTGACCACGAAAACTCCCAAGATGGTTGATTTGTATTGATCAATGAAAATGAGCTTTGTATAGACCATGTTTTATACTGACTACGAGAACTTACAACATGGTTGAATTGTATTGAACAATGAAAATGAGCTTTGTATAGCCCAGGTTTTATCCTGACCACGAAAACTACCAACATGGTTGAATTGTATTGATCAATGAAAATGAGCTTTGTATAGGCCAGGTTTTATTCTGACCACCAGAACTCCCAACATGGTTGATTCGTTTTAATCAATGAAAATGAGCTTTGTATAGACCAGGTTTTATCCTTTTATCTTTAGCTTTTTTAAAAGAAAAATTTTACAGGTCCTGACCACGAAAACTCCCAAGATGGTTGATTTGTATTGATCAATGAAAATGAGCTTTGTATATACCAGCTTTTATGATTTATGGTTGATTTGTTCAATGAAAATGAGCTTTGTATAGACCAGGTTTTATCCTGACCACGAAAACTCCCAACATGGTTGAATTGTATTGATCAATGAAAATGAGCTTTGTATAGGCCAGGTTTTATTCTGACCACCAGAACTCCCAACATGGTTGATTCGTTTTAATCAATGAAAATGAGCTTTGTATAGACCAGGTTTTATCCTTTTATCCTTAGCTTTTTTAAAAGAAAAATTTTACAGAGTAGTGTGTCAGACACTTAAAAGATTTGATTTTTTTGTTAGGACATCATATTATGTGCTGATATAGATAATCTGAACGTTTTTAGTTTTAAATAGTAAGTGAACGAGCAGGCCTCCTGATGTTTAGTGAATATCGCCGCCCATGAATATCTGCAGCACTAGCAGCTGTCAATGCCGGCTCGGAGGAATTAGTTTATCCATCTATTGAATAGATCCATATCGTAGTTAAATCATTCTTAAAATGTAGAAATAATATCATAAATCCTTCAGAAATAAATTATTGTCCTTTTAGTTATTGCAAGAATATTATAATATCTAGACGCTAGTGAGTGAGGTTGACTGCAACAGGGTGTATAAATCATGCAGTGTATGTCTGAGTGTTTTATAGGCTTGTCATTGTATCACGCATAATAATATGTCCAAAAATTTAAATATCTTTGTTGTAGGTATTGGCTCCGGAGGCGACTTGCGTGTAATTCCGCATGATTTCAATTGAAAAATTAACCCTTTCGACTACAAACTCACCTTCCACAATACTTTTCATGGACAAATTCCTCAACTAAACAATCCACATTGTGCGTTCTGTGCAAACATAAATTACGGGCACTGGGACTTACTGGCATCACATTTTCATAACCTCACCGTTTATTTATGTAATTTATTTAATATTTTTAAGTACGCATATGATAGGGCGCGTGGTACGACCGCGCTCTGCGTTGACTCGATCGTGTGTGTCGTGAAGGTTTGACGGGACGTGATTTTTAATGAAGGGAGCTTTTTGATATGTGCGTGAAAGTACGGTACGTAGTAACGCGGCGGCGGCGCGGGAAAGACTGGTTGGGCGGGGGACTGGTATTGCGCCGCCCGCCCTTACGCCCGGACGCTGATACAAAATTAATACTTGTTTTGCTAAGAGCGATTTCGATTTGTCGGGTCCCAAATTTGGAAAGTTTGATCTTGTTAGCAATTAAAGTTGTCTTGATGTATACTTGTAAAGCTCGTTGGCCCTTTGAGTTTGTTAAAACAAGATTTGGGCGTCAGGAAATTTCGGCGAAATCAAATTTACCTATATACTGTCAAGACTTCTATTTGATTAGAAATAATTATTTGCTTTTCATCGAAAAGTAAATTTACATTAGCTACCTAGCTAATTAACTTGCTTCACTAAATGCTACTTATATTTAAACTAGCTGATGCCCGCGACTTCGTACGCGTGGATTTAGATTTTTAAAAATCCCGTGAGAACTCTTTGATTTCCCAGGATAAAAAGTCACTCTCTAGGTCTTTAACTGTACCCATGCAAAAAACCACGTCAATCTGTTGCACTGTTGCGACGTGATTGAAGGACAAACCAACAAACCAATAAACCAACAAACAAGCATACTTTCGCATTTATAATAAGGGTACTGATTTTCAATACGACGCACTCGCACAAGTAGAAATTAATGTGTTTATAACTTTTTGTGCTTGTAATAAGAGAAATGTATGAGTAACTGCATTTTATTAAGATTTGTACTAAAGAGCCTTACAAAAATGTAAAAAGAATTGTAGAGTACAAAACGTGGAGGTACGTACACACCTATCAAGGTACTACGTGGCTATCTAGGTAGCGGTTCCCTGCGACTCATTTGAGTAAGTAAATCATTAAGCTTAAGTAAATCACTACCCATAATAATAATTATATAAATGCGAAAGTGTGGTTGTTGGTTTGTTAATTTACTGATTTATTGGTTTGTTGGTCCGTCCTTTAATCACGCCGCAACAGAGCAACGGATTGACTTGATTTTTTACATACATACCTATAGTTGAAGCCCTGAAGAGTTATATAGCCTACATTTTATCCGTAAAATCAAAGAATTCCTACGAGATGTTTGGAAATCTCAATCCATGTGGACAGAATAGCAGGAATCAGCTATTCATTAATAAAAAGCGCAATAATATGATAAAATAGGAAGCTCAACGCAAAAAAGCATACTGCAATAAAGTCATATCAAAGGCACTATACTTTGCAGAAGTTATACCTGTGCCACTGCCCCGGTTGTTTCGCATAAAGACAGTCACAACTCAATTTTTAATTAACTACTCATGTCATAAGTGTTATTGTTTGTTGGTTTGTCCTTTAATCACCCTGCAACAGAGCACCGGATCGGTGTGATTTTTGCATGGGTATAGTTAAAGACCTGGAAAGTGACATAGACTAATTTTTAGCCCAGAAAATCAAAGAGTTCCTACGGGATATTAAAAAATAAATCCACGTGGACGAAGAAGCAGGAGTCATGAATAAAAAGCCCATTAATAAAAGGGAAGCTCAACGCAAAAAACGTACTGCAATAAAGTCATGTCAAAGGCATACTTTACAGAAGTTATACCTGTGCCACCGTCCCGGTTGTTTCGCATAAAGACAGTCACAACGCAAATTTTATTAAACAACTTATATCATAAGTTTTATTGTTTGTTGGTTTGTCCGTTAATCACGCTACAACGGAGCAACGGATCGATGTAATTTTTGTATGGGTATAGTTAAAGGCCGGGAAAGTGACATAGGCTAATTTAATGTTCTCACGGGATTTTAAAAAATAAATCCACGTGGACGAAGTAGCAGGAGTCATGAATAAAAAGCCCATTAATAATATGATGAAATAGGAAGCTCAACGCAAAAAACGTACTGCAATAAAGTAATATTAAAGGCACTATACTTTACAGAAGTTATCGTACCTGTGCCACTGCCCCGGTCGTTTCGCATAAAGACAGTCACAACTCAATTTTTATTAAACTGGAACGGTACCAATATTTTCCAAAGTTCGCGGGGGAAGCGCAAAGTTCCATTTCCCTCGTTTAGAAACTCGCATAGGAATTGATGCAGTGTCGGCTCGTTTGCATCACATTAAAGTATTTCTCGATATTCCTTCTAATATTGCTGATAGTTTCACGTTTTATTTCTTTGAATTATAATGTTGTAAAGGTAGCTAGCGAGGTACGTGTGGCCTAGTTGTGACAACGCATATCAATCGATTGCGATTGTTAAGCAATGTTAACACAAGTCGGTAACTGGATGGGTTACCGACTTTGGAGGTCCAAATTTGGCTTTTTCGTCCCCTTCGTGCCTCGGAGAGCACGTTAAGCTGTCAGTCTCGGTTAATATTACTATCATCTGATAATAATTGTAGAACCTAAGAATCGAAATCTCGTTCTCTTAGTGAATTGTATGCGAATGGAAGGATCTGGGAACCCAACGCATTATATTTTATCCCAAGGGAATTTCTGCTACTATGTGATTAACGGAAAGGAGTCATGACCATCAGAAATGAGGAAATACGACTATAAAGAAAGAAAGGTAGCTAGTATATTAAGTAGTATAAGGAGGTTGATGCCCTAGTAGTTAGGACGTCGACCTTCTAGTCGGGGGGCCCAGGGTTAGATCCCGGACACGCACCTCTAACTTTTCGGAGCTATGTGCATTTCGTTCTCCATAATTTTCTCAAAAGTGTAGTCTGCCAACCGTGTGGACCAGCGTGGCATACTATAGCCTAAACCCTTTAAAAGGAGACCCGTGCTCGGTAGTGAGCTGGTGATGGGTTGTCACTCGTGATGTTTTTAAAACATGATGATTAATACCAGTTTCAAGTTTTAAAATACCTCTCATATTGAGAAAATTATTATCATCTGAGCAAGCTTATCATTTCCATTTCCCACCCTCTAAAGTATGAACACGAAGTACGTAAAATAAATGTGAGAACAAATGTGAGACATAAAAATTCTAGTGTAAATCGGATTACAGTAACGGTCGCTATTGTACAAGATTGTAGCTATAGAGAGCCGAGTTCAAGTAGGGAAACATGACAAAGGCTACAGCCATGTTACATGGTCCACAAATATGGATGAGCGCAGTGCTTAGACGTTTGTCTGTAAACAAATGGGATACCCTGTTATCCCTTTTCTATTTTAGAAAAGCTTTACGTTTCAAGCTAAAAGTAGGTAGATAACTCTAGTACAATATATTTCTTTTCTCGTTTTGCCTTTTTTAATGTTACTCGAAAACTATAGAAAACCTATATGTCTCCTTTGTCACATTACCGCCCCCATCAATCCTCCAGAAGTCATGCGGCGATGATCAGTGTTACCGTGCGAAGCCGAGCCGGTTCGCTAATGGGGTGCCACTTGCCAGCCAGTTAACCTCCCAGTGTGCCGGGGTGCTGCGGCTCCCTTTTGGATGCATCCGAGGAAAAGAGCAGTATTCGGGCCGGTGCACCCCAGTAACATTTTTAATAATCTCTTCGGTGATATTGTTGGTTATGGCTAATGACCTGGCAGGGGGGGGAGGTTTCTTCGCGTATTCCTAGTGTGACTAGTAGAGGGCACAGTGGACGAAGCGGAAGATGGGACGTGGGCGACGTGCACGGGGTCTGCAGTTGTCACCCGTTGGGTACACGGGTCGGGAGGCGCACGTACTTCGTTGGTGCGCCTGAGAAGTGCGCCGGGGGGAGCTCGTGAGTGGGTTCCCGGTGGAGGGTTCGCGTTGGCGGTCGTCGCTGGCTAGGTCGCAGTTGATTGCTGGGTGTTCCCGTGACCAAGTCGCCAGACGATACGCAGGAGCGCCGCTGGGTTTTAGTGGGTATTCCGGTCGCCTCTCGGCCGGCGAGTCCCACATACCTTCCCTTCAGTTGGTTGGCTGGCTGGTTAGCTGGCTGGCTTCCAGGAGGTAGGGATGCGTAAACGCATTTCCCAGCATTGCGGTTCGCTACAAAATAAACATATAGCACCCCTTTTTGGGTGGGGGGTTAATAAAAGCAGAGCTCGTATTTTAAAGCCACATTATGTAACGAACATAGCCTACATACAACATAGGGACCTTAAAAAAAAAAAAAAAAAAAAAAAAAAAAAAAAAAAAAAAAAAAAAAAAAAAAAAAAAAAAAAAAAAAAAAAAAAAAAAAAAAAATTATGTATATAATTTTTTTTTTATCAATGTAAGTCAGTCAGTCTAGTCGGTGCATGAGAAATTCGGTTTTTATTTAGGTTTTCATACGGCCGCCAGTCAATGTAGTCTATCGAGGAAAACTGTCTCTAGTCGGTTGGAGCCTGCGGACCAGACGGTCGCGGGAGTTAGAATCAAAATCAAACACTTGACATTAGTTTTCTCTACTGCGTTGGGCCACAGTTCGAACACTTATGTGAAAGAACAAATTCCCTTATCATTGCAAGGGGTGGTCCGCGAGGGCTGAGCAATTAACTGGTGGTCGACCATATGGCTTCTTGTGTGTGAGTGTAATGGAAGTGCGAGCACTTAACGTTCGTAGACTCTAACACGCTGACGAGGACCATAGTGGTAGACACCTATAATGAGTAGAGGCGAGGCGGGACATGCGCGCACTAAGGTGCGTGCAGTCTAGCGCTCGTGTGGTGGAAATATTTGTGGAAATGGGTGCTTGCATTAAGTGTTCTTATAGAGGACATAGTCTTCATTTAAACAGGTCTGTGGAATTATAAAATAGTTGAATGATATGGAGGTGAGGTTGTCTAAGACGGTAGACGTGCTTGTCGGTGGCACTTTGCACTATGTCTATCGCTATTTTTTCCCTAAGGTGCAACTAGTTGAATGATATGGAGGTGAGGTTGTCTAAGACGGTAGACGTGCTTGTCGGTGACACCTTGCACTATGTCTATCGCTGTTTCACTAAAGGAGAATAATTGGAAGAAAGGAACGACCAAGCGGTCAATGTCCTAATGCCGAATCAGTGTTGCGCGTGTTGGGTCCGCTGCGCCATACATTGAATGCTACCACTAAGTGGAAAAAAGGGGTAAAATACAGGGATTTACTGGCATAGCCAGAGGTTATACACTTATGTAAATACAAAGTCTCAAAGCAGGGTGCTATAAAATGAACGCAAGAGCGGGCAGGCATGCACATGATCGTACGTGCTGTCTATTAGAACACCACTATGGTAGGTGGAAACATGGGAGCATGGCTCTATTGTAAACCAAGTTTGGAATATTATAACTTGAGAGCATAGCTCTTATTACTTACAAGCCAGTTTAAATAGATGGTGCAATTATAAATATTATCCAAATATCAATATTTCGTTGGAAAGCGCGTGCGGCATCGCTTCGACCCCATCGGTCGGAACGGTGTGTGTGCTCGCAAATTGTTACGTAATAACGTCCGGATTGTGGATTGAGTAATAACTCAACCGACGTTATAAAAATAGATAATATAATCTATCTAATTAAACTTATGTGCTGGACGACACATAAGATTTATACTCAAGTAAGAAAATTTGAGAATGGGACCACTTTAAGTACAAGGATACTTTTCTTATGTTATAGGGGCGATACTTCTAAAGTCTAAAAGCGATTCATGATTGATCTGGTAATGTGGCTGCTTAGGCGAGGTGAACCGCGCGTCCTTTAGGATACTCGGTAAATCCTTGCTTGAGCTGGCAGACGGAGTTGTACTCTGTGGTTACTTTCGATCTATTTGCTGGTATACGTTGGAGTGCGTTGGAAGATGATTATGCGAAGGAGAACCCTAGTGCCATTAATGGCGCCACTTGGCGCTTTGTGAATCCTTTGCTGAGCTGATTCTAGCATACTTTAATAACTACCGATCACAGAGGGCAGGTAATACTGCTGTTCTGTTTGTACTCTGACATTCGTTGGAATACTTAACCGCCTTATGGTGGTTAGTGAATACACGCATATAACATAAAGCAACTTTAGCGTTCGAGAGCACTTTAGCGAGAGAGGAACATAGCACTCTGGTGGTTGTGCATCCTACCTAAAGGAGAGCCTAGCGCCCAGTGCTTGTGAATCTTTTACTATAGTGATTTTTAACGTACACAAATAAGTGATGACTTATCACTTGAGACCGAGCACTCTGAGTGCTAAATTACAAGGGTATGTGTGTAAAGGGACACGTTCCTTACCTATTGGGCTACGCATGTGTCTGAACATTGAATTGAATTGACTAGAGACACCAGATAGGTCTGTTGATCTCTATGTTACCCTAATATTGCTTGGAGCGTTGCATTCTTCTGATGACTATTTATAAATAATACATAAAGCAACTTTAGCGTTCGAGAGCACTTTAGCGAGAGAGGAACATAGCACTCTGGTGTTTGTGCATCCTACCTAAAGGAGAGCCTAGCGCCCAGTGCTTGTGAATCTTTTACTATAGTGATTTCTAGCGTACACAAATAAGTGATGACTTATCACTTGAGACCGAGCACTCTGAGTGCTAAATTACAAGGGTATGTGTGTAAAGGGACACGTTCCTTACCTATTGGGCTACGCATGTGTCTAAACATTGAATTGAATTGACTAGAGACACCAGATAGGTCTGTTGATCTCTATGTTACCCTAATATTGCTTGGAGCGTTGCATTCTTCTGATGGATATTTATAAATAATACATAAGCAACTTTAGCGTTCGAGAGCACTTAAGCGAAAGAGGACCATAGCACTCTGGTGGTTGTGCATCCTGCCTAAAGGAGAGCCTAGCGCCCCAGTGCTTGTGAATCTTTTGCTAGAGAGTGATTTCTAGCGTGAGTACTTTATCACTTACAAGTAAAATACAAAAAACCCAGCATTAGCGTTTGAAGACACCTATGCGAGAGACGACCATAGCGCTCTGGTGTTTGTGCATCCTGCCTAAAGGAGAGCCTAGCGCCCCAGTGCTTGTGAATCTTTTGCTAGAGTGATTTCTAGCATGGACTACTTTATCACTTACAAGTAAAAATAATAAAATGCAACATACCTTCACACAATGGATTGAGGTCAGGCCTGCGATTATAACTTGCTTCGGCGGTATCGTAGTGCAAGCCGCTCATCCTTGAGATCTCTAAGATCATTACACTCATTCACACACAAAGGATTGAGGTTAGGCCTGCGTTTATAGCTTGCTTCGGCGGTATCGTAGAGTAAGCCACTCATCCTTTAGATCTCTAAGAGATCGATATACCTACACCACACCACACTACACAAACCATTTACAGTGGAACACGCCACTATAAAGTATGCTTGCATGCGCCGTGCTATCTCATGAGAGGAACGCACCTCTCCTAACAGTATGCTTGCATACATTGCGCTATCCCTTGAATGATGACGCGTAGTAGGGGGGGGAGCTCGTGTTCGTTGGTATTTTATGTTCTTAATGTGATAGGATACCAAGGGAAGGCAGAAGCTCACCGTTGAAGGCGCGGCGGAGCTTTCAACCATCATTCACTCCTAACCCCTTTTACACGAACTGGAGTGAATGGTGCCATTACACAGGGCTTCTTCTTCCTACAGTAGGAGGAAGAGCTTACATTTAGGTTTACACACGTTGAGTATGGGTACTAATATTATTACACTTCTTTTAATACGTCTCAATTGCTGAACCCACATCTTAAACCCCAATGGTTTAAATTCTATACCCGAACACGGTAGACATTTGGTATTCAATACGCGAACAACTGAATGATCGACCAGACAACTCCTATACACGAACGCACGTTCCAAAATAATGTGTTAGGTTCTATGCGTGAATACATACCTTCAAAGCCCGAACACCTACAGTCATTTGAGCATTCAATACGTGAATGCCCACTTCCTCAGCTCATACCCCGTAAGGTCCGTTAGGTCTGATGAACTCACTATTTCTGATACTCTAAACGTCCTTGGGTTATTGCGTTCACAACATGTTAAAAGGTTTCTACTGTTAGATGATACGCGTGCCACTAAAAGATATGAAATAGGAAGCGTATTCTTTAGGTAGATCAGTATATGAGGTAGGGTAAATTCATTAGGCAGGCCTCGGTAGAGTTACAATTGGTGCCGTGACCAGGATTCGAAATTGGGTTATTACGGCTAAACAGATGGTATAAAGATTATATAGGTAGGATAAATTGGGCGAAAGCCTACAATTGTTGCTTGTGAAGTGGAGAGAGTCAGAAGAGATCTTGAGTTCATTATGGCCTGGATGACTTCTGATCTGGGGGTTGAGAAATTAGGTAAAGCACACAACCGAATAATTTTTTTTTGTTTACAGAATTAAACGTCACATTGAATAAGTTAACACGTAAGAGACTTCCTTGAGTTTAGTTAATAAAAGTAAAATAAAAATAAATTAGTAACAAGTGTACGAAAAAAAAAAATGGAGCAAAGAACTAGGAGGGGTAGGAAAAGGAAAGCGCAATCACCAGTACAATCAGAGAATGTAGTAACAGAAAATGATATAAATGTTAACCAGCCAATGCCGGGAAGAAATGTTGCTGGTGATGTAGAAGTAGCGCCCAAACGCAGAAGACTAGTAAAAGCAAAGCCTTCTAGTGTAAGGAATAAAGAATTTTCAATGTTATACAAATTGATAAACAGAAATACACGAATGATCGAAGAGAAATTCAAAACATTAGAAAATCGTTTAGCACAGGAACAACAACTCACCGATAATGTAACTTCCGTACAATTAGAGCCTGTAGAAAATACAGCATCTAAGATAGAGGATTATGCAACATGTAATATAATGAATATAGCAACCGAGAAACCAAAATTTTATAATGGTAAGAGTCACCCTGTTACATTTATAGAAGATTTGACTGCATATCTTCGGAAGGTTCCAAATAAAGGGAAAGAATTAGAATTGGCCTATGAATGCCTACAAGGCGAGGCAAAGGACTGGGTTAGATTGTATAAATCTAGATGGAAGAATTTGGATGATTTTAAATATGATTTTTTGCAAACTTATTGGGGAGAAACGGAACAGAATAAAATAAGGAGAGAAATAGTGTGTGCAAAGTGGAATAGATCTACACAACCAACTATGCTTGGACATTTTTTAAAATTAACTTCACAAGTTAAGATGTTGTCCTTTGAAATACCCGAAAAACAATTAGTGTCTGATATGATGAAGCAATATCCAAAATCAATACAACAAATGTGGATTATTACGAAGGGAGAAACCATTTTTGAAGCAACAGAATTTCTAAGAAAACAAGATGATATAAATAAACAAGAAGATACAGGGCCAATTGATAAACCACGAAATGGATATGCCTATAAGGAAAAGACCTTACAGAGAGATCAGAATAGGCAAGGTAACAGGAATTGGCGAAGGCCATTTAACGCAATAAATCGGCAGTATAACGGTCAAGATGAACAATGTAATGCTATACAAGTAGGTGACATAAATTATGGAGAAAACTTGGATGAAATTCAAGGTTGTAATACACATCAATCAAACTAAAGGTGGCTGTGGAAACGGTCCCCAACACAGCTACTAACACAGGGGACAAAGCTTTGAAAATTATGCTGAAATATGGATGGCGACCACGGCAGAGAATAGGCAAAGGGGGGGGTTGTACACGCCAATAGAACACAAGGGTCAAACAGGCAAAACTGGTTTAGGATACCTAAATGAATTAAATTGTAAAGAAATAATTAAGTTACTACAATTTCGGACACACCACGCAGAAACTTACGTATTAGACGGTGAAATTTTAAATGTTTATGAAGAACAAGAAATTTTAGAGACATTATATCAGATAAAATCTGAGATACATATTAAGTTATTAGATTTTGAAGTTGACTGTTTACTTGATACCGGTAGCGATATTACTTGTATATCAGAATCAATGTATTTGCAATTAAAACAATGTGCTGTGAAATTACCTTTAATGCCTACACGTACTATACAATTGAAAGGGGCTATAGGGCAAAAAAGTATAAAAATCCAACAAATGGTTATAGTGCCAACCAAAATAGGTAGTTTAACTTTAGATATTGGTTATTTAATTGTGCCTGGATTGACTCATTCAGTGATATTAGGGTTTGATTGGATAAAGAATAATGAGATAGTTTTAAATCTGAGGAAGGATAAAATGTGCATAATTATTCAAAAAGATAATCAAAAGTATGTAATACCATTTATTAACGGGCCATTGGACATTCAAACAAAAGAAGTAATTGGCATACAAGGGGATACTGATCTTACGATTCAGATTAAAATCGGAACTGAAATAACGGAAGGTGATAGGGTTAAATTATTGGGTATGTTAACGCTTTTTAAAGCTATTTTTACAGAAGAATTAGGGAAGTGTAAATGTTATGAGCATGTTATAAAAATGAACCATGAAGATCCCATAGTGAAGAAATCATATCCTATACCATATGCGTATAGGCAAAAAATGGAACAAAAGTTAGAAGAATTGGAGAAGTTGAAAATAATATCCAGGGCGTCGACGCCTTACAATAGCCCCCTAACATTTACATTGAAACGGGATGGATCAATTAGGGTATTATTAGATGCTAGGGAGATAAACAGACACATGGTGGCTGAGACAGAAAAACCAACATTGCAATTGGATGTGTTAAACTCATTTCATGGTTGTAATTTTATAACTACACTTGATTTAAACAATGCTTATTTCCAAATACCTATCAGTTCGGAAAGTAAAAAATATACAGGATTTTCATTTAATGGAAAATCTTATGTATACAACGTATTACCACAAGGATTGAAGACAGCGGTAGGAAGTTTTAGCCGTGCAATGGACAAGATTTTAGGCCCAGAAGTACGCCAATTTTGTATTAATTATCTTGATGACTTAGCTATCATCACAACGGGCTCTATAGAAGATCACATAAGTAGTATTGCAACAGTCTTAAGGAAGTTAGAACAAGCTGGGATGACATGTAATATAGAGAAATGCGAATTCCTATGTAAAGAAGTAAAAATGTTAGGGTATATCATTTCTACTAAAGGAATTCGAACTGACCCAGAGAAGGTTGAAGCAATACAAAAGTTTCCTACTCCCAAGAAAATTAAACATTTAAGAGCTTTCCTGGGGTTGTGCAATTTCTATAGGAGATTTATACCGAATTATGCAGACTGTATTTATCCGTTGTGTGAACTTCTTAAAAAGCAGAAACGATGGAAATGGACTGAAAGGGAACAAGATGCATTTGACTTAACGAAGAAACAATTCATTGATACTATAGAATTGCAACACCCAGATTTTGGAAGTAAATATTATTTGCAAACGGATTCATCTGGGGTGGGTTTTGCTGGAGTACTATACCAGATAGGAAATGGTGGGGAAGTTAAACCTTTAAGTTATTATAGTAGAGCTTTAAAGGGACCCGAATTTAATTGGACTGTTACAGAACAAGAGTTTTTTGCAGTCATTAGTTGTCTAAAGAAATTTGAAACTTATTTGAGGGGCTCTAAGGTCGTTATAAGAACGGATCACAAAGCTTTGCTGTTTGTAAAAACTTGGAAAATGTTTAATAGTAGAGTAACTCGTTGGTTGTTATATTTAGAACAATTTGATTTTGAGATGGAGCATATTTCCGGTAAAGAAAATATAGTTGCTGATACCTTATCTAGATATCCGGCCGATAGTCGTAAAGCACAAGAAGAAAAAACTAAGGTGCCAGGCATCTACTATTTATGCAAAGGAAACAAACTACTGGCCTCAAAACTTAAGATGCTACCACAATTGCAAAGAGAAGATGAAGAAATACAGAGTCT
Source organism: Maniola hyperantus (assembly GCF_902806685.2). NCBI lineage: Eukaryota > Metazoa > Arthropoda > Insecta > Lepidoptera > Nymphalidae > Maniola > Maniola hyperantus. The sequence continues at coordinate 8,031,391 of NC_048551.1, forward strand.
TGTTAATGGACGAGAGATAAGATATAGGGACAGAATTTCAATAAAGGACGGCATTGTATATTTTAAAACTAATTATGGAGATAGAATATACCTACCTAATTGTGTGCGGGAGGAAATGGTAAAGCAGATACATGAAGAAATGGGTCATCAAGGTGCTTATAAGATAATCAAATATGTAAAAGATAGAATGTTTTGGAGAAATTTAGCAAGAGACGTGAAATCTATTATAAGGAAATGCCATATTTGTCAGCTCACCAGAAGTAATAATATAAAATATGTTGGACCTTGTCAGTCTATAATATCCAATGACATTGGAGAAATAGTAATGGCGGATTTATATGGACCGCTACCAGCAGGAGCATTCGGCTTTACTTACATACTTGTAGTGCAGGATTCATTCAGTAAATTTATTAAATTATTTGCTTTACGGAAGGCTACGAGTCAAACTTGTTTAACAAAAATAAAACAGTTTAATGATATTATAAAAATAAAAGCTATTATGACCGACAATGGTTCTCAATTTATCAGTAAAAAATACAAGGAATGTCTAAAAACCCTCGGAATTAAAGCTATATACACTACCATTCGGAATCCTCGACCAAATACCACTGAAAGAGTCAATAAAGAACTAGGTAGATTATTTAGAGCATATTGTCATAAGAATCATAAAACTTGGGTAGGGTTTTTGCCTAAAATTGAAGAGTTGTATAATAACACGATTCACGATAGTATAGGATATACTCCATACGAGGTTTTGAATGGGGAAAGAACTAGATTAACAATTGATGCTTTAATCCATCAAGGACATGAGAGGCTAAATGTAGAGGATATACGCAAGAGGGTTAAAGAGAAGTTAAAAGAAACAAGTAAAATAAGGAACGAAAAATATGATAGACGTCATAATCTGATTGAATTTCAAATAGGTGATTTAGTCAAACTAAAGAAATGTAATCGATCTAGCGCTCAAAAGAAAGAAATAAGTAAATTTGACCTATTGTATGAGGGTCCGTATGTAGTTGCAGCAGTGCCATATAAAAATGTATATGTTTTGATGTATCCAAACACGGCAATTATTCGGGGAAAATTCAATGCTATACATTTATCAAAATATTATTCTTGAATCGATAAGAAGTAAAGTCTATGCATTTCAGCTGTAAAGACAACAAGTTATGTGAAATTAGCTATTTAATAATTGAGATAAGTGAAGTTCTATTACTGAATTATTATTTTTATTATTGATTGTTAAATGTATTGTAGTTAAAGGGAAGCAATTCATGAATGTAAAAATTAAAACTAATTAATAATTTTTTTTAATTATTTAATGTTAGTAGTGACTGAATTAGTATATTTAGTATATTTAGTTAGGAACACTATTGTTAAAATGTGTTGAAATTAAAGGAGAAGATATGATTAAAACTGATTAACAATTTTAATTTTCAAATTACTTTCTGTAAGTAGTAACTCAATAAGTAGGTTGTTAGAAACTTCGATGTTAAATGTATTGTAATCAAAGGGAAGGAATCCATGAATGCTATAATTCGAACTAAGTGATAATGTTAATTCCAATTTAAGAAGTCATTCAATGTGTAATAACTAATAATTAATGTTGTGTAATCAACTATGTGTGTATTGTATTATTGGGTGGGTGTAACAGTAGTTGATTTTCTAGACAGATATCTATGTATATTCATATTGTAAAATAAAATACGGTGGACGCCCAGTAAACCGACTTGACAATGTTCGCTAATGCAAGATTGGACGAGTTATAACTTTTACGCACCATAACTATAATTGTGCTCGACTCGTTGTAGTTTTGATTCTTATTGCTTAGGTTAAATTAAAGTTAAAGAAGATAGCGATGCGGTCTAGCGTGTGTTAGATTTGTACTGGTTACACAAAACACCGACAATTAAAGACAAAGATATTACATGGATATTTAAGACCGCCTTAATCGTAATTTGTCGGATTGCCGGGAGTCCACTGTAGCAATGAATTTTGTAGTTGTCATGTAAAGCCAATTGTTTAGTTAGTAATTTGTTTAGTTCTATCAAAACACGAACCGACTTTTTTTTTCCCGCTTAAAAATTGAGAAGAAAAGGTAAATTGTCATATGGTAAATTTTATTCAGCATGCCGCGAGGTGCAATGCTTCATAAAAATTTAGGGGGTTGGATGTAACGAACATAGCCTACATACAACATAGGGACCTTAAAAAAAAAAAAAAAAAAAAAAAAAAAAAAAAAAAAAAAAAAAAAAAAAAAAAAAAAAAAAAAAAAAAAAAAAAAAAAAAAAAAAAAAAAAAAAAAAAAAAAAAAAAAAAAAAAAAATTATGTATATAATTTTTTTTTTATCAATGTAAGTCAGTCAGTCTAGTCGGTGCATGAGAAATTCGGTTTTTATTTAGGTTTTCATACGGCCGCCAGTCAATGTAGTCTATCGAGGAAAACTGTCTCTAGTCGGTTGGAGCCTGCGGACCAGACGGTCGCGGGAGTTAGAATCAAAATCAAACACTTGACATTAGTTTTCTCTACTGCGTTGGGCCACAGTTCGAACACTTATGTGAAAGAACAAATTCCCTTATCATTGCAAGGGGTGGTCCGCGAGGGCTGAGCAATTAACTGGTGGTCGACCATATGGCTTCTTGTGTGTGAGTGTAATGGAAGTGCGAGCACTTAACGTTCGTAGACTCTAACACGCTGACGAGGACCATAGTGGTAGACACCTATAATGAGTAGAGGCGAGGCGGGACATGCGCGCACTAAGGTGCGTGCAGCCTAGCGCTCGTGTGGTGGAAATATTTGTGGAAATGGGTGCTTGCATTAAGTGTTCTTATAGAGGACATAGTCTTCATTTAAACAGGTCTGTGGAATTATAAAATAGTTGAATGATATGGAGGTGAGGTTGTCTAAGACGGTAGACGTGCTTGTCGGTGGCACTTTGCACTATGTCTATCGCTATTTTTTCCCTAAGGTGCAACTAGTTGAATGATATGGAGGTGAGGTTGTCTAAGACGGTAGACGTGCTTGTCGGTGACACCTTGCACTATGTCTATCGCTGTTTCACTAAAGGAGAATAATTGGAAGAAAGGAACGACCAAGCGGTCAATGTCCTAATGCCGAATCAGTGTTGCGCGTGTTGGGTCCGCTGCGCCATACATTGAATGCTACCACTAAGTGGAAAAAAGGGGTAAAATACAGGGATTTACTGGCATAGCCAGAGGTTATACACTTATGTAAATACAAAGTCTCAAAGCAGGGTGCTATAAAATGAACGCAAGAGCGGGCAGGCATGCACATGATCGTACGTGCTGTCTATTAGAACACCACTATGGTAGGTGGAAACATGGGAGCATGGCTCTATTGTAAACCAAGTTTGGAATATTATAACTTGAGAGCATAGCTCTTATTACTTACAAGCCAGTTTAAATAGATGGTGCAATTATAAATATTATCCAAATATCAATATTTCGTTGGAAAGCGCGTGCGGCATCGCTTCGACCCCATCGGTCGGAACGGTGTGTGTGCTCGCAAATTGTTACGTAATAACGTCCGGATTGTGGATTGAGTAATAACTCAACCGACGTTATAAAAATAGATAATATAATCTATCTAATTAAACTTATGTGCTGGACGACACATAAGATTTATACTCAAGTAAGAAAATTTGAGAATGGGACCACTTTAAGTACAAGGATACTTTTCTTATGTTATAGGGGCGATACTTCTAAAGTCTAAAAGCGATTCATGATTGATCTGGTAATGTGGCTGCTTAGGCGAGGTGAACCGCGCGTCCTTTAGGATACTCGGTAAATCCTTGCTTGAGCTGGCAGACGGAGTTGTACTCTGTGGTTACTTTCGATCTATTTGCTGGTATACGTTGGAGTGCGTTGGAAGATGATTATGCGAAGGAGAACCCTAGTGCCATTAATGGCGCCACTTGGCGCTTTGTGAATCCTTTGCTGAGCTGATTCTAGCATACTTTAATAACTACCGATCACAGAGGGCAGGTAATACTGCTGTTCTGTTTGTACTCTGACATTCGTTGGAATACTTAACCGCCTTATGGTGGTTAGTGAATACACGCATATAACATAAAGCAACTTTAGCGTTCGAGAGCACTTTAGCGAGAGAGGAACATAGCACTCTGGTGGTTGTGCATCCTACCTAAAGGAGAGCCTAGCGCCCAGTGCTTGTGAATCTTTTACTATAGTGATTTTTAACGTACACAAATAAGTGATGACTTATCACTTGAGACCGAGCACTCTGAGTGCTAAATTACAAGGGTATGTGTGTAAAGGGACACGTTCCTTACCTATTGGGCTACGCATGTGTCTGAACATTGAATTGAATTGACTAGAGACACCAGATAGGTCTGTTGATCTCTATGTTACCCTAATATTGCTTGGAGCGTTGCATTCTTCTGATGACTATTTATAAATAATACATAAAGCAACTTTAGCGTTCGAGAGCACTTTAGCGAGAGAGGAACATAGCACTCTGGTGTTTGTGCATCCTACCTAAAGGAGAGCCTAGCGCCCAGTGCTTGTGAATCTTTTACTATAGTGATTTCTAGCGTACACAAATAAGTGATGACTTATCACTTGAGACCGAGCACTCTGAGTGCTAAATTACAAGGGTATGTGTGTAAAGGGACACGTTCCTTACCTATTGGGCTACGCATGTGTCTAAACATTGAATTGAATTGACTAGAGACACCAGATAGGTCTGTTGATCTCTATGTTACCCTAATATTGCTTGGAGCGTTGCATTCTTCTGATGGATATTTATAAATAATACATAAGCAACTTTAGCGTTCGAGAGCACTTAAGCGAAAGAGGACCATAGCACTCTGGTGGTTGTGCATCCTGCCTAAAGGAGAGCCTAGCGCCCCAGTGCTTGTGAATCTTTTGCTAAAGAGTGATTTCTAGCGTGAGTACTTTATCACTTACAAGTAAAATACAAAAACCCAGCATTAGCGTTTGAAGACACCTATGCGAGAGACGACCATAGCGCTCTGGTGTTTGTGCATCCTGCCTAAAGGAGAGCCTAGCGCCCCAGTGCTTGTGAATCTTTTGCTAGAGTGATTTCTAGCATGGACTACTTTATCACTTACAAGTAAAAATAATAAAATGCAACATACCTTCACACAATGGATTGAGGTCAGGCCTGCGATTATAACTTGCTTCGGCGGTATCGTAGTGCAAGCCGCTCATCCTTGAGATCTCTAAGATCATTACACTCATTCACACACAAAGGATTGAGGTTAGGCCTGCGTTTATAGCTTGCTTCGGCGGTATCGTAGAGTAAGCCACTCATCCTTTAGATCTCTAAGAGATCGATATACCTACACCACACCACACTACACAAACCATTTACAGTGGAACACGCCACTATAAAGTATGCTTGCATGCGCCGTGCTATCTCATGAGAGGAACGCACCTCTCCTAACAGTATGCTTGCATACATTGCGCTATCCCTTGAATGATGACGCGTAGTAGGGGGGGGAGCTCGTGTTCGTTGGTATTTTATGTTCTTAATGTGATAGGATACCAAGGGAAGGCAGAAGCTCACCGTTGAAGGCGCGGCGGAGCTTTCAACCATCATTCACTCCTAACCCCTTTTACACGAACTGGAGTGAATGGTGCCATTACACAGGGCTTCTTCTTCCTACAGTAGGAGGAAGAGCTTACATTTAGGTTTACACACGTTGAGTATGGGTACTAATATTATTACACTTCTTTTAATACGTCTCAATTGCTGAACCCACATCTTAAACCCCAATGGTTTAAATTCTATACCCGAACACGGTAGACATTTGGTATTCAATACGCGAACAACTGAATGATCGACCAGACAACTCCTATACACGAACGCACGTTCCAAAATAATGTGTTAGGTTCTATGCGTGAATACATACCTTCAAAGCCCGAACACCTACAGTCATTTGAGCATTCAATACGTGAATGCCCACTTCCTCAGCTCATACCCCGTAAGGTCCGTTAGGTCTGATGAACTCACTATTTCTGATACTCTAAACGTCCTTGGGTTATTGCGTTCACAACATGTTAAAAGGTTTCTACTGTTAGATGATACGCGTGCCACTAAAAGATATGAAATAGGAAGCGTATTCTTTAGGTAGATCAGTATATGAGGTAGGGTAAATTCATTAGGCAGGCCTCGGTAGAGTTACAATTAATCCAAATCGTCGGGGTCTTTTATGTTTTAAAGTGATCGAAAATGAAGAGCGAAGTTGGTCGAACATTTCATCAAATAGAACAGTTGAACCCACAACAATCCGCCCGTCTAATAAAACCGCGCCAATATACTGGGGTCACAACGACCCTGACCAAACCACATACAATACGATACTTATCAAACTGTAAATGGAAACGTATTCGAAAAGTCCATTTAATTTTAATATGATTCGTTGGCTAAGTTAAAGTATTGATATTAACCTAAATATCTAGGACTTTTATGTAGGTATCTAACTAAAGCCAGGAACAAATCTAGTGGGATTTTGCGAGCGACCAATCGCACGCGATGTTGCTTTCCAATCAGATATAGGTAGTCGTATAGTTAATGAAATATTAGAACGCCAACAACATCTAGGAATACATTACATTTCTTACAAATTCCACAATTGACAATTAAAAAGTGTACAATGGTGCCCAATTTGAATAAATGATCTGAGTTTGAATTTGAAACAACGCTTCCCGGGTATAAGCAAGTATGTATAGTACGCGACAGGTTGAGATGGCCATCAGGCTAGGGACGCCCCGTACAGCCCCCGCGCTAGCCCGGTGCGGGTGACGTGCGGGTGTGCGGGGCCTCACCCCGCCTCATACCCCGATTACCATCGCAATCTGTCGCGGACTTGTAGATACCTGATAATAGCAAAGTGAACAGACAAACCAGCGAAGTTTATTATTTTATATTTTTGATATTTCTTATTTTATCACTGATGTAAGTTAACCTAAAAGGGAATACTGTTTTATTGAACAAGCGTAATAAAGTCCTCCGTCCTCCGTCCTCGGTCCCAACTGACCCGATCGTTCGCGTCAGCTCAATATGACGCCGCCAATAATGCGGTCGGTACACGATTAAATTTCTAACATTTTCTCACACAGCAAAGGCCTGAAATTCCCGCTCCATTCAATAAACTGTGTTATATTCTATAGTCTATAATAATTATGACAGTGTTAGAACTGTTAGAATAAGACGTAAAGTAAGTAAATACTTAGAAAGGAAGCGAGAGTAGAAGCGAAGCGATAGTGAACTTTTTTCTGCTACGTAACGTACAAATTGTGAATATGTGTTTTTATAATAAGCTCCCAGAAGACATATTGGAGATGTCCCCCAACAAGTTCAAAATTTTCACAAAACGTAAACTTATTGAAAAATCTTATTACAATGGAAAGTATTATTTAAATAATAAGAAAGCTTGAGAATGAGTTGCCAAACAGCTTTGATAGTTCTAATAAGTATGCCTAAGTGATTTTGTTAAGTGGTTATAATAAAAAAGAATACCCGGCTGAGTTTGCTGTGGGCTCTTCTCAGACCTGGGCGCGATTGGAAACCTCGTAGATTTATTTTAAGTTTACGTCATTAATTATCACCACTACATCATTGTATTGCAAAATTAGCAATTGACCATCAGAAAGTCATTTATTAAAATGAGATACAATAGTAGGTGCCATACCTACTACAAAATAAAAAAGAGACACGTCAACGCGCGTAATTTTTTTTTAATTTGGCCTTCCAAATGTACTGTATGCAACATTTTAGAAAATAAACGTCGCATCACTTCAGTTCTACCGCATCGTGTCTTTAGCTTAGGTATACTTTATACATATGAATGTTTAATAGCTATAATAATTAATTTTCATAATCTAATCTACAAGAGCTCTTTAGCTAATGATCTTCTTTGATAATATAATAATACACTGCTTGAATACTTAACATTATTTACCTCGGCGTAGGCATTTAGTTGACATTGAATCTCTCCATTTAATAAATGTCTTCTCAATTGAGAAATTTTACCATTCCCGGAGTCAAAATATTTACTCAACGAAACAGATCTCTTTGAACCCTGTGTAACTTGAGTTATCGCAACCTTTATAATTAGATTTTCATATTTCGTTATAAGTAAAACCACTTTACTTTACCTTTTAAATCTCGTGCAATGTCAGTATACAATACGCGACAGATCGAGATGGCAATCGAGGTGGGGACGTCCCACACATCCGCACAGCCCCCGCGCTAACCCCGTAGGGGCGAGAGCGGGTGACGTGCCGGTGTGCGAGGCGCCAACCCCGCCTCATACTCCGATTGCCATCTCGACCTGTTGCGCAGTAAATACGTTTTCACGTCGTGAAGTGATTTTAATATGAAACTTTTTGATTAATTTGCGGCATAATATGGCGGTTTGCGCTAAATATTTTGTATCTTTAACCTATACCAAATTTCCTGAATATTTCTAACGTGAAGTAGCTTTGTATTGGTTTGTAAACCTGACTGTATTAAAAGGATGCCTAGTTAAACTAGTTAATTTCTACAACTGATTTAATTTAACGTAGGTAAGCTTTTTCAGAGGTACGAGTATAATGGGGGTGGTGGTGCAAAAATTCTAAACTTAAATGTGATCGCACACTGCTGCATAAAGAACTAACGTTTTGTCAACAGTATTCTATAGTCAGACATTATTTGCATTTTCATGTTGTACTACTGGGCGCACTGCAGTATGTTGCAGTAAATACTGACAAAAATCGACTTTTGTGATTCATATACGATAAGGAGACTTAGTTACACTTGCCGGCTGTCGGGCCCGGTTTTCAATCGGATGTTCCAGTTGCAGAATATTTTGACACAAAATCGGTTTCATCTAAATATATAAAAGGAAAAGGTGACTGACTGACTAACTGACTGATCTATCAACGCACAGCTCAAACTACTGAACGGATCGGTATGAAATTTGGCATGCAGATAGCTAAATTATGACGTTGGCATCCGCTAAGAAAGGATTTTTGTAAATTATACTCCTAAGGGGGTGTAATAGGGGTTTGAAATTTATGTAGTCCACGCGGACGAAGTCGCGAGCATAATCTAGTATAATATAAAACGTTCTGTCACTGGAACATCCGATTAAAATCCGGGCCCGACAGACAACGAGTGTCCCACTGGCTGCAAGAGACTATAAAACAAATTACTTTAAATAATTATGTTCTACAAAATTGCGATTAGGTAGGTCACAGGCTAACATAAGCATAGAAACAACAAAAATACGGGACGGTTTTAAGTTTGCACTTCAACTAATAATAATAATCTATTCGTACCTATCTACTTTGCATTCATCAACTTCATCATGATCAACCTATCACCAGCTCACTACATAGCGCGAGTCTCCTCTCAGAGTGAGAAGGGTTTTTGGCCATAGTCTACCACGCTGGCCATGTGCGGCTTGGTAAACTTCACACACCTTTGAGAACATTATGGAGAACTCTCAGGCATGCAGGTTTCCTAACGATGTTTTCCTTCACCGTTAAAGTAAAGCAAATGATATTTAATTAATTAAAACGCACATAACTCCGAAAAGTTAGAGGTGCGTGCCCGGGATCGAACCCCCGACCTCCGATTAGAAGGCGGACGTCCTAACCACTAGGCTATCACAGCTTCTTTACACACTTTGCGTTAAGTTATACGAAATTCACCCTAATACAGGCAAATTCCATCATAAACTTACGAAAGGACTAACAGACAAGTTCTTGTACACTTACAACTTCGCGAACACATTATGGATTTAACTTTATAATTTAGACTTAAGCTTCGATAGAAATTGGAAAAGTCCTTTAAACTTATGTTAATGGATTGTTCTTGGAGAACTACTCGAGATAAGAGGTACCTATCCCTACTTGAAATATATTATTTCTAACTTATATTTTAGGTGTTGGTTAAATTACGACAGCTTAGAGCCCTTTCACACTGGCATTTCTCCAGTGTAGGCGTTTGTCGAACGCATAGACGCCGCCGTCGAAGCTACTGAGCTTGTCTAGCATTTTCTATTATAGGACGGTAACCTATTTCTTGAAAAAAAACCAACGTTTTTCCTTCCAACGTGGTGGTTGGTTGGTACCTGTTCTAAGTCGGTACCTACTTACAATTTCGCTCGATCATTGTGTTTGTTCTGTTTTGTTTTTTAATAAAATCTACACTGTTGCGTAAAGTGGTAATTCTATTAACTTATTTGCTTTTAAGTGGCTTATTTGCTTTAGTTTTACTAAATTCAATTATTTTAAGTAACTTATTTGCTTTTTGGACTTTACCTGGACTTATTTATGACGAATTTAAAATAATTACTTACATTTCTTTCTTCGAACTCCACATCCTTTATCCGTCCCTTAGATAAAGGACTAAATAAGTATTATACTGTAAGTACCATTATTTATATTATACCATCCAGTTATTACATTGCCAATGTTGCAACAAGCGCAAATCGATTTATTAAAAGGCTGTACCTACCTTTATCATCTAGGTCACAAAACCTCACAACTTCAACTTACAAACTTGGTAACTATTTTAATAAAAATCAACGAATAGAGCAATGAAAATACAATTTATTTATGTACTTACATTCCGCCACTTACAGTTTGCTCGATGTTTCCAATATATTACCGTAGTTTATACCTACAATTGGTTCAAGCACAAAACTTTGTGCGGTCCATCCCAATAGATCCTAAGAGCCCACCCAATATCTTATCAGGACTCACCCGTTCTTGCCACAAACGTAAATCTTACCTTTACGGCCGCACCTGTCGAAGGAATAATTTACTGCCGGCTTAAAACTTCTAAAGGAAAATCCCAAACACTTCTCAAGAAATAACTGAATAAGAAATATTCGATTGTACGCACAGCGCCAGGCGCCCGCCTTGACAGGAGGAAATTTGAACTTAAAGCTGCCGTAATGGGATAGATAAAATTTCAAGTTATTTTCCTACGAAGAATTTTCAACACGTTTCAATATTACGCGAAAAAAGAGCAACTAAAATATAAATTATACTTTAGAGAAGTTAATAGAATTATCTTCTTAATAAATATATAAAAGGAAAAGGTGACTGACTGACTGACTGATCTATCAACGCACACCTGAAACTACTCGACAGGTTGGGCTGAAATTTGGCATGCAGATAGCTATTATGACGTAGGCATCCGCTTAGAAGGGATTTTTAAAAATTCAACCCCTAAATAAAAAGTAAAGTAAAAGGGAGTAAAATAGGGGGTTGAAATTTATGTAGTCCACGCCGACGAAGTCGCGAGCATAAGTTTGTTTTCTATAAATTAAATAGGTATTTTCAGTGACATATTATATCATAATTATCATGTCTATGTATTTTCGTACAAAGATGTCAGGTCATACATGGTCACCTCAGTCACAGTTCAGGACAGTTACGAAACTTGTAACAAGACCTCGAGGCTTCGCCTGTCAAATGTAGGTTATGAAACGACTAGGCTGTTCCATAATAGTTCCTTAATCTATGGTGACATGGGGTTTCAGTTTTTACGGCTTTTGTTATAATGTTACCAAACTTTCTGGATTAAAATAATAAGCGGGATGTCGCTAAATACCGAGAAATAATGCTCAGTCGAAAAGTACAGCACAGTGGCATGCTATAAAATACTTTCATTATTTCTCACAATGAAATTCGCTTAAAACTTGGAGAGGTTTCAAATTTTTAACCAGAGCCAGCACAATTTTCATTATTGTAACTTAATATGAGACGACAAAAGCTACAAGTTGTTACTTAACTAAAATCTAGATGATGCCTTCAACTTCATCTACCTACATCTTCTTTTATTTCTTTTCTTTCTACAGTAGAAACTCGATTATCCGGCCCTCAGTTATACGGATTCACGATTATCTGGACTACCAATCGAAAATTGTTCGGCCAAGTGCGAGTCAGACTCGCGCACCGAGGGTTTCATACTCGGGCATTTTTCTGCCATTTTGTAAGATAAATCAAAAACTATTATGCATAAAAATAAATAAAAATCTGTTTTAAAATGTACAGGCAAAGACCTTTCATATGATATCCCACTTGGTATAGTTATTCTTACTTTGAAAATTGAAAATACTATCATAGTGAACTACATAATATGCACAAAACCCGCTTTTTTTCATACATTCGATATCTGGATTTTCGATTATCCGAATCCCTAACGACAACAATTAGTCCGGTTAATCGAGTTTCCATTGTATTTTATTTAGGCCTCATAAAATGAAAAGGTAATCAATGACAAACAAACAGTCAGACACACCTCGCATTTATAGAATTGTAATGTACATCGACCTTTAGAAGGAGATGGCGGATTTGTAGAGCATTGTCTCTGTCGTTGAGACCGACAAAATGTCATACAGGTGTGAGTGACAGAGACAACGCTTTACAAAGCCGGAATTGCATTCTAAAAGCCAATGTACATTATTTTCTGCCACGTAACGTAACGTACTGTAACGTTTGCAGGGAGATTAAGTTGCATCAGGTGCTAATGATGTCAGCAAAGTTCATCAGCATTACTGAAGTTATTCGGCAAGTGGCACATGTATTGGTTGACAATATGAGCAGTATAAATTGAAAAATATTTGTCGTTTATTTACATTGTGACGTTAATTATGTTAAAAATAAAAATAAACATGATTAGCCTATAAAGTAGGTACCACTATACAAAAAATCACATCATTTTATTACTACAATCCAACTTCCAAGACTCTTTTTTCCGCTGGTAAAAATGCAATTACGCATCCCGCACAAGCCCAGACCCTATTGATCATAATAATGATGATGACCAAACAATTCTTTACATTACAAAACATTATTGAAGTACAATTCATTATATTGAACTGTTTTATGTAAAAAAAATTGAGCTTTAACTTATTCTGTTGCAGTGAACATTTTGCTCTCGATAAAACTGTTTGAGTAGCCATCGAATTTTGTGAGAGCATGTCCTACCAAAGTAAATCTAGGTGTGTTGGGGAGACGCGGGCAGAGAGGCCCTCTGCAAAATCAAAGCCTGCAACTTGTCAACTTAATTATCATAAGCAAACGACGCTACCGTGTTTTAATGACGTTATTTTAAAGCTTATATTGTAACTAAAGGCGAAAATAATGAATACCTAATAATGTAGTAACTATTAAGTATATTTGTAGACTAGCTTATGCTTGCGACTTCGTCCGCGTGGACTACACAAATTTCAAACCCCTATTTCACCCCCTTAGGGATTGAATTTTCAAAAATCCTTTCTTAGTGGATCCTCACGTCATAAAAGCTAACTGCGTGCCAAATTTCAGACCGATCCGTCCAGTAGTTTGAGCTGTGTGGTGATAGATCAGTCAATCAGTCAGTCACCTTTTTCTTTTATATATTTAGATTACCGCAATGCATAGTACCTACCTAAGTATTATTATTTTATTTATAAAAGTTATACAAATTTTAGATATTTATCGTTAAACGTTGATCCTATATAAACCCGGGCAAAATCCTGTACCTACGTAAAACCGATAAATCGGAACGTTCAATTTTTCCTGTATGAAAAATCTGTAGGGCTCTCACTCGATCGAGTTGAAGTTTTTATTACACATGTTCATTTTCCAACTAAAACCTATGAAAAACCGGTTACCCATTGTCATTGTCGTATGGTGCACTTGCTGACAAATCAAGCCTGTTTTGGACAATTAGGTTTTAGGATTAGGTAGCTTAAGATTACTAACATTCGATGTTTGAATGTGCTTAAAATATGGTCTCTATAGACGAAATAAATGTTTTTTAGTTCGTCAAATATTGAGAAGAGATGTTAAGTGAACACTCAACTAGCTCCTATTCAAAAAACTGACGAATTGGACGCAACCAAAAGTCATGGTCCAAAAGTCAGTCAATAGAATCATTGAATTTAATCGTCTTATGCATTTATCGAACACCGGCATCGAATATAAGTATATTTTTTGAGAAATTGGAAATGCTATTATGCAAACTAAAGGTTATTAAAAGTAATAAAAAGAAAGTGGTTCTATGCGGAGATTGGAATGTAAATATCCTGGCTAAAAATAAAGTATCCGAACAATTGTTATCACTACTAACTAGCTATAATTTAGTAAATCATATTACTAAACCTACTAGAAAGTTGTCGAGCATAGATCTTATAGTCAGTAACATTAAAGACGCAAAATCAGACTTACATTATCTCGCTTTGTCTGACCATGAAACTGCGCAAACGATTACATTCCCAACTCTCACTACCGCTATAATTCTCAAAAATGAAAGAGTCTTTATAAAACGGAGAGATTTTTCAGCTAATAATAAAAGCAAATTTATGCATTGTATGTCTGCATTATCATTTAGTGACGTACTAACAGAGACTTGTACTAATACAGCCTTTGAGAAGTTTCATAATGACGTAGTTCTTTTCTACAATTTATGTTTCCCAATCATAGTAGTGAAATTAATAAATAAACAAATTAAAAATAAATGGATTTCTAAAGGATTGAAAAAATCGTGTTTAGTTAAAAGGAAATTATACTTGAATTACAGACTTTCGGCAGCTAATAAACGCTTAAATAAATTAAAATATTACAGATATTCAAGAATATTGAAATCATGTATGGCCAAATCTCAAAGCATTTCTAATACTAAGTACATACAAAAGTCCAAAAACAAATGCAAAGCATCCTGGGATGTCATTAATTCAAATTTACACGCCAAAAATATGAGTAATGAAATAAAGGAACTAAATACAACTGGAAATGTAACCCTGACAGATTCACTAGATATGGCTGAAGAGTTTAACAAATATTTTATTAGTATAAGCAACTGTAACTCAGATGCTCAAAATGAAACAAGACCTTCAATGAACAAAGTGCCAAACATCTGTCATTCTTTGTTCCTCACTCCAGTCATCCCGCAGGATGTGTATAAAGCTATAATTCAGCTGAAAGATACTAACTCTACGGGATATGACGGGCTTAATACTAAATTAATCAAAGCTTGCGCAAAATTTTTAGCACCACCCTTAAGCCATATAATTAATTTGTCCTTTACAGAAGGTGTATTTCCCAATAATTTAAAAAAGTCCATAGTTAAGCCCCTACATAAAAAGAATAATAAGGATGACTTAAATAACTACCGTCCAATAACGCTTATCCCTATTTTGTCAAAAGTGTTTGAGAAAATTATGTTTGATAAAATTTATAAATTTATAACAACAAATAGTATTTTAAAAGAGGAACAATACGGTTTTAGAAAACAAAGCAGTACTACTCTTGCTTGCTTTGCATTAACGAACTATATATTAGAAAGTCTAAACACTGGTCATAACGTTGTGTCAATCTTTCTTGATATGACTAAGGCTTTTGACCTAATAAGTCACAAAATACTAATTGATAAACTAGAAAGCTATGGAATACGAGGCCAAGCACTACAATGGATATCTAGTTACCTTTTCGAGCGTGAACAATGTGTAGAAGTCTCTAAGACTACTGGAAAAATTATGAACTCATACCGCTCATTATTTAAAACCCAAAATCCATATGGAGTACCTCAGGGGAGCGTACTTGGTCCTTTACTGTTCCTCTTGTACATAAATGACCTCCCCAATACAATCTCACATAAATGTTTTCTATACGCAGATGATACAACAATTGTAGTTAAAACAAAGGACAAACAAAATCTTGAAAAACAAACAAATGAAGCACTTAAATCAGTTGTACAGTGGCTAAATCAAAATAATCTCAGCATTAATATGAAAAAAACTCACTATGTGCAGTTTCAAACACTTAACTCTCATCCAGCAGATATAACGGTAGTGTATGAATCGTATAACATCGATAAAACTGATACATCCTTATTTCTTGGACTGACCTTGGATAAGCTTTTCAATTGGAAAGCTCATATTGAAGATCTATGTAAGAAAATTGACAGATTCGTATATGTCTTGAAAAAACTATCGCAAGTCAGTAATACACGAACTGCCCTACTAGCATACCATGGGTATGTATCGTCGATTCTGCGATACGGTATTTTATTATGGGGAAATTCTGTAGACGCTACAAAAGCATTTATCAAACAGAAAGCTTGTGTTCGATCAATATGTCGAGCTGAAACTCTAGACAGCTGCAAACCATTGTTTAGGGACAATAAAATTCTACCATTACCATGTCTCTATATATACGAAGCACTGCTATTTGTAAGAAAATACCCTAATTTATTTCCCACATTAAAAGAAAAATATCCTAATAAGAGAGGCAGACCATATCCACAATTTAAACTCTGGGCTCCACCACAAAGGTTGACTGTCTTTTCACACAATTCTTCATGCATGGCTATAACCTTGTTTAACAAACTTCCTGATTGCAAAAAAAATATGCCGTTGCTAAAATTCAAGCAAGAAATTTTTGAAATTCTCAATCGGAAAAATTATTACAGTGTAAAAGAATATCTTAACGACAATAACATACTAAAAATAACCAGTTAACCTAACTATTTTAATGTTACATCTATAATCTAGTAATCTGTAATATTGTATAATTTGACTGCGTAATCTATAATCTATAATATTGTATAATTTGACTGAGTAATTTGAAATTGTACTGTTTGACATTATATACGAGTATAATTAAGTGACTAAAGTTTTCGATTTCTATTATAAATGTATAATTATGTTAATATTAAATTCAAACTAAATATTTGCACACTGTCGGTGACAGTCGATTGTGTAAGGGACTGTTGTGTTATTGTCAACTTGTTATGCCCACAATTTTGCAAATAAAACATTTATTTATTTATTTATTTATTTATTTATTTATTTATGGCTGATTTTTGAATTTTTGTGAGTCTCCCATTTCCTTATGTCACGCTCAAATTGTCAAATCAATGAAATGTACACTTTTCCGCATCTAATTAACTTACCTTGTCTTAATCTGACGCGCTCGAGTAAATCCCAAAATCCCCTCTTGGGCTCCCCTACCATAAAGTCTTTCAGCCGGTGTAACTTTGAAACTACAGATTTGTGCGGAAACCTGACAAACCAGACAGATATTTATTTCTAGGACGTGTCAAACTACGTTTGTATTAAAAGGCCTGGGGAGCGCGTTAGGGTTACTTCTCTTAAAATTCAGAGCCGTAACCTAGATGTCAGTTGTGTAGCTTGAAGCCCTCAAGCCTCTAATCGGCTTCTACACGGCAACGTATTTTGGAACGACAATTTCGCTTGGCGACGTAGGTGCAATCGGACATGCTCTGCGTGAGGTCTAGGATTGCTAGGCATTTGGGGTAGTCGTGACGTTTTCACTTAACGTAATCTACATAACATATACCTATAGCCTCAATAGTGGTGCGGACTAAAATTCGAAAGGTCGCCCGGTTCAAACCCCACCCGTTGCACTATTGTCGTACTTACTCCTAGCACAAGCTTCACTCTTAATTGGAGAGGAAAAGGGAATATTAGTCAAGGGCCATGGCACACATTCTTTAAAAAAACATAGTTTAGGTATCTACAAGCCTAAAACTAAAGTTACAACGTGATTTTTTTATTAATTCCGGTACAGTTATCTCTTGAATGCGATTTCGCCTGGTGGTAAGTGATGATGCAGTCTAAAACGGAAGCGAGCTAACTTGGAAGGGCTAGGCAGTTTCATTAAACTCATGCCAATGTTTGACGACCTCCGTGGCGCAGTGGTACCTAAGCGCTGTGGTCTTATTAGTGGGACAACCTGGGTTCGATTCCTGACAGGGACTTGGAATTTTATAATATCTAAATCTCTGGTCTGGTCTGGTGGGAGGATTCGGTCGTAGCTACCTTACCGGTAAAGCCGTGCCACCAAGAGATTTAATGTTCCAGTACGATGCCGTGTAATCGATTGTGATTCAAATTCGCTAAAGAAATATGTTTCTTTAGTAAATTCGAGATCAATACGAACCACGAATAAGAAAGTAGGTATTCAGTACCCATATTATAAATGCGAAAGTGTGTTGGTTTGTTGGTTTATTGGTTTGTTGGTTTGTCCTTCAATCACATCACAACGGAGCAACGGATTGACATGATTTTTTGCATAGGCATAGTTGAAGACCTGGGAAGTGACATAGGCTACTTTTTATCCTGGAATGTCAAAGAGTTCCCACGGGATTTGTAAAAACCTAATTCCACGCGAACGAAGTAGTGTGCATCAGCTAGTATATTATAAAGATGGATCGAGAAGCACTTGCCGGTGCGAACTCTACTTTTGTCTATAAATTCGTGTTTCATACTGACCTCGTTGCTGCGCAAAGCAACTGGACTAAGCTATTCGAATTCATTAAAGAAACTGAAGCTGCTGAATTGTTCATTTTCCTCGATCAAAGCAAATCTGTAACAGCTGCTTTGTCACGTAAACCTATCGTGAATATCTAGAAATAGGCTTTTTAATGGTTGCACCACAGTTGCATATTATGCATTTTTCTTCTATTGTATAGTTTAATTAGTTATCTAACATTTATCTAAGGTATTATATAAAATAATAGTGTAAACCGCCAATCCAAGACACTAATTATTATTTTAAGAAAAAACAAAATATATGCCGTATTTTGTCTGGACCTAGCTAATTACCAATTATAATGTGAAAAATTTATTGCGTGCGGTTCAACTCGGCCGTAATGCCCAATCACAATCGTAGCATTAGCATAGTGTTAATTTGAAAATTAGTCTAACGATCTAGAAAATTATATGAGTGAATTAAAAAAACTTAAATTTAAATAAATAAATCATTATTTTTGAAAGAAAACCCGCTGTTGATTATGAATCGCGCACTTTCAAAGAACTTATGTTTTAAAATAAAATAATTCGCAGGCCCTCACCCTTTATTGAAATGTGTAATTCAAAAGCGTGTTACTCAAGTAGGTAAGCGAGACGTCATCATCGTTTCTTATAATTACTTTTCCTTTATATGAACAGCTCTAACATGAATGCCTCTTAATTACTTATGTTTTTATTAAAATAAAAAGAAAAATTCTAAACATTTTCCAGGACGTTCTAATTACATATTCATTTAATTTTCGCCTTCTTAATTATAAATAGAGAAATGTTTTTAAAGGCTTTTTTCTATAATAAGTCAGTCACCGGAAAATCACCGCGTTGAATTTGTAATTAAGATAAAAAGATCTAGCCAAAGAACATTACTGATGTGTACCTGCCTACTACCTACGTCTAAGAAATTAGTGTACCTGCTTGTCCCAGAGAATGAGTACGTAAAGAAACTTTGGTTTTTATTTTATAAAAATAAAAATCGTGCAAACAATGACGTGCACGCAGCAAGCTACACGTAGGTAACGTGAAACGATTTGTAGTTGTTAGAGGCAATTTAATATTCTACAAGTGTTTAAGCACATACAAGTTTGCTTTTAATTGCTTGTTCTGACTCGAGGATCAAAGTTTACGAAGAAGTTTTTGTCATAACTCATATTTTCTTCTATATACCTTATTTAAAGACTTTATACAACACTAGCTGATTCCCGTGACTTCATACGCGTGGATTTAGGTTTTTAAAAAATCCCGTGGAAACTCTTTGATTTTCCAGGATAAAAAGTAGCCTATGTCACTCTCCAGGTCTTCAACTATACCCATGCAAAAATTCACGTCGATCCGTTGCTCCGTTGCGACGTGATTGAAGGACAAACCAATAAACCAACAAACCAACAAACCAATAAACCAACAAACCAAAAAAACCAACAAACAAACACACTTTCACATTTATAATATGAATGAGTACTGATTAAATAATTTTTGTATGTCATCATCATGTAATTTTTGTATGTCATGTTGATCATCATCATCATCATCATGATCAACCCATCGCCGGCTCACTGAGCACGGGCCTCCTCTCAGAATGCGAAGGGTTTAGCCAAAGTTCACCACGTTCATCAGACTTCACAGAACATTATAAAGAACTCTCAGGTATGCAGGTTTCCTCACGATGTTTTCCTCAAGCGATATTTAATTCCTTAAAACGCACATATCTTGAAAAGTTAGAGGTGGTGCATGCTCGGGATCGAACCCCTAACCTCCCGTGTAGGTAGGCAAAAACGATATTTACAATAAATACCTATTTATTAAATTTAGTCTCAAAAGAGGGGGGAGGGGGAGGTAGGTATCCTCAATTGACCCTTAAAAAAAAAAGGTTATCACTATGAAGCTTAATATTTCAAAAACAGATCCTTAGATCGAAAAATGGTTTACATACATCCTAATCCTAATTCCTAATAATATTATAAATGTGAAAGTGTGGATGTTTGGATGTTTGTTACTCAATCACGCAAAAACAGCCGAACGGATTTGGATGAAATTTGGAATGGAGATAGATTATACCCTGGATTAACACATAGGCTACTTTTTATTCCGGAAAATCAAAGAGTTCCCGCGGGATTTTGAAAAACGTAAATCCACCCGGACGAAGTCGCGGGCATCAGCTAGTAACATTATAAAGGAGGCGCACTTGCCAAACGCAACACATTTTTCTGAATACGGAATATTCTGCAAATGACGTCAGCAACACGACGTTAGCAGCCGAAAACGCATTTATTCGATGCGTCCAGTTTTCCCCTAATTAATCTACTTAATTCCGACAAATCGGATTTTTTTTTATTCAGATACAAGTTAGCCCTTGACTGCAATCTCACCTGATGGTAAGTGACGATGCAGTCTAAGGTGCGAGCGGGCTAACCTGGAAAGAGTATGGCAGTTTTTATTAAACCCAAACACCTTTGGTTTCTACACGGCATCGTACCGGAACGCTAAATCGCTTGGCGGCACGGCTTTGCCAGTAGGGTGGTAACTAGCCACGGCCGAGGCCTCCCACCAGACCAGACCAGAAATTTAGAAACTATAAAATTCCAAATCCCTGCCAGGAATCAAACCCGGGACCTCCCACTAATAACCACACCACAGCGCTTACCACTGCGCTTACCACTGCGCCAGGGAGGTCGTCAAAAATACAGATAAAATAGATTTAATATTTCATCCTTAGTGTGTAGGTACTTGCCCTACATATTGCGACTCCCAAACAACCCGCAATCTCATTATTACTTACAGCTTATAATATTATTACGAGTAAGCACATTTTACTCACGCCACGCGAATGGGATAATGTAATTATTCCCTGTGTCCGCGGGGTTCACACAAACACGCTTCTGAGCAGCCATTACAATCACGTCGTTGCGCATCGCGGGACCCGAGCGCTTTTTTACTAAAGGCCATTACACACACGATAGTTTTAACATCAGCGATCGGCGATTTAATCGCTTTATGTGGGAATGAGATTTTTTATAACAAAACTAGCTGATGCCCGCTACTTCATCCACGTGGATTTAGGTTTTTTGAAACCCATTGGAACTCTTTGATTTTCCAGGATAAAAGGTAGCCTATATCACTCTCCAGGTCTTTAATTATACCCATACAAAAAATCGCGTATATCCGTTGTTCCGTTGCGACGTGTTTGAAGGACAAACCAACAAAACAATAAACCAACAAACACCCTTTCGAAAATGTGATAATAATATAGCAAGGCGCACTTAAGCGACGTTACGCTGCGCGATACGACGCGGTGCGACTCGGCGCGGCAAATAAAATTTATATGAGTCTTTTTGGAGAAAAGCGTACTTGCGCGACGCAACATGCGACTATACGCCGCGGTGCGTCACGCAGTGCAGTGCAAATGCATTTAGTACTTTTATGCAGCATTAATGCCATTATGTTTGCCGATGATAAAAGTATCGTGTGTGCTTGGCTCTAATGAAATATTATAATAATTATTATTATTATAATAATTTATTACGTGATACGGCAATTTCGTGATTGAAATTTGTGTGACGTGGAAAAATGTATTTGCATTATTACGATTAACAAGTTTATGTTAATGATATTGTTGTAGGTCGCAGCGGGTGCAAAAACTCTGTTTTCTAGGGTTCCGTACCTCAAAAGGAAAAACGGAACCCTTATAGGATACCTTTGTTGTCTGTCTATCTGTCGGTCTGTCAAGAAACCTACAGGGTACTTCCCGTTGACCTAGAATCATGAAATTTGGCAAGTAGGTAGGTCTTATAGCTGAAATTCAGGGAAAAATCTGAAAACCGTGAATTTGTCGTTACACCACACAAAAAAAATTAAATTGTGGTCATGAACTAATAATTAGTATTTTCAATTTTAGAAGTAAGATAACTACATAATATATCAAGTGGGGTATCATATTAAAGGTCTTCACTTATGCATTCTAAAACAGATTTTTTTTTTTGTGCATAATAGTTTTTCATTCATCGTGCAAAATGACGATAAAATACGACTGTAGTACGGAACCCTTGGTGCGCGAGCCTAGCTCGCTACTTGGCCGGTTTTTTCTAATATTCTAACGAAATACTTTTTCTTTTTATTATAACCTACTTAATTACCCAAATTCTACGTAATGCTTTGCGAATGATTATGTGTAGTGAAGGCTTCTATTCTAGTGGTTCAATTTCCACGTGTTATGTGCTTGCTCTGTTTTTTAAATTCAGTGTTTTTTCTTGACACCACCGTGTAAACAAAAAAAAACTACCGAATTAAGAACATTATCTTTTATTTGAGGTCGGTTTAATATATTAGTCAAGCATGATAATTATTTAGTTTTAGTTTTTTTAAGCCTTGCTTAAATAGCTAAAGAATGGCGCCGATTCTGTTTTCTTTCTTTTAACTAGATTTAGAGTATCTGCATCTTTTTTTTTTTGATATTGCTAAAAAAAGGTGGAACATGAATTTTACATTTAAAGACAAAATTTTAGTGCACGATACTTTAAACAATATGCTTGCGACTGGCAGCTAAAGTCCTTGACAGCTCTAAATTAAATTTAAAACTGTTAAACTGGGTCCGTCCTTTTCTTATTACATTCGTAAGAAAAGGATGCGAATATTCTAAAATTTAGTTGTGGTCAGAATCATTACCAATGTTCGAATATAAAACTACATTAATTTTTTTTCTCATTAGAAGCCTGCGATGCCACTGACAGACATACAGACACACAGACAAAGCGGTCAAACTTATATGTATAGTTCCCTTTTAAGTAGTCAGGGGTTTAATATAAATAGTTTTAGGTTAGGTTAGCATTTTTTTATTCGAATCACATTTAACGTATACACATAAGTAATACTTCAAAAGATAGGTAGATAGGTACTCCAAAATAAATCTAAAATTATTTGTGAAATTGTACAATAGATATCTGAGCAAGACATCTGGCATAATTTAATTTATTTGGAACCATTGTTGTCCGAAATTAATTTTCTAATTTATTCCATTTCAGTATCGGGGGTGTTAATCAATATTTGCTGCCTCTTTCATACTTAATTATCTTTGTTATGCCTATTACTAGACTTATTACAGACAGTGTATAATGTCTTGCCTTTAAAATTATTTTATTCAAAGCTTTTCTCGCTAGGTAGTAATATTATTTCCTTTTATAATATCTAGAGCTTTCTTATATTTTAGTCATATAATGTGATATCTGCTTGCTGCTTCAGGTCAAAAGAAGCAAGAACAAGAAAAAGTGTCTTCAGAAATTCCATTCACAACTTATTTTAGGTGAAGAACCTAAAAACTAAAAACTTATAAATCTTGCGGCAGCCAATCTGTACCTACTAATGAATTGTTTGCGCAGTCAGGACACAGAGTGCCAGTTGGAATGGTGCCTAAGAGTTGGCCAGCTTCAAGCCAAGATAACCCCTTGAACGAAATACCTACTTTTATTTCTTTTAAATTCACAGTGCACCAGTTGCGCAAATTTTTTATACCTAGAACTTTAGCATGATAGCTCTAATTGGGTATTTGACTACATCAAAAATAAATTATTTCTCAGTGATTATGAAATAGAGGGCCTTCCAAAATACGTAAAATCCACGTCCTTTGTTGGTTTTAAGTGTAATAACCATTTTATATTATCGATTAAACTAAAAAAAGCACGTCAAATGATTGTGACGTCACACACCGGTATTTCATAGAAAATCGCATACTAAGCGCGCGTTTTGACGTTTGATAAAAAGTAACTGATTTGACTAGTTGTCAAATACCATATTACAAAGTAAAATGTTTTAAAAAATGTGGTTTTTTAAAACATTTTACTTTGTAATATGGTATTTGATTGGAAATCTTTTCTTTTTTGTAGTTGATTAATTTATGTCTAGTTAAGTAGGTAGGTCTAAAGGTAGGCATCATCCATCCATACATAGGTTTTTTGGAGAGAACGCTACTACACAAAATCCTCCACCTTCCTCATCTACCCACTGCCCGCCACCTTCTTCAGGTCACCTCTCCTGCGGGCTAGAGGTCATCCTACACTGCGCTGACCGGTATATGGTCTCCACTCCAGAAGACGTCTGCCCCATCGGCCGTCGGCTCTGCGAAAGACATGGCCAGCCTACTGCCACTTCAGCATGCCAATTCTTTGGGCTATGTACATCTGTTTAATATAATTCTATTAGGTATGGGTCAGAGCTGCTCCTACCTTTTTTGCGCTATTTTGTGCCTTGGCCTTACCAAGGACTAATAACAATAAGCGGAAAGTTACGTTCGAAGTTCTGCACACGGAATTCCGCGGCATTGGTCCATAATGGAAACTTTTGATAATAATATGCGCAGACGAAACGTTAGACTGATGTCCCTGGCTTGAGCCAATGCACTAAATAAATGGACATGCAGCTTTAGTAGCTAGAGCATTTAATAATGAAACCTGTTTATAATACCGTGTAAATATTAAGTCTTCAATCGTAAAATATAAAGGTTGAACACAGTAGCAAAAGTTTGACACGTCATCTAGTAAACAATATTAGGGATATATGTATAGTCTACCTACACTTTCATTAAAACAATAATTCACTCATAATAGTATATAACTATTCCATACAATTATGCATATTAGGTCCGCTGGTCCATATCGATGGATATAAGCAATTTGCAAGTAAAATGCGAGTGTCGGATGCATGGCGTCGGCCGTCGACAACCCGCCTCTGGGAACACTCTTTTATTTCACCATAGAATTTCATATGCCGATATTGCGTAGCGTACTCTTCAGTCTCATTCGATTTTACTATGTCTCGTTTGTTATAATGTTTATTTTTAATGTTTTTCGTCGCTTCAATAAAAATTTACATTTCAATATTTTTAAGGATATTGAAACATAATGTTATTCGTAATAAAAATTTATTAACAAAATACATAATTATGTGGACTTAATTACGAGTTGCGAAAAAATAATATTGTATCTTGTTTGTAATGAATAATAATTGTTATTAGAGAGCGATGGTAGCCTAATGGTTAAGACGTCATCCTCCTATTCGAGGGGGTCCGAAGCTCGATGCCGGGCACGCACTTTCCACTTTCCAGAGTTATGTGCGTTTTAAGCAATTAAATATCACTTGCCGTAACAGTGAAAGAAAATATAGTGAGGAGATCTGTATGCCTGAGAGAGTTCCCTATAATCAGTGGCGTGCAACTCATAGAGGCATAAAAGCGCTGCTAACCCAAGAAATAGTTAACTCTGTTGAAATTGCTCAATGCTCATTATTCTTTGACTTGATTACCTAACTACTGCTTACACTGGCTTTAAACCCTATGCACGCCACTGTCTATAATGTTCTTAATGCTAAGTATGCGAAGTTTGCCAATCTGCACTTGGTAGTGTGGTAGACTAAGAAACATTTTGAAAGGGGACCAGTGCTCCAGTATACCTAGTGAGATAGCACAGCGATATGGGTTGATCATTATGATTATACATACACTGTTAAGTTAAATAAACTGTTTTGTCATTGATTTTGATTTTGTTAATAACTGCTCAAAATTACCTAGATCATAATAATTATTACATACCTACTGAATGTAGTTATCGAAATACTATACGGTACATACCTATTAGGTAGTTACTAGGTACATTCACTCAAAGTTAAATTACGCACAAACAAACTTACGTACACGTAGCTACAAGTAGGTATGAAGTACTAAAGTCTGCTTTATAAATTAAAAAATACTTATCGAGTAAACGTAGTAAAATAAAATTAACAACTTAACACGCATGTACAAACGATCATCATTAGGACCCATGTCAACCGTGGAATTGAATAAGTGACGTTAGGTTGCAATCTATCGAATATATCGATAAAGTACTTTTTATTCCGGATAAAAAAAGTTCCAGTAGGATTTTTAAAAACCTAAATCCACGCAGACGAAATCACGGGCATCATCTAGTCTAGTCTATCACTACCCATATTATAAATGCCAAAGTGTGTTTGTTTGATGTTTTTTTTTAAAAAGAATATTAGCCATATTAAATGACTAATATTCCCCTTTCCTCTCCAACTAAGCGTCTGGCTTGTGCTAGGAGAAGGTACGACAATAGTGCAACGGGCGGGGTTTGAACCGTCGACCTTTCGGTTTTCAGTCCACTCCTTTACCGGTTGAGCTATTGAGGCTCTAAATTTGTCCTTCAATCACGTCGCAACGGAGCAACGTATCGACGTGATTTTTTGCACGAGAGAGTAACATAGGCTACTTTTTATCCCTGAAAATCAAAGAGTTCCCACGGGATTTATTTAAAAACCTAAATCCACGCGTACAATGTCGCGGGCATTAGCTAGTAATACCTAAATTAAAAGACCAGTACCTACTCAACGATAACTTTCATCTGTTGTTACCTTCATAACTACTATATGGGG
The DNA here is from genome assembly GCF_902806685.2 of Maniola hyperantus. Classification (NCBI taxonomy): domain Eukaryota; kingdom Metazoa; phylum Arthropoda; class Insecta; order Lepidoptera; family Nymphalidae; genus Maniola; species Maniola hyperantus. Next base: position 8,058,126 of record NC_048551.1, read on the forward strand.
CTATGTAAGGGGTTTAGGGGGCTATAGGGAACAGTTCCTGAAAAAAGAGGCGCTAATGCAAGTATAGGCAGTTCCTCTGGTGTTCATGGGCAGATATTCATGGGCGGTGGTAGTCACTTAAAATCGAGTAACCCCATCTGCTCATTTGCTTGCTATTAATATTTAAAAACCTAGTACTCACGATCTGGTGAGGCGTATTCAATTTTGGGAAAGGATTCAAGCGTGTAACTTAAGAGTCCCCTTCATAAAAAAATCAATAAAAGAATCTTCATAAAAGAATCCAGATTATATCGGTAGCGGTCCCGCATTGTCGTTGAGGTTTCCTAGAACTTTGTAACAATATTATATTTCGTGATTTTCCATTCACTATTTCCTTGAAATCAAAAGTACTTACTTAACAAAGACAAAAGAAGACGACTTCAGTGTGCGGTGATGTGAGCTTTTCACTCTTATTTCTAGAAAAGTTTCATTGGGAAATTTTCTACTTGCATCATTGTTTTAACCCTCCTACAGTAAAAAGCGCTTATAAAAATGACAAAATATGTTAATATCAATTGAAACAAAAAAAGTTTAGGTACATTTTCTTCGTCAGCAGATACCATTTCTATTACTTTTTTAAGAATTCTGTGTCCCTTAAACTTACACTAAAATCTTATGTTCTTACTCGCCATTTTACCTTACGTGTGAACTGGCATGTGAAAAGTACGATTTTAGTCCTTATTTTAAAGGTGAACCGTACTTTTGACGTGACATTTGACACATAGAGTTAAAATGGCGAGTGAGTTTTCATTTTGTACGGACTATACTTCTGATCTCCTTCAAATACTAGTATTATTAAAACAACGAAACGCCTTCCTCGTTTGTTTATGGTAATGGAGTTGACAAATTGCAGGCTTTGATTTTGGGAAACTCCCTTCCTCTTCACTCACCGCGCCAGTCACGCCTCGCTGTGCTTTAAGGAGCAAAGCTCTCTCCAATTTTGATAGCAACTCAAACAGTTAATGGATAGCTAAATGTGTTTAAATTATGCCAAAAATTCAAATAAGTAATATGAGTCATGAATTCCTACCAAAGGTTAAAGAGACACTAGTTGCGATGACTGTATGCCGTCGATTGTTTAGCCAGCCGAGCTAGCTAAACAATCGACTTTAGCAGCTGAGTGCGTTACCAGCTGGTAAGATTAAAAAAAACTAGTCAAGTGCGAATCGGACAAGGCGGGACCCTTCCATCGTATAAGATTAAAACACTTTTTAATTATGTTTAATTTACATGGCGGCCATTTTAAAATTCTTTATTTTTTCGTTTTTTTATTATTATTTTGTTGTTATAGCGGTAATAGAATTTCACTGTCTGAAAATTTCAAATTTGCACCTATTACGGTTCATGAGATAAAATAGAGTAATTTCTGCTGGTAAGTATTTTTTATGTTAAAAAATTTAAAAATATTTGTCGTTTACGCACTGTGACGTTATTATTCGCTTTTTGTACAGCGTGACGTTAGTAATGATTTTGAAATAATTCTCTTTGCTAATAAATTCTAGCCCATTAGCCCCGTAAACAAAAAAACCAGTCCAAGACCCTATTGCGGCCGGTATGTTAACATGTTGTACATTTTCATGTAGTCTACAGCAAAGGTACTTACATAGACCAAAACGTGCGCAGCCGGGCCGACTCAGCTAGTTCAAAATAAATGAAATTCAAGGAATACTTAATTAGAGACACAGCATTTTTTATTATAATTAATATGTGTACCTCTTATAATAACAATAATGAAGACTACGTTGGCAGAGCTGAAACGATTTGAATCTCTTCCAAGTTTTAAGAGATTTTCATTGTACAAAATAATAAGACCGTAAGCTTGTACTACGCTACATAATTTAAAGCACTCGACTGGTGTGGTTTAATGCTTTATCTCTTTTACTTATCAGGGTAGCTGACCCGGTTTGCCCGCTGATGTAAATCTTTCTTTAACGGCCACACCTGTCGAAGGAATAATTTACGGTTAGCCTAAAACTTCCTAAAGAAACCCCAAACTTTTTCACAAAGAAGTACATACTTATATAGTTATAGTTCTACTACTCATAAATTTACTTAAAATGGTGAGAAAAGAAAAGTAGTTGCTTGGTATGTGAATGGTATCTAAGGTAAATCTCAAAAACTCCCATAAAAGTAGTCAGGTATGCAAAATATTTTAGTGATTTTATGCTATCTATACAACAAAGCTGCTTTTAGGTGTAGGTAGGTAGGTATACAGGCGTTAGAAATTAATTATAAAAACCTTTTTTCAGAATTAATTTTGTAGAGCTATTGAATTGGGTACATCGTGTGCATTAATTAACTCACTCTTGAAAATTCAGAGAGGCCATTTTGCTTCTATATTTACGCAGGTATTAAAAAAATAAACATAGCCCATTCTACGAGCTGCTAATAACAAGCGTTTATGCCTATTATACGCACGACATCGCCCGTTTATTTCGTATATAGCAATTAAAGGTGAATAAGTATTAACCCTATACGCACCCTACTTTATTCAATAGACTCAATAAAACCTGGCAATAAAAAATAGCTGTTATGAAGTTGCATTTTTCAGGGTTCTGTACCTCAAAAGGAAAAAAGGAAAAAACCCTTATAGGATCACTTTGTTGTCTGTTTGTCTGTCTGGCTGTCTGTCGTGTCTGCCAAGAAAACCTATAGGGTACTTCCCGTTGACCTAGAATCATGAAATTTGGCAGGTAGGTAGGTTTCGTTGCACAAATAAAGGAAAAAATCCGAAAACATAACAAGAATGCATTGTGATAGCCTAGTAGTTAGGACGTCCACTTCCTAATCGGAGGTCGGGGGTTCGTTTCTCTGTAGTGAGCCGGTGATGGGTGGATCATGATGATGAATTCTTGATTTGTATTTAGGCATATAGAGATCATGAGAGCTTGGCAATTTCAACAAAATTTCAGCGTATTCTGAACGATTAGTGAATCAGCAAACATAAAAGGAAACAGGCGATATCTGAGTAAGACATCTGGCACGCTTTAATTTGTTTGTAAGCATTGTTATCCGAAATTAATATTCCAATTTATTCCATTTCTGTATCGAGGGTTGTAAATCAATATTCGCTATCTCTTTCACAATGGAACCCGTCTAAGGGCGGCCCATCTTTTAAAATAGGTATCGGGTAGACAGATATTTCGAAAATAACCTGTCAAGTTCGAGTCGGACTCGCACAGGAAGGGTTCTGTACCATCGTACAAGATAATATTTTTATGTGCAACACTACAAGTTAAAGACAATAGCGCCATTCATGTGTGATTTAGTAAATTATATTTTTTGTGATTTTTTTATGTAACCACAAATTCATGGTTTTCGGATTTATCCCTTTACTTGTGCTATAAGATAGGACCTTATATCTTAAACTGACTGTGGCTTCGCTTAGCTAAAATATAAATCATCTTTATTTCTTATCCCGTAGGAATTTTGAAAAAGTCAGCCTTATTCTTTGTTAACATTATAAAGAGAACCTCTGTGTAAAATTTCAGCTTTCTAGGTCCAAGGCTGGTTGATAATTCAATCAGTCGGGACTTTTCTTTTAATACTAAGGTAACTATTTAGATTATAAAAATAGCTCAACAGAAAAAGGAAATCATAGCTTAAAATCTAACCTACTACAAAATTTACAAACTATTGTCTGCGATTTGAGCTCGCCAGATTGAGAAAAAAAATCATTACTTATTCTGTTTGTAAGCTTTATTGGAGAAACTGTCGATGACTACAAGAACTGTTTTAAAATATTATATTTAAACCATACCTAGTTGGTTACTCATAACAAACAAATTCACAACAATGCACAATGCCTGCGCTTTCCTTGTGTCGAACGGTTTTTAAGGTTTTTCAACTGGAAATTTTACATGTGTAATAAAAGTTTCGACTCAATCGGCGGCGAATAGCTTTTTTATATTTGTACCTACTGCGAACAATTTGAACAATCAACAGTTCCGACATAAAAGTTTACAGTTGTTTGAAATACATTATAAAAGCAATATCTCCATAAACCTTGTTCTTTTGATGAAAGTATATAAATGGATAGCTCGGTGGTAGCCTCGTGCAGCTCCTCGTTCGTGCAAGTTGTCGGGCACGCAGGGCATCCAGTCATGTGCGCAATAGTCTGTCTCAGATGTCCGCAGATGCACTCCGTATCATGTCCAGAGCTGAAGTCCCACTTCGCTCTGAGATGGTTGAGCGACTTCCAGATAGGCCAGCTGAGGTTGTATCCTTCGGCTAGTCTCTCCTTCACGCCGATGTTCGGGTGTGAGGTGAGCCGGGACCTCATATTCATATATTTGTTGTTGTCGATTCATATATTCGATGTTTTCGTTCAAAGTGAAAGATATTTAATTGTTTAAACCGTACATCCCTATATCCTAAAGTTAGAGGTTTGTGCCCGGAATCGAACCCCAAATCCCCAAACGGGAAGCCTAGGCTATCACCGCTTTATTACAATGTAAAGGATTATTATTTGAATGATAAGAAAGCTTGGGAATGAGTTGCTTAACAGCTTTGTGTTAGTTCTAATAAGTTTAAGTGATTTTGTAAACTGGTGATGATAAAAAAAATACCCGGCTGAGTTTGTTGTGGGCTCTTTCCAGACCTGGGCGCGTTCGGAACACTCGTAGCTTTAGTTTTAATTTACAAATAAAAATTTTGACAATCAGGAAGCGTAAAATTTTACCTATGCTGAATAAATAATTTAGCGATTTTTAATTTTGTAGTAGGCGATGCCCGCGGCTTCGTCCGCGTGGACTTAGGTCTTTGGAAATCCCGTGGAAACTCTTTCATTTTCCAGGATAAAAATTAGCCTATGTCACTCTCCAGGTCTTTCCAATTTAAAAAATCACGTCGATCCGTTGCTCAATTGAAGGACAAACCAACAAACAAACACACTTTCGCATTTATAATAGGGGTAGTGATTATTTTTGCAAATTGGCTTTCAGCAATTTAAATAGTTAAAGTATAGTGTATTTATAAGACAATATGATTACGAACTCAAATAACCACTAAAAATGATCAAATATGAGATAAAAACTATCAGTTTCTTTAAATAGCGACACGTAATAAAGCCCGCATTCGTTGTCTTCATTTCTACAATATACAGGCGTTAGAAGAAATCATAATTAATCGTCCTATTCCACGCCCGCTCGTCTTAATAGAGAGCTCTTCGCTTTCAATGTTTTCTCCAAGACATAATAAATTAATCTTCATTCGCCATTTCCCAGAAGCCAGAAGAAAAATCATGAACAAGAGAGACAAAGAAACTTTATTGCATTATGAATACGATTGTGCTTTTTTACTTCTTATAACTGCCATTATGGGTAAATATAACTTCTTGTTGGTATGTCTTCTCTAGCTGTGATAGCCTAGTGGACAGTGGTTAGGACGTCCGCCTCCTAATCGGAGGTCGGGGGTTCGATCCCGAGAACGCACTTCTAACTTTTCTATTTTTAATTTCCATTTAAGTTAATAAAATTGTTTATTCCTTTTTAAATACTAATTGTTAAAATATACTTACTTGTTTACTCAGTACCCTTATATAAATGCGATAGTGTGTTTGTTTGTTGGTTTGTTGGCTTGTTGGTTTGTTGATTTGTTGGTTTGTCCTTCAATCACGTCGCAACGGTGCAACGGATTGACGTGATTGTTTGCATGGGTACAGATAAAGACCCGGAGAGTGACATAGGCTACTTTTTATCCCGGAAAATCAAAGAGTTCCCACGGGATTTTTAAAAAACCTAATTCCACGCGGACGAAGTCGCGGGCATCAGCTAGTTTAGCATAAAGCAAAGTCGAACAAAACTGGTACCTATGGATGTAAAGTTGTCTTTTGGTGATAGCTACTCGTATGTTTCAAATCCTAAGCCAACATTCTAAGCCTTATTATGCAGGGTGATCCACATAATGTAACTTTGCCTTTAAGAATACGATTTACATAATATTATGTAAAGTTAAGTAAAAACTTACATAAATATTCAGGTCAGCTTCGACGGCGTATCCTTTCAAACTACCTCTTTCGCGAACAAAAGTAGTGATAATAATAAATCACCTGAAAAAATTCTTTCAGGAAGGAGCAAAGGTCTCTCCGCAAAAAGTTAATTTAGAGGGTGGGAACTGGGAAAATGTATGTGGTATTTTGGGCAGCTATTGCTTGGAAATAGACAGCAAATATACAGTTTTAAGGAAGACATACCTAATTCCAGATAGGCAAAGTTCATACATATTATTACGTACCTACTTTAAAAGTTGCATGTTTGTGTTTGCGACACACACCACTGTGCGTAGCTTCACATACTACATGGATACTGACCCAGTGCTGACGCGCAACACTGGTTTTTGACGACCTCCCTAGTGCAGTGGTAAGCGCTGTGGTCTTATTATGGGGAGGTCCCGGGTTCGACTCCTGGCAGAGATTTGAAATTTTATAATTTCTAAATTTCTGGTCTGGTCTGGTGGGAGGCTTCGGCCGTGGCTAATTACCACCCTACCGTGGTAGCTTACAAAGCCGTGCCGCCAAAAGATTTTGCGTTCCGGTACGATGCCGTATAGAAACCAAAGGGGCAAGCGTTTATTAAAAACTGCCATATCCCTTCCAGTTAGCCCGCTTCCATCTTAGAATACATCGTCACTTACCACCAGGTGAGATTGCAGTCAAGGGCTAACTTGTATCTGAATAAAAAAAAGGTAACCTGATAACGTAGGCACCGTCTATTGAAGTCGCTGATAGTAGATTAATCTTAATTTTTCACGAATAATTTTCCTACAACTTTGTAGACAATTCATCTTGAGATTCTCAAGAACATAATTACTTGATTTACATGTTTACATTAAGCTAATGTTACAACTTCTTTGAGGACTTTTTCGTAAAGGTCAATTTATTTGCCTTGAAGGCTGAACTTTTTATTAAGTAAACTAAATTCCAACAGTATAATGACGTCAAAATCTATATGAACTTTAATCTAGTACAATGTACTTAACGTTAGATAAACAAAAATCCTCTAATTTACATCATAATATTTTACTAACAAAAATATGATACCAAAATAGAAAAGTAAAAATGATAGGATATACCTAGTCATTATTTCAATGTCGAGAAAAGTGTTTTTTGGTTCTTGTACTTTAACTTTAACTTCGCCTAAGTACTGATTTTAATAAAATAGACGATGCCTGCGATTTCATCCACATGGATTGAAATTTTAATAAGTACACCTTTTTATACCGAAAAATCGAAGATGTGAAATCAGCACAATTTCACATTTATAATACGGGTGGTAATGCGATCTGAATTTTGAAAAACCTAAATCCACGCGGGTAAAGTCACGGGCATTGTTTTGCTAACACAATAAACTTCAAATGAACGCTATTTAATTTAAAAATATGAAACCAGACACACTTTGTCGCATTAATTATATTGTAGGTCTTGAGTCCATGTGACTGTCTGTCTTGCTATTACGTAACAAATCTGGCTTAGTAACAAGGAGTAGTGGCTAGACAGGGTTTTAGTCAAGGTAAGGAAAAGGTAATAAGAAACGAAGCTACTTTTATGTCGGTAATACGTCAGTAGATATACCAGCGTTATTAACCACAACTATTTCTCCTACTTCCTCTGTCTCTTACAGAAATATTTGAGTAAAATTATGTGATATAATTTAGTAAGAACGTGTTAGGTTATGAAAAATTTGTTAGGTAAGATAGTGCTTTTTGACTCTAAAAAAGAAAACACTTTTGATAAGAAGACAACATAGAAAAAGCTCGCAACAATTATTTATTACAGGCCACATAACATCAACTAGTTTTATGATGTTTTATGAATGGTGATGAGTGTTTATCACCCATTCAATCACTGGCTGCCCCATCGATTCCTCGCCTGTCCAGTTTGGTTATGGGCGAGGAAGATGTTAAGGATCGTGAGAGGGAATTCCGAATTGCCCTCCCCGCAAGCTCTAGCCCTCGGGAGGACCTGTGGATGATGTACACGGGACGGTCTGTCGCTCACAGTGTGGTCCTTGGGTTGGTTGGCATGCTGTGGTTTCGGCATGCCTCTAACGGTGTTTGGAGGCAAGTAGTGCCCCATTGGTAATGCTGCTGTGGCAGACATCCGCTGGCGGAGTAACGAGGCGTTGTTGGTCCCTTGTGCTCCGTCGTCAGCGGTGGGATGGCACTTCGTGAGGTTTTTTAATCGGTAGGCCGACATAACCACTGTACTCCCCCGTGTCCAGTGGTAGGTACCTATCCATGATGGATTTTCCTTTAATAAAAAAAAGGGTGGTCAAAACTAAGGCTGTTTCCTTGTGGTCCTACAAAGTCCTACTAGTGAGCAAGCCATTCTTAAAACAGTAAAAAAATTCAAAATGTGTAAATAAATGATTTTGATTTTTTTCGATTTTAGATTTTTAGGCATCAAGGCTTGAGCCTATCAAACTTAAATGTCATAATTATTTTACCCACAATATATAGGTAAATGCCATGCTAGCTGCCCCCGACGGATTCGATCGTTGTATACAACTCTCGCATACCAAATCAGGTGCGGCCTTGTTCGCGGGCAGCCAGTGACCTTTCAAGTACCAGTACTGGTACCATGTAATGAACGTAACTGAGGCTCACTTTGGATATACGACTATTACTCGCAATTAATAATAATGTCCTCCCGACTGAATTTCGTCATGGCGCAGTAGCCAATCTCTGTAGAGATTAGCAATCTGCGCTGGAGAAATTAAGTGTGTGCACAAGTGCTTTCTCTATTCCCTCACTCTCATAGCCTGATGGGACGGAAATGCGACACGACCGGAGAGAGACCAGGCGCAGGACCAACACCGACAACTCAGGGGGGATGACATACCGCCGCCTCCCGTTGGTTGTCGGCGTCGGTATCTCTGGAAAGTAGGAGCTTAGGTACCTACTGAGAACTTCTTAACAGAAAAACTTACCTTTTTGGCCCGCCCTGGGAATCTAACCCGGGACCTCGTCATCTGCAGTCAAACATGCTGACCACTAGGCAGTATGTACACGTAATTAAACTACACTTAGAGGAAGTTACGATAACCGGTAGAAATCACAACTTTTTATACTTACGTATTTAAAAATAATAATATGTTTCACAATAAAATAATTGTTGTTTGCATAATTAGGTACATCCTACAGACAGGTCCCAAGTAGAGCAATCAATAAAATATAACAGTTTCATAACTTTATTAAGTAGGTCTGTACAATAATTATTTAGGCATCGTCATCGTTAACCGATAGACGTCCACTGCTGGACATAGGTATATTATACAGGGACTTTCACCTACCGTGGTCTTGCGCTGCCCGGATCCAGCGGTTTTTAAGAATCCCAATATAAATACAAATACAAATGGCAACTCTTTAATTTTCCGGGACAAAAAGTAGCCAATGTGCGTCTGCGAGATGCAAGTAAGTACCTAGCCGACCAACAGACAGACACACTTTTATATATTTTATAATATTAGTATGGATTATGTTATTATCCCCGCACACGTACTTTATAGATGATATTATTTTATTGTGTTATGCGGTATAGAGAATAGTATTTCTATATTTTGACTATTACACTACATCGTACTAAAATGATAAATCACTTAGCAGAACAGATATAATTCCGTAAAGTGGTCTTTCACAAGATTAACATTTTCAAAAAACCCCAGAAAAACTATAAATGTAAAAAATGTTAATAATCTTGATACAAACATAATCATAATGAAAAGATATTGAAATCATCATGATAAGCTGATGATTGTGGTGATAAGCTGATGTAACTACCCGTCAACATAGTTACAAGGAAATCGGCTACGTAACATTTACATACTACAAACTAAACAAGTCAGTCAGTCCACTTACATACATAACACCGATTAATCGGAGCAGCAAACAAGGCTAACATCCACGTGCTAACAGTATGTCAAGTTCCATGGACGAATCACGAGCGGAATAGGAAAGCTAATGCTAAATACTTGGAATCTCAGAATAAATACTTGGAATGCAATATAAAACCGTTTCCGGTTGTCTTCCGTTTCATTTTTTGCATAGGTAATGTATTCAATAATGTAGTCTTCCACATTGGTAGAAAATCTTGAAATTTTTCAAATAACTTACTCCGCTTTTTAAATTACAAGAACAGTATTAATAAAAACTTTGAATACAACAATAAAACCTGACTGACTGATCTATCAACGCACAGCTCAAATTACTTGACGGATCGGGCTGAAATTTGGTATTCAGATAGCTAATATGATGTAGACATTGTAAGGGTGGTAAATTGAGCGGAATAGAAATATACCCGGATACGGAATAATCTACCACCTTACAAAGATTAGAGGAAAATAATAATTTACTTTACTTGATCTATCTACCTAGTAAAGAATAGAAGCTAGCCGTCGACTCCCTTGTAATGCATATGAGGTGTTATAAATGAAATTTGCTAGATGTTAGGCAAAATTGTTTTTAATGTAACTTTTACCGGGGTCGCTTAATACAGAATGATGGCTAATAATGCTTAGTTATTCTAGCTTAATGCCAAGACTTAATTTAGATACATTAGAATGACTTAGGTAGATAGTACATAAGATCTATGTTTTAAATTTAAGATGCCATTGGCATGGAATAGACAATGACACAGTAAAATTCATAAAATTGTTTCAAAATAAAAGCTCAGTAGTAAAGACAGGGTTCTTACTGTACACATACACTAAGAAGGTTCACTAAGCAGTTCCAGGATACAAACATTTGGCTTACTTGTAGGTGCGAAGACTGCAAGGTAGCTGAACGGCATCGGCCAAGATCCAAAACTCAATTTATTTGATTCTTCACAACCGAAATGTTTCATTACAAAGATTATTGTACAATCAGCGGTGTACATTTCATAAAATTCACAAAATTTCTCAAAATATACTGAAATAACTATATAAAAAAAACGTTCGGGCGCCATTTTGTCGAATCCACATTACTTGATTTTTCACTCACCATAATTGATGAAACATTGAAATACGTTAGGATGACTAAAATTTTATAACTATTGTATTTTCCCAGGCGAAGCCATGGGCGAAAAGAGTGAGATTTTCCTGGAACGAAAAAAATTCGTCTTCACATGTTGACTCCAGGAAAATTCTAAATCTCACCTATCGGTGTTGCCAGACGCAACCCGAGTGTGGCCGCTCAGAGTTAGTTTGATCATGAAGCCAATTCATTTTTGAATATTTGCGGAACCTAAGGATATATTATAAGAACCGTTTTGTTAATGACTTAACAATAAACAAATGATATTATGGTTTTATTTAATTATTTTGTTTTATTTTTACGACAATTGACAACGAAGCAAACGCCATCTATTGTGGCTCGAATGAACTCTGAACATCGACCCACGCGTAGTTCTGCACCTTGATGCTAGGTGGCACCAACATACTTCGAACAAAATAGATTTTAATTAAAAGCGAAACGCTAGTTAGTAGTTCAAAATTTACAACGTCACAATACTTCCCCTCCTACGAAAAGGTTCAACAGGTTGAACCACGCTGCCCTCAGCGTCATCCAACAACTACTAACAATTTGCCTGAAACAAACAAACAAAAAAAACACAGAAGTTACGCGTGAACGCACATCTACTACTAACAAGGAAAATTGTCTAACAAAATAAATATACTGAAAACAGTGTAAGGTTTTATACATTATACTTAACTACACAACCCTAACTTCTAAAAAGAATATATACAAAAAAACTTCATGGTGTCTAAGACACTTGAGTGGAAACATCTTGGCATCATTCTTCAGCTGACTGATAGAATGCGTCTAGGCCTACGGTGGTTCACTCTTTTAAACTACCATCGTAATATTTGTTACTCAACAAATACGGAAAATCTGGTTGTGAACGGGTCCATCTGATATGGCAACCGTTCTCTATCCCATTCGGAAAAATAAAACCGAATCAAAATCGGAATATGAGAAGAAAAAAAAAAAAACGAAATAACTCTCCTAGAAAATAGATCTCGGAACAGAATCGGAAAAAATAACAGAAATGATCCATTATCTAGAAGGAAAACGAAAACAAAACACAAAACCCCCCCCTTTTCGTTATCCCCAAAGTACGATATTTGCATTTTTACTTTCTCAACCGGTTGGTCTACCACAAGCATTCCAATCATCACATATTCATCCCTACATACATCCACTACATTCATCCTCAACTGAACCATGGTAATGTAACTGTTAATTCAGAACATCACTACACTCATACAAATTCCTAATTGAATATTGATAACTTAAATATTCAAACAGTTTAGACCAAACTAAGTAATGGCAAATATCTACTTCTTAATATCCTTAATATGCCAAGTGCCTATTGGGTGGTTGTCAGCTACTCTAACTAGTTCGTAAACCAAAGGTGACAAAACCTTGACAACCCTGCACTTTTCATACTTAGGTGCCAGCTTAGCTGCGAAAAAATTTGTAGCGTCGCTTTGTGGATAGGTCTTTTTCCACACTATGTCCCCAACAGAATAGCTTGCAGACCTACGCCTTAAGTTGTAATGCGTTGCATACTCTGCATGAGCCTGAAACAAATTTCTCCTAACCTGACCAAATATGTCCTCCAAATTTCCAAACTTTCCTGCGTATTCCTCCCTTGGAATTCCGGCCTCGTACTCCTTATCCGTGTCCTTATAGAAGGAACCATTTAAAACCGGTTCTCTAGCGTGGACAAGGAAGAACGGGGAGAATCCAGTGGATTCATTAACCGCACTGTTTATGGCGAACTGGACCTTGTACAGGTTTTCGTCCCAGGACCTGTGGTTATCTTTCACAAAAGCGGCTACAGCAGTCATAACAACCTTATTGTACCTCTCAACAAGGTTAACTTGCGGAGTGTACAGTGGTGTGTAGTGTAATTTCGGAATATTATAACGCTTAATGAGATTACGGAATTCAGATCCTGTAAATTGGGACCCATTGTCCACAATCACAGTCTCTGGAACACTATGGTTCAAAAATACAAAATTCTCTAGCGCTTTAACAACAGCGGCACCTGTGGCACGCCGTAACGGAAACAACATTGTATATTTCGAAAAACAACACGTCACCACAAAAAGAAATGTAAATCCTGATTTAGACCTAGGCAAAGGTCCGACTAAATCAGCCGAAATGACCTGAAAAGGTCTCTCGCAGACTTTAGGCTTCCCTAGCAGACCTGGAGTGGCTGATGTCGTGTGTTTATACGCAGAGCAAGTATCACAATTCTTAACGTACTCAACCACGTCCTTATACATACCACGCCAAAAATATCTGAGGGATAATCTGCGATGAGTTTTGAACACACCAAAATGACCTGCAGTTGCATCTGCATGGTTTTGTTGCATAATTCTAAGGATGTCGTTCTTGTGGACTACCTCTTTCCAGTCGAACTCACTGAGAAGCTGGTATTTACATTTACTGTAACGATATAGTTTATCGTTCAAAATACTAAAATTCGGAAAATTTGCTGGATTGATTTTACAGCCATTAAATGTTTTGTCATACCAGTCATCTACCAAAACTTGTTGACTAGAGTTATCATTACGATCACCAACTACATCTACGTGTATGAGTCTCGACAAGGTATCCGGAACTACATTATCACAACCCTTCCTATGTTCGATAACAAAATTATACTGTGATAATCTACAACCCCATCTGGCGAGTCGTCCTGAGGGATTTTCTAAATTTAAGAACCACTTTAGGGATGCATGGTCTGTGATAATTGTGACTGGCTTGGAACCAAAATAAGCCTGAAATTTCTCCACTGCAAAAATCACAGCTAGAGCCTCGCGTTCCGTCGCGCTGTAATTCCTTTCGTTTTTATTTAGGCTCCTACTGACATACGCAATGGGATGATCGCAACCATCGGTTTCTTGCGTCAGCATACCGCCAACACCATATGCAGAAGCATCACAATGTATTTTGAATGGTTTTTCAAAATTCGGTACCGCAAGAACAGGTGCGGTTACCAACGCATTCTTCAATGTATTAAATGCTACCTCTGCTTGTTCGCTCCACTCAAATTTAGGTGCGTTCTTTCCTTTACTCGTTAGTCTATTGAGTGGTGCAGCGATGGTTGAAAAATTCCTAATAAAGCGCCTGTACCAAGAACAAGTGCCTAGGAAAATCTTTACCTCCTGTGCAGTTTTTGGGGTCGGAAAGTTCAAAACTGCGGCAACTTTTCCAGGATCTGTGCGTAAACCAAATTCATCCACTATATACCCTAAATATTTCAAAGAGTTTCTAAAAAAATTACATTTATCAAAATTTATGGATAGTTGAGCCATTTTTAGTTTATCCAGAACTCTGTTTAATAAAATTAAATGGGTTTCAAAATCAGCAGAACAAATAACAATATCATCTATATGTCCCTGTTCGGGCGCCATTTGTAAGGGTGGTAAATTGAGCGGAATAGAAATATACCCGGATACGGAATAATCTACCACCTTACAAAGATTAGAGGAAAATAATAATTTACTTTACTTGATCTATCTACCTAGTAAAGAATAGAAGCTAGCCGTCGACTCCCTTGTAATGCATATGAGGTGTTATAAATGAAATTTGCTAGATGTTAGGCAAAATTGTTTTTAATGTAACTTTTACCGGGGTCGCTTAATACAGAATGATGGCTAATAATGCTTAGTTATTCTAGCTTAATGCCAAGACTTAATTTAGATACATTAGAATGACTTAGGTAGATAGTACATAAGATCTATGTTTTAAATTTAAGATGCCATTGGCATGGAATAGACAATGACACAGTAAAATTCATAAAATTGTTTCAAAATAAAAGCTCAGTAGTAAAGACAGGGTTCTTACTGTACACATACACTAAGAAGGTTCACTAAGCAGTTCCAGGATACAAACATTTGGCTTACTTGTAGGTGCGAAGACTGCAAGGTAGCTGAACGGCATCGGCCAAGATCCAAAACTCAATTTATTTGATTCTTCACAACCGAAATGTTTCATTACAAAGATTATTGTACAATCAGCGGTGTACATTTCATAAAATTCACAAAATTTCTCAAAATATACTGAAATAACTATATAAAAAAAACGTTCGGGCGCCATTTTGTCGAATCCACATTACTTGATTTTTCACTCACCATAATTGATGAAACATTGAAATACGTTAGGATGACTAAAATTTTATAACTATTGTATTTTCCCAGGCGAAGCCATGGGCGAAAAGAGTGAGATTTTCCTGGAACGAAAAAAATTCGTCTTCACATGTTGACTCCAGGAAAATTCTAAATCTCACCTATCGGTGTTGCCAGACGCAACCCGAGTGTGGCCGCTCAGAGTTAGTTTGATCATGAAGCCAATTCATTTTTGAATATTTGCGGAACCTAAGGATATATTATAAGAACCGTTTTGTTAATGACTTAACAATAAACAAATGATATTATGGTTTTATTTAATTATTTTGTTTTATTTTTACGACAATTGACAACGAAGCAAACGCCATCTATTGTGGCTCGAATGAACTCTGAACATCGACCCACGCGTAGTTCTGCACCTTGATGCTAGGTGGCACCAACATACTTCGAACAAAATAGATTTTAATTAAAAGCGAAACGCTAGTTAGTAGTTCAAAATTTACAACGTCACAACATCCTCTAAGAAAGGGTTTTTGAAAATTCAATCCCTAAAGGGGTAAAACAGGCGTTTGAAATTTGTGCAGTCCACACGGACGAAGTCGCGGGAATGAGCTAGTAATTCTATAAAAGCTTAAGTTAGCTGGCCATGTACTCCCTTGACTCTAATAAAAATTAGCACTATCGAAAAATGATGTTCCCACACCCACAGTATTTTTAAAAGACCTATTTAACAATACCCCACACTATGGGGTAGACGATAAAAAAAAATCATCCCCACTTTACATGTAGGGGAGCTACCCTAAAAAAATATTTATCACAGACAAACATTTATTACAGATTTCTAGCACTAATAGTCTCTGAGATTAACCGAGGACTGACGGACGGACAGACGGACGGACATAGTGTAACTATAAGGGTCCCTCGTTTACGACGGAACCCTAAAAAAGTAGGAAATTAGGAATAATTAACACATATATCAAACCAAGTACGATCTCATTTAAATGTAATTTTAACTCTGATAACACGGAAAATAAAGAACTGTTTCGTGCAGCTCCAAATTCTTAGCCATTAAGTATTTCTCAATAATCAGCCATTGACCTCTAGATTATAGATAAATGGTGCAGAAACATGCTTGTCACGAAGATATTACAGATAATCTAGTTTACATTGAGTTATATTACTTAATATTGCATTGAAATACTAATAGGTAAGTACATAATAATAGCACTTTAATATTTCGACATTTTTGAAAATGGAGTACGTAAAAATCCCCAATTTTGTTTTGGGGTCGAAGTTGAATAAATGTATAATGGGTAGTAATTTAAGATAAAAAATTATAACCTACTAATTCAAAGAATACAGTGCTTAGACTTGAGAACTATTATAATCTCAGCTTACGCAACCTTTTACATTCATAATTGGACCTACTTATGCAACATGGAACCAATCCACACACATGCCAAAATTGAGATAAGTATACAGAAAGCTTTTAAAATGCACCTTCTATCAACCCTGTAAAAATCAAAATGATCTGACAATTCTAACATAGTAAAACATTTCTATGACAAAGTTATCAGTCCACATTTTAACAGTTGTTCAATAAACTAACAAGATCCATGTCCCATGGTAACCTGACAATCTAAGAAATCATTGAATTTTTATTTTTTTCATAAAGACCCATACCACATGGTCCCTTTTTATAAATCAATTTTGCAGAACCATGCGGGTTGGTTCTTGTTTGCAATAAAAATATGTCATAGTTCTATATTTTTACAAAGATCACATTACTTGGTCCCTTGTTGATATAAATCAATATTTACAACATCTAAGAAAACATGTCCTTTGAATCTGTGTTGTTTAATAAATTTCTTGAAAAAAATTATTTATTAAAGTCAGTGATACCTAGTTACATTATTGTGATTCGCTAGTTTTTCTAAATTCAATTCAATTTTACCCAAAATAACTACATTTTGAGTGGTAATTTTGTTTTGGTATGAATATGGCAACTTAATCTAGATTAAATGGTAGATAAGTAGGTAATATTACAAAGGCAACACTGTGCTTTAAAGCAGATTAGATCAGCTCGTTGTGTGATTTGTAAATTAATTTACTATTTCCAACAATGAAGAGAGAATAAATATCAGGAGACAAACTATGATTTCTAGCTGCCGCCACTTAATTTTTTTTATTTAGCTTTGACCCTTACCACCTTAGAGTAAAACTTAGCACAGATATTCCTTGAGTTATTCTAACATTAAGAAATATACGTCTATTAGGTCTTTTCGTCACCTATACCCCAAAAGTCAGTCAGTGCATCATATCGGTTATGACTTACGGTGCCGAAACATGGACACTGACAGCCAGGCTAGTCCACAAATTCCAAATCGCTCGAAGCATTTGAAGAGAAAAGTTCGAAAAGAAGTAATTCGCCATAGAACTAAAGCACATATAATAGATAATATGGCTCTTGAGGCTAGCACAATGAAGTAGCAGTGGGCTTGTCAGAAAACTGCTCAACCAAGGACTGTTGATAGCTGCTGAAATCGTAAGCTCCCCAGTGGCGACCGTAACTTGGAAAACGTATATCGGGACGCCCTATACGAGTATGGAGCACCCCCTGTGTGGTGTGTGGAGCGATGACATTCAGAGAGTGGCTACCATCAAATGAATGCAAAAAGTTTAAGATAGAAGAGGCCTGTGTCCAACAGCAGATGCAACTATAAAAAGACGATGACTTTAAGCGTTTAACGTAGTTGTAGCGAATTTATAAATGAAATTTGCGATACGCACTTACCAAGTATAAGATATCGCACTACACCGATGATACTACCTTGTTTGCACCAGTGCTCGTCATATGGAAGAGCTACTTCTCAAAATTAAGTGTGTTAGTCTTAAGAGTTCAGATTAAAAATAAACCGCAGTAAATCTATGACGATGGTTGTAGACCGCACCAACAATAACTCGCCCGAAGTTACTCAAACTCTGAACTGGGAGGCTGTCCTATCCTGCATTTCTTGGTGCTTTAATCTTGAACAATGATGGTTGTGTAAAAGAAGTGAAGCGACTATGGCGATAGCAAGAACTGCAATGGAAAGGCTGAGGAAAATATGGAAAAACAGAAAGAAACATCACAAAAGCTACGAAGATCCGGCTTGTTTGGACATTTGTTTTTCTAATTTTTATACGCTGCGAAGATGTGAACTCTGCGACTGATTGAGAAGAAGATTGACGCTCTGGAGATGTGGTGCTGGAGGCGAAGAGTCTCATTGAACGAATTTCGCACCAACGACGTCTCTATACTCCAAGAACTGGGCATTAAACAACGTCTTTTGGCGCTAGTGCAAAGTCGCATGTTCTTCGGACATGTCTCCCGGCATTAGAGTGACTCCATTGAGCGTCTTGTAGTGCATGGCAAGGTGGAAGGTATCAGAGGGCGAGGAAGGTCACTTAAGCGATGGCCCGGCCAGATAAAGTCCGCTGTGGGTGGTCTCGTGCACGAATGTACCAGACTATCAGCCAGAAGGCGACAAGTGGCGAATGCTCTTGAGGCGTAAAACATCACTTCGTGAAAACGTCACTTCGTGATGACCACAGCCACTCTGCCAAGAATATTACGACGGAGCAGAAGAATATACGTGCAATCTAACCATTCTAGCCATCCTACCTGTATTAGCCTAACTTTGTGAGAAGTCTGTATTATTATTAAAAGAAAAGCTGACTGACTGACTGATCTATCACCACACAACTCAAACCACTGGACGGATCAGCTGAAATTTGGCATGTAGACAGCTATTATGACATCCGCTAAGAAAGGTTTTTGAAATTTAAAATAGGGGTTTGAGATTAGTGCAGTCCACGCGGACGTAGTCACGGGCACAAATGACAACTCATTCATGATTTTTATTTCATTTCAACAATAATTAATAGATACTATGCGTTTTTTTTAATTTTTACTATAAAATTATGGCAATGTAACAAGGAACCAACCCACACACAGGTAATTTTCTACAAGGAACCATGACTTCTTTTTTATATTATTATTAAAACTGTTAATATTTTTCATCAATATTATATTTGTATAGATAGTATAAACTATTTCCTACAATATTGTGAATAAACTTTATTCAAAATAACAAACATATCAAACGTACACAAAATTTTCACTTAAACGGCTTTTTCTCAAAACTATCATCGTGTGGGTTGATTCCATGTCGCATAAGTAGGTCCAATTAGAAGGCTTAAAACAGCAAATGCGTTACGAATACAATGAATAGACTAAAAATTACCAGATTTCATCATTTTTACTAATCCCGTGAGAAAATCATGTGTGTGCTAACTAACTATATTATGTTTTTGTTAATGACATTAAAACAAAAGAATACACTATCTTGATGAGCATAATTTTCCCATTACTATAAAATAATATAATTGTGGGGCAAAATATGACTTGAGGTGCAAATATTCGCCTCATTTGAGCTGAGTTCTGAGTTCTAATCTCAATTGGGTCAACTTAGGTATTGACCATTTCTTAAATGGCTCAAGTTTGGATATACTTGTAGGAAGTGTTACGTTGGATCCTACAAGTATATACCCAACTTTAACATCATCAACGTCAACCAATAGACGTCCACTTCCTGAACATATTGATCTTGTAGAGATTTCCACACCCCTCTGCAACATCTGAACCCAGCGGCTCCCTGCGACTCATTTGATGTAAGTAATTTGTCCACCTTGTGGGGTCTTTCAACGGTACACTTTCCGGTGCAAGGTCACCATCACCTAAGGCCCCCAATGTCTATTGATTTTTCGAACTATGTACCCTGCTCATTACCATTATCAACAAGCTATCATACCACTAAGCGAGATCAGTTGAAATAGTAGTCAAGTGTAATAAATAGAAAATTTATGCCAAGGTAAATTCTTAGAGATCCAGCTACGCATTGACATTTTAACTAACACCAAAGATGTAGCTTAAGGACGCCAACAGCTGCAGCCATCACTTAATGTCACTTCCTCGATGCACCCACAGTACATCCGTTACACCACAAAAAGAGAATATATCGCGGTCCCATACGAGTACAATATATTCGCGGTCATACCCGTGAGCCCTTCCAATAGACATCAAGGCCTTTACTTGTCATATAAAACGAGTTCAGTCGCCCGCAGGTACACATTTTGTTACTTTCACGCGAGCAGTGCACATTTAAGCAAAATGTACAGGCTCATAGTATCAGCCTTAGTGATCGCGGCAGTCGCGTGTCAGCAACAAGAGGGTGCGAGACGAGTTCCGAAATACGCGGGTGATCCGAAAACAGCTGCTATCGTGCAAGAAGCTCGGTATCTCAGTGGAAACGGTGCTTTCGGATCCGCGTACCAGCAGGAAGATGGAATCAACTTCAAAGAGGAGACGGATGCCGATGGAAACAGACGAGGCAGCTACTCCTACATCGATCCCAGTGGTCAGAGAAAAACTGTGAACTACGTCGCTGGCAAGAACGGATTCCAGGCTTCCGGAGACCACATTCCTACAGCACCTCAGCCTGTAGCACCAACACCTGGCTACACACCTGACCCACGTTACAACTCTCCGGACTACAAAGCTCCTCAGCAGTACAGTGCTCCTCAACAACAGTACAACGCTCCTGCTCCACGCAACTATGGCGCCAAACCCAACGAAGATGACGGTCAATACTACCCCGAATTATACGAGACCAACAACTACGTAGCTCCCCAAAAGCAATACCAAGAACCTCAAGCTCAATACCAGCCAGAGCCTCAGTACCAACCTCAACCCCAGCCTCAGTACCAACCTCAGCCCCAATACCAAGCGCAGCCTCAGTTCCAGGCTAACAGCATCTACCCAGGTGTCCAACAAGCTCAATACAGTGGAGTTCAATCCCAGCAATACAACGCCCCACAGTCAGCCCGCCAAGACTACTACGAGCCCACCACGCCACCTCCAGCACGGTTCTTCCCTCCAGGCAAGTTCAGCTTGAACCGTGCACCCGATGGCTACACCTACTCTTTCCACAAAGTATAAATCTTAGTTAGAGGAAAGGATCTCGGCGATTTCTAGCGTCCGAAACGTAAAAAGCACGCGTCAATTAGTATTTCGCCGAGTCATCAGGGGTTTCGCTGCGGGTACGTGCCCGCTTGCTTCGAAAGCATTTCTTGATAATTGTTGTTTGCTGTGATATTGTGTGCTAATGGACAATGTGTATAAAGTGCTGGTATTGTTACTAGAAGAGGAATTAATGGAATGCGTCTTATTAAGATTATTTGTATACTTGTAAATAAATTTAATATTACCCTAAAATTAGATAATATTCATTCGTGTTTCAATTTAAAACCCCATTATGCCCTTAGAATTTTTCTGTATCCTAAAGTGATCCAATCATTTGATCACTGCTACCCAAAAATCCATAATAGAATAAACACCATTTTAAATGTTTCCAAAATCCTAACTCCGGATTATCTATGTACCTACTTAGTTACTATTTTTAGTATTACAGAAACTTGAAATTGAATTAAATTAGTAGGAATAAATTTCTCGCTCATATAATAAATACCCTACAAAGTTTATATTCCTTATTCCACAAAAACGTAATATTATGTATTCAAAAACACTGGAGTGTACCTATTCAAAGAAAATGTCACATAATTTAAGCCAGACGAATATCAGAACGTAGCTTTTGATTACAAGACAAAGGGAGGACCTAGTTCCTTTGTTGTGGAACTGGAATTAAAACTAGAATATCTAGACTTTCAACTAAACAAGACAATCCTCTGTGAACCGGGGACTTAGGAGTTTGTTTTGACCTACATTTTGATTACAAAATTACATATGCACATTAATATTACTAAAAAGATTTAACGGCTTATTATAAATAATTTGCACAGCTTTTATTCTTTAATCCTGTTTGTGTGCAAAAGGTTGATTGGTTGGTTTTTTTATAAATAAACGAATGCACCTAGTAACTCTATATAGGCACAAAACACATTATCGGCGATACATATCTAATAATAATGTTGGGGCAGTGAACTAATGTGAATACTTTTATTTTTAAGACCTCAAATATAAAATCTGCTTTCGACTTCCTGCTCGCCAAGGTTTCAGGCGTGGGCAGTGTCCGCATTCTACCGCACTTGCAGACTTACAACTAGATCACCTTACGGCTAATAATGGATATTATATACCTAGGCAGCGGCCTACCACGCCTTTCCATTTACCTGTACTCGATTTTATACGAAAGATCATAAAACAGAAATCAACCTAAAAGAAACCTTCATTAAACGAAGTAAGACTTAAAACAGCTTGTTCTTCTCGAAACAAAATTTGCTGACATTTAATTAGATACTGTCGGGGTTGAGGTTTATAAAAACAAGACCAACTCGCAATTATGTTCATGATATGTGATTTATGCTATTATTAAATTCTAACTAATACACAGAATTGGAGTACGAATATCGAATTAAATCTATAATTGAGGCTTTGTACGCTACGTGATAAATTGAGATTTGGGTCAAATGTTACAAAATACTCCAACAAAATATGTTCTAAAAAAATTGTATTGTCACCATTGATTAATAAGTAGGTATTTCAACATTATTCTGTGTGCCAATACATTAACTATTTTTAAGGAGTGGAGTGGTATAAATGACATTTGACGATCCTATATAACTTGCTGAAGTGAAACAATTTTCATATTGAATATTCCTAAAGTCTGACTAACATTATTAGCATAGATAAACTATTGATATCTGTTAGATTATCATTAACATCAACAAAATGTATCCACTAGCTAACATTATTTCAGATTAAGTACCTATACCTACTTATCAGCCTGGCTGTCTAACGCCGTAATGCAGCCAGTTTTCTAGGCACCATTCCACGCGGGCATGATGTGTAAGGTACATTAATCACTTAACTAATATTTTCAATACTATGAAAATGTCAAAACCATATGAAGCATAAAAATAAACGTAAAATAAAAAAGATGTAAGTTTAATTTTACTACTACTACTATTTAGTAGTAGTAAAATTTATAAGTAATCTTTACTAATTTTATAAAAACGTATTCAAAACTAATAAGGCTCATTCCCCTAAGGAAGTACAAACTGTTTTAGGTACAGGAGGCCACAGATAAAGGAATTCCCTCATCTGTGCAGGAGCCAGCGTCTTCTTTTAATATTAAAAGAAAAGACGTAACAATATAAAAATAAAACAATAATATGAAAATTCAAAAACTACTTATTAATAAATGAAATTTTTCCAATCGTGTGAACTAGCATAGGCACCTACTTACTCGTAAGCAGTCATATTGTAACCTTTAGCTCCAATTGGTCACACCAACATTCCCAATAACTTGATTGAAGCAGTGATTGTATTGTCTTAGGCCTCGCAATATATTGTGTTTCGCAACTATCTTACAATACAATGAAATATGAATATTTCACCACTGCCTTCTTATTCTAAGCATTCATATCGTGTATGTAGGTTGATACACAAATGTGCATAGAAACGATGTAATAAGTTTTGAGTGGAACAGTTTTACTTCATAATAATCATAATAAATTCTAGCTGATGCCTGCGACTTCGCCCGATTGGATTTAAATTTTCAAAAATCCCTTGGGAACTTTTTGATTTTCAGGGATAAAAAGTAGCCTATGTTACTCTCCAGGTCTTCAACTATAGATGTCCATGTAAAAAATCAGATTAATCCGTTGCTCCGTTGCGGCGTGATTGAAGGAGTGACTATGGTTTATGATCAATCTATATCATATGATTTTATTTATGTAGAAAACAACGAGGTCTTTAAAAACGATCGAAGAGATTGCTTACATGAATAATATTCTAATTAGAGAGTTCTAAACAGAATTTTTGGAAATCCACACGGATGAAGTCGCGGGCATCATCAGTATTATGATAATTACCAGATTTACAGTTTAATAGGTAATAGCAATTAGAGCGGAAAAATAACTTAGTTATATTATTAAGACTAATAACGACGTAACACTTGAAATAGTTTTTAAATTTTTTTTAGACTGTACCTATGCTGTATCAGTAATTAATTTTAACCTAAATAAAACTAAATCTATTTACTCGTGCAATACAACCTTCTAGATTGCATTAGGTAAAGCAAGGTTGATCCAAAACCTTTAACAGATTAATTTCGACGCATTAGATTTTTATTTTATTTTAAACTAGCTGATGCCCGCGACTTCGTACGCGTGGATTTATGTTTCTGAAAATCCCGTGGGAACTGTTTCATTTTCCAGGATAAAAAGTATATGCCTAAGTCCTTCCCCAGGATGCAAGCTATCTCTGTACCAAATTTCGTCAAAATCGGTTGAACGGTTGGGCCGTAAAAGGCTAGCAGACAGACAGACAAACAGACA
Organism: Maniola hyperantus; assembly: GCF_902806685.2. Lineage (NCBI taxonomy): Eukaryota > Metazoa > Arthropoda > Insecta > Lepidoptera > Nymphalidae > Maniola > Maniola hyperantus. The sequence goes on from NC_048551.1 coordinate 8,082,683, forward strand.
GACACACTTTCGCATTTATAATAATATTAGTATGGATTACTAAAAACCCTATAACTTACATAGGTACGTACTTGTATAAAAACAACCGACGCCAATATTTTAAATACATTTTCTATTTTGGTAACTGAGTTTTTAAAACTTTGTTTCGAAGCGCAAAATTAACTGGCAACATTCCACGACGAAAAAGTATTAAGTTACTAAAGTACATTAAGTCAGGAAAGAAAATATTCTTGAGCTTTCCAAGGCGAGTCCCTCGGTGCCATTTAATAAACTTATCTATTAACAATTTTATTACTACAGGAAATGAAAATCTGAATGTATTTAAACTCAACTGACTAGGGACTAAATGGGGAAAATCAATAGAGTAGTACGAGAGATAGTGACTGCCGGAGGTATTGTATTTGAGCATTATGTGTCTTTTTTGCGCTGTCGTTATTTGCATTATAATAGATTTTGAAAAATGCGTTAGGGTTCCGCCAGAAGAACTGCACGCGTGCAATCGATACTACCCGAAGAACTGCACGCTTGAAACCGATAAGTTTAAATACAGTTGAACTTATCGGTTTCAAGCGTGCATTCATCAGGTAATATCGACCACAAGTGTGCAATCCAACTATGGAGCCTTTAGGCACATTGGCACTTAAAGGCGTAAGAACAGCATAATCATCAAATTATCAGTACTTACCTTCATCATTATTATCGGCACTACAACACTTTGTGGACCCATGCTGGCTCCAAAAGATTCCTCCGTCGATTTCGTTCTTCAGCTTCTTATACAAAAGTGACATAAGTGACCATCAAAAAACCAAAACCAATGTTCAGATTATATTGATTTCAAGATATCGGTACTTTAGTATTATGTTGATATTTATTTTTTACAATTATTTTAACAACAAACCCATTAATAAATCAATTATTTTCCTGGCTTTTTAAAGAATCTTCAAAAGTTTTAAATATCTATTGTAAAGAGCAATATTTTTTCTACTTGCTCAAATGAAATGAGGAGCGTGGTGTCGAGCTCTTAGCCTACAATTCGCTCTCGAAGGTAAAAAGTGGGAAGTGGGGCAGTCATAAACTAATATTTCACCGCTAACAGCCACTGAGTATTGGTAAATGGAATCCTATTAAACCAGCGTCAGTCTCAGATTGACGTTTAAAAGGCGATCTATTTAGCTCTGGTGCATACTGTTATAATTTACTTGCAAAGGATTTTCTACAATATTTAAAGAACCGGTCAAGAGTGAGTCGGACTCGCACACGAAGGGTTCCGTACCATCGTACAAGATATAACACATTTAAATGTGCAAACACTTCAAATAATTGACGGACGTAATTTAAGTAAACTAATTAATTATTTGTTCATGAACACATATTTTAATTTTGTTTATGTACCCAATCACAAATTTACGGTTTTCGGAATTTTTTCTCTTATGTTGTGCTATAAAGCAGACAGACAGACAATGAAGTGATCCTATAAGGGTTCCTTTTTTCCGTTTGGGGTACGGAATCTTAAAGAGCACAATATGATCACTTTGTGCATGGTGAAATATGGATTTTATGTATTTTTGACGCAATATATTTGAATTATCATTTTATTTTAACGGTGAAGGAAAATATCGTGTGACCACCTGCATGCCTGGGAGTTCTCAATAATAATGTTCTTAAAGGTGTGTGAAGCCCGTGTGAAGTCTGCCAATCAGCACTTGGCGAACTATGGCCAAGCCTTTTTCATTCTGAGAGGAAACCCGTGCTCAGTAGTGAGCTGGTGATGGGTTTATCATGATGATAATGATATATTTCAATCAGGAGGAAACAATTACACACATTTTCAATTTGTTTGCACAATTTTTTAAGAAATAAGCAATGTACTTACTTAGACTTACTTACCTAAGAGCCGTAATTTCTAACTTAAGTTAAGTTTAATACATAAACCTAGTGCCGGTATTCGGTGAATTAAAATATGCCTACGGCTTTATATTTTACTGGATTAAAGTCTTGGTTCTTTTTAGTCCAGTTGGTAATTATGTTTTCAAGCGGTGCGTGTCGGTCTGAGTGTTCAATTATTTATATGATTGACCAATGTGTGACCCAATTTTCAATACGTATAGCACCTGATTGACATGTCTATCTGTATAATTTAATACTTATGTGTGCACTACCTACGTTACGCCAGTCACCACATACCATTCATGAAATAGGTACTCCAAAAGACCTACAAAAAATATCACTTTTAAAAAGCAGCCTTATTCGCGACTAGTTACCTACCAATCTACAATGGGGTGAGTCGCTAACGCAGTGTTCAACACTAAATGATAACCACTGGCATTAATTTTCAATCCATTGAAGGTTTTCTACGAAAAGTTATTTTAGTATCACTCAATGAAGCAGCAATGTAGAACCAACCAATGTTAAATGGCTATCATTCAGTGTTAGATATTGATTTAGCGAATCACCCGGCTGGTCTGATAATATGCTTCGTCTGCGGTTATTTAACAACCTACCAACTAAGCCATAGTTAAGCCATAACATAGCCCAAAAAACCGGCCAAGTGCGAGTCAGATTCGCTCACCGAGGGTGTGCTTTAAGATTTATCTATCTACCAAACTTCATGATTCTAGGTCAACGGGAACTACCCTATAGGTTTTCTTGACAGACACGACGGACTGACGGACAGACAGACAACAAAGTGATCCTATTTCTTTGAGGTACGGAACCTTTAGAACTTTAATTAGATACATAGATTAATTATTATTGGTTTCGCTACGTTCTACATTAAATAGGTAATTTTTTATATAAAAGTCTAAAGTAATAATAATTTATTCTTCAATTCTGCATGGAACATTGGATAGAAAAGAATAGCTTTTTGATATGAGTGTGTTATATTACGATAAAATTGGATACATAATTATTATGCTGGAATTGACCCAATCATAAACTTGGAGTCTACAATAAATATTTGTAGTAATAATTTAAACAGAATCGTTATCCCGCGACAGGATATCAACGTCAATGTTACCCAACCCGAAAGGTTATGATTTAGTAGTATCTTATATTCTTTATTGTTGTCCAATTTAATATCTAGGAATGTGACAATACGAAAAATAATATTATGTAAATTATCGATACATATGACTAATTATTTATTGTAAAGTAAATACTGACAACATACTAGGATTGACAGGATATGGCTGGATTTAAAATACAGTTGTCTATAGAAATTATGTGAAATAATATGTAAATCATCAATAGAGTATGGCATTAATTAATGTAGTAAAACAATAATAAGTAAACCGTCAATACATGTTGCAAATAATATTATTTAAGTAAATTAATAATAATGTCAACAATCTCAGTGTTGGTACAATGGTACCTACCATTGTACCAACATAAATAATTATTAAAGATGTCATGTGACGGTGGCCTGTGGTTTGTTTACAATGGAGAGAGGATAAAAACGGGACACACATCGATAAAGGGGCAGTCTCGTATTATAACTCCTCGTGTTAACTACAGCCTTAGTCTAGTGAAGTGATGTGACTTCAGAGTAAACAAAGGCGACAGAGTTACTAAAGTTAAGTATTCTTATATTTTATTGTAATCACTTGCCTTATAAAGGTTTAGTTATTATAACCATGTACCAAATATGTTTAGATATTATGTTATGTATTATGGAATGTTGTAATGCTTTTAAAGATGTGTGTTGTGGAGTTTCTTTGCCCATTTCTTCTCCACAACGAAACACCTTTGGAAACGGGTGGTAGATTCATTTTAATATGAAATGGACCTATGCTGAGAAATACAACAAAATACAGATAGGTCTATAAAGATTAAAGTATTAAAGATCTTTCAATAAATGATTAATTATTATTCGACTTGGTTGGTTTTACTTCTGTATTTATAACCTACCCTCTTGTGCTATTTATTTTATACATTGAGATAAAAGTAAACACTAGGTTGTTAGCTTCTAATTATTATAGAAGCCTGTTTAGATGATTAGGGTTCTTACTTTGAAATAATACAGCAGATGCTTTGCTTGATTTTTAATTACTTAGTATTTGGCCTTACCTGACAAATAATTGATAAATGATAACTTTCATTAGTAATCATTGGATTTAATTTATCATCACAGATAATACAGCAGATGCTTTGCTTGATTTTAATAACTTAATATTGGCCTTACCTGACAAAATTTACAACTACCTACATTTCAATTAATAATTGATAGATGATAACTTTGATTAGTCATCATTAGATGTTATTAGCCATCACTATTAAAGCCCACTGTCTTAACTTCTCTCTTCTTTTTATCAAAATCTCACATCAGAAGTGGGATACGATACTCTTCTTGTCGAAATACTAATACTTTTCAAATGCTTTCAGCAATCGTGGATACGGCTTCTCCTCGAAGCGACAGGCTGCCGCCTGTCGTCGGTGACACTTGGTGTTGGTGCCCGATGATCCCAAAGCGAGGGGCAACTCTGTTGTCAGCGGCACTTGGTGCTGGTGTGGCACCGCCGGTTGAAACGTCGCGTCGTTTGATCAAGCTAAGTACAATTTTGTGCGTTGTGTGTGAAGAAAAGTGTAAATTTAAAACCACGATTTTGTGGTATTGTTTCTATGAAAAAGTTTTTGTGAGGGTAATCATAAAAGATTTTAATTAGTTAGATAAACCACGTGTTGTGGTATAATTTATTTGGATAAGAATAAGTCTAGTTAGAGGTCAGATTGGCCGAACGGTTTTTGATAAAGTATATGTAAATGTGAAATCATTTAGAAAGTTATGATATACCGAAACAATAATAATAATCAAATCAGTAGGTTTGCTTTTAAGAAATCGCACCGTACTTACAGCTCAAAACTTGAAGAAATTAACTTATTCTGATTAATTCAACTTAAACATAAACTATATTTATTTATTTTGCTTCTTAAAATAATTCAACTATTTGTCTTTTCTTAAAACAACACAAGAGATTATCCATCCGTTCTTAAAACAACGCAAAGCAGATTGCCTACTCAAGTATTTTTTTTTTCCTACCCAGTGACGTTATTATAACATTTAACATTTTTTTTTAATAAATAAGGATTAAGATTACCAAACTGTTTCCACATACAAATTAATAATAATAATAATACAACTACAAATTCTTTGAGATTTCTTACATTAATTTTATTCTTAACTCTATAATATTATTATAACTTCGCTTAAGAATAATTCCCCTTAAATATAGTTTGTTTTATTTAATCTTCTTTTGTCGAAATATCTCATTTCAAAAGTATTTTCTTTTTAATAAAATATTCTTATTGTTCCCACATATCAGCAATAAACTTTGAGGTTAGGTTGAACCTGATTTTATTTTATCTTATTATTTTGACAAACCAATCAAGTAAATAGGAACCTATTTTTTTTTTCAATTGGTCATCCAACAAAAAATAATAATACGTCCCACATTTTATTTTAGGAAATACCTACGTTACAACGTGTTATTAATTTATTCCTGTTTTGAGTTTGTTTGATATACATACAAATCAAATAAAGAACATATTTATTCAAGCGGTAATAAAAAAAAAAACTGGAGATCATAGGAGTAAACCAAAACCTGTTTGTACATTTGGCGTTCCTCAGGGATCAATATAAGCCCTTTGTTATTCCTGATCTATATTGATAGTATAAATGAAATAGGTTTAAAAGGAAACATACTGTTGTACGCTGATGATACATGTTTATTTTACTATGGCAACTCAATACACACAATCATCACAGATGCACAAAATGACTTAATACTACTCAATAAATGGTTTCAATAATATAACCTACTTACAATAATACCTCAAAAAAAAAAAAAAAAAAACCATATGCTACATTACATAGTTACATATAAATATAACTACAATATATTTTCATACTAAATTCACATACATGACTATAAAAATAAAAATAAAATACAAACATATAAACATTTTTAAATATACGTGTCGCACTGGTGATGCAGTGCTGTCGTGACTCAGAGAATGACTTTTTCAGAATCGACGAAAAACTGATTATTCACTTCCTGTTATAGATACTTTATAAGGTTTATAAATAATATTAACGCAATTATCATTTACTAATTATTTCAAAGTTACAGGTAGTAACTGTAATTCGCAATTTTTGAGTTAAGACTGTATTGCTAAAAAAAAAAAAAAAGTTTTCAGAAAGAGTAATTATTTTTAGTTGTATAGTTATTGCTGAAAATTTTTGAGTTACTATAAATAATGGTTGACTTTTTCCTTATGGTTTTGAGTATAATTTTGTAGTTACAACAATTATTTAATTTAGTTTTAAGTTTTATAGTTCCCTCCAAAAAAAATATTTCACATTCAGGTTTGGACATTGATGAATAAAACCAGATAATCAAGAAAATTCAATCAGATAATCAGTTTTTATTTATAAAAAGTAATAATTTAATTTCAACAATTTCTGCCTTTTTCAACAAAAAAAAAAACCTTCCAAAACAATAAACAAAATTTGTCTTGAATACAAAAAAAAAACAGAGCCAATCAAAATATTTTTTTTTAACTTAAATAATCAGCTATTGTTGTAACTGCACAGTAATTGTACGTAGTCACTAAATTGGAGCTAGGCAAAATTAAATAATAGTATTTCTATAATAATAGTATGCTTAAACTAGTTTTACATCAGTCTGTTTCTAATAATTAGCATCAAAATGACAGCAATATTTTTTATTTAAGTACTTAAAATCAACCAGTCAAACTTCGCAAGTAAGATTCATAATAGGTCCTGGGAATCATATTTTGTCGAGCAGTTCTTTCGTCTTTTAATATTTTTGTTTAATTGTTTATGCTGGTGTCAAAGCAACAGAAAAATAACGTTTGGTTTCCAGCTTCACATTAAAATTACTACCCCACTGGTCACAATTTAATTCACATTAAAATTACTTACTAAACCAATAAGGGTGTCTTAAGTGAAAATACTATTTTAAATTTCATTTCTGTGAATCGATAATAGTGTAATAACTAGAAATACAGCTACACACTAGAAATATCTATTTAGGTTTAAATCAGCTATATTGTATTAACTCTAATTCATAGTTGAACTTTTACATACCTGATTCAACAATATCGTTCCAATTTGAATTAATGCGGTCTAAACAGTAAACTGTCACGTCCTTGTTCGTCGAATTTAGATGTAACTAACGATGATGAAATATTGGTTAGGGTATCACGACAGTTAGTCAGTCACTCAAATTTGACATGTTTTGGGTTGCGACAGTGTGTCGTCGGTGCGATATATGTATACATTTATATATACTATAAACCCTATACTTACTATAATACATATGTAATACATACACATAGGTACAGATATTATAACTATTATACTACTACCAAGCCGTTTCTAGTAATCCGTGTTTTGCCAATTCTATTTCTACCCACTTTATTTTGTATAAAATCGCAGTGGATGTGTGGATAAGATACCTACTGTTTATTTGTTAAATTTCTCATGTAAGTGAATTTATTTCTTAGTGAGAATAAAGTTCTTTAACCGTAATAGTAGTAACCGTATACATATTAACATTGGGGAACATTGTTTGGTAACAACAAAGAAAACATATTCTATTCTACTCTGATTTCGGTCTGACGTCTGGCTATCCTGGTTTTTATGACAGTAACATTGACATTGAATCATTGAATATCGTTTTGTGAATGGAGCAATCTTATATTTTTTTTTATGTCGGTACTTTTGTTGCCGCTGTTCATTTAAGTTCACTGGCTGCATTTTTCTATTTTTCTATGTACTTCGGGAACGAAGTACTTATCAAGATGGCCGAATGGTAATAAAACATACTAATAATTTATGCTAAATGACAGAACAGAGGAAGAAAAAAAAAAAATATGCTCAATGGATACAAAATGTTAAGACTCACAATGTGACAAAATGTTAAGACTCCCGAATGTAGCAACCAACAAAAAAAAAAACAAAAAAAAAAAACAAAAAAAAAAAAAAAAATCCAATGATTATCCCCGAATGGGACAAATGTTATTATTCCCGTATGGAACGGATGTTATTATTCCCAAAGGGGACAATTTTTTTATTCCCGTATGAAACGGATGTTATTATTCCCAAAGGGGACAATTTTTATTATTCAAACATATAAAACAAAGGGAGTTAGGTTAGTTAGGTCTGCCTGGCACTAATCATTGCCCTTTTCATTGGTCGGGTAATGTTAGACGGCTCGACTTGACAGTGCTGGTATTACACCATTGGTGTGATACATCTTATTGGTGATAATTCAGTAATGTCCTGGTACGAGACCCATTTATGGGGGCGGCAGACAGTTAGCTAGGTAGTTAGGCTGCCCGGCACTAATCATTACTAGACCCAAAAAAAAAAAAAAACAAAAAAAAAAAAAGGGTTAGTAATGTTAGACGGCTTGTTCGGACGGTACCAGTAAGTAGCGAGGTCTAGGTAATGACCTCTACTGGGCAAGAGTCTAGTACAAGACCCATTTATGGGGCGGCAGCGGTTAGGCCAGTTAGTTAGGCTGCCTGGCACTAATCATTACTAGTACCAATAAAAAATAAAAAAATAAAGAGTTAAAAAATATTGGTTAGTAATGTTAGACGGCTTGTTCGGACGGTGCCAGTAAGTAGCGAGGTCTAGTAATAACCTCTACTGGGCAAGAGTCTAGTACAAGACCCATTTATGGGGAGGCAGCGGTTAGGCCAGTTAGTTAGGCTGCCCGGCACTAATCATTACTAGTACCAATAAAAAAAAAACAAACAAACGAATAAAAAAATAAATTGGTTAGTAATGTTAGACGGCTTGTTCGGACGGTGCCAGTAAGTAGCGAGGTGTAGTAATGACCTCTACTGGGCAAGAGTCTAGTACAAGACCCATTTATGGGGGGGCAGCGGTTAGGCCAGTTATTTAGGGCTGCTGGCACTAATCATTACTAGTACCAATTAAAAAAAAAAAAAAAAAAAAAATGTTAAAAAATATTGGTTGGTAATGTTAGACGGCTTGTTCGGACGGTGCCAGTAAGTAGCGAGGTCTAGTAATGACCTCTACTGGGCAAGAGTCTAGTACAAGACCCCTTGCTTTAAAAAACTAATAATAATAAAAAAAAAAAACTATACATATTATACAAAAAAAATAATTTTTAAACATTAAATTATGGGGCGCAGCCAGTTAGGGACAGTTAAACTAGGTAGCTGTAGCTTATAGATCTTTTTAGCTTATAGATCTTCCTTAGCTTATAGATCTTTTTAGCTTACAGTTATTTTTTTTATTTAGCTCTTAGCTAGATTTTTTTCTTTTCTTTCTAATTTCCCTATGTACTTCGGGAACGAAGTACTTGTCAGTATGGCCGTGTTATATTACGATAAAATTGGATACATAATTATTATGCTGGAATTGACCCAATCATAAACTTGGAGTCTACAATAAATATTTGTAGTAATAATTTAAACAGAATCGTTATCCCGCGACAGGATATCAACGTCAATGTTACCCAACCCGAAAGGTTATGATTTAGTAGTATCTTATATTCTTTATTGTTGTCCAATTTAATATCTAGGAATGTGACAATACGAAAAATAATATTATGTAAATTATCGATACATATGACTAATTATTTATTGTAAAGTAAATACTGACAACATACTAGGATTGACAGGATATGGCTGGATTTAAAATACAGTTGTCTATAGAAATTATGTGAAATAATATGTAAATCATCAATAGAGTATGGCATTAATTAATGTAGTAAAACAATAATAAGTAAACCGTCAATACATGTTGCAAATAATATTATTTAAGTAAATTAATAATAATGTCAACAATCTCAGTGTTGGTACAATGGTACCTACCATTGTACCAACATAAATAATTATTAAAGATGTCATGTGACGGTGGCCTGTGGTTTGTTTACAATGGAGAGAGGATAAAAACGGGACACACATCGATAAAGGGGCAGTCTCGTATTATAACTCCTCGTGTTAACTACAGCCTTAGTCTAGTGAAGTGATGTGACTTCAGAGTAAACAAAGGCGACAGAGTTACTAAAGTTAAGTATTCTTATATTTTATTGTAATCACTTGCCTTATAAAGGTTTAGTTATTATAACCATGTACCAAATATGTTTAGATATTATGTTATGTATTATGGAATGTTGTAATGCTTTTAAAAGATGTGTGTTGTGGAGTTTCTTTGCCCATTTCTTCTCCACAACGAAACACCTTTGGAAACGGGTGGTAGATTCATTTTAATATGAAATGGACCTATGCTGAGAAATACAACAAAATACAGATAGGTCTATAAAGATTAAAGTATTAAAGATCTTTCAATAAATGATTAATTATTATTCGACTTGGTTGGTTTTACTTCTGTATTTATAACCTACCCTCTTGTGCTATTTATTTTATACATTGAGATAAAAGTAAACACTAGGTTGTTAGCTTCTAATTATTATAGAAGCCTGTTTAGATGATTAGGGTTCTTACTTTGAAATAATACAGCAGATGCTTTGCTTGATTTTTAATTACTTAGTATTTGGCCTTACCTGACAAATAATTGATAAATGATAACTTTCATTAGTAATCATTGGATTTAATTTATCATCACAGATAATACAGCAGATGCTTTGCTTGATTTTAATAACTTAATATTGGCCTTACCTGACAAAATTTACAACTACCTACATTTCAATTAATAATTGATAGATGATAACTTTGATTAGTCATCATTAGATGTTATTAGCCATCACTATTAAAGCCCACTGTCTTAACTTCTCTCTTCTTTTTATCAAAATCTCACAAGTGCAAAACTATTTACCTACTTATTCTGAAAATTCTGATAAACATTACAAAGAAATGAGGACCTCCCTAGGGACGTCCTCATTTCTTTCTGTCATTAATTTCTACGCTAGCGTAGTGGTGAGCGTTAAGGTCTTAAAAGTCCCGGGTTGGATTTCAGGAGAGGTAATTTGGGAATTTACTAAGAAACTACTTTTTACATTAGTAACTTTCACTATTATGATTTGATTTCAAAAAATTTACACGCAAATAATGCGCAACAAATACAAGTTTAATCTAAGTATAAACTTTTGTACTGGTTTCTTACCTTTGTATAGGTACATAGGTTTTATCAGTACCTCTGTAGCCTTATTATAAATGTGAAAATGTGTTTGTTTGTTTGTTGGTTTGTCCTTCAATCACGTTGCAACGGATTGACGTGTTTTTGCATGGATATAGATAAAGACCTGGAGAGTGACATCGGCTACTTTTTATACCGGAATATCAAAGAGTTTCCACGGGATTTTTTAAAAACCCAATTCCACGCCGACGAAGTCACGGGAAGAATATCCGAAGAAAGAAATCCGAAATCCTGTGCCTTAGAGCCAGTGGATATAGAAGAATCTGTGGATCCGCAGTGTGCTTGGTATGCATTGTGCATCGTTCGGGAAGCATTTGACTGCAGATCACGCGAGCGAAAAGATAGGACAAACAATCGACAATTGGCATCTCGCGCCATTTGATTTTGTTCCATGGCTGTTTTGTTTTGTATTGCAAATCGAATCTCGAAAGTAGGCGACAAAAATCTATAACTAATAATTATAAATTATAATAAATTAACTGATTATATATACTTACTGGGTATATTTCTAATTTGTTACAGGTGTAATTTGTGGAAGCAACTAAACAAGGAAATATCCATGCAAAAAATAGTGTCAATCCGTTGTTTCGTTACAGCGTGATTGAAGGACAAACCAACAAACAAACACACTTACACGTTTGTGATATGTAATATTTTTAATAATATCAGTAGGTCGATGTCGTAAAACCTGCATCAATCATTATTATAATCTCAATTGTTGTGATTGGCTGTATTTGTGTGATTCTTGTTGCAACAATGCATTGTAGCCAATTGTGAGCGAGCGTCAACCAATCAGAGGTGATTGCGATCGTGACATGTAGCTGTTCTACCGCAATCGAGCAGCCGGGTACCGGGACCAAATTTTTCTCCAAAGCTCCAAAGTCGGTCATCCATTCATTTACTAACTTGGATCAACGTTGCTATATCAAGAAATGATTTTCAGAAATTCCACCCGAGCGAAGTCGGGGATATTAGCTAGTATATAAATACCCATCAAGTATACACGTTTATTTAAACCAAGCGTTCTGACTGATCATTAATCTCATAGCTATAAAAATAATAATAAAATGGGTCCTAATTTTCTGTTATAATTTTGCCTGCAAATAAGCAGACGAAATATAAGTACCTGAAACATGCTACGACGAAGAAGAATAGAGTGGCTCTTAGCTTTATACGTACGAAAAGATCCTGTAGAATTTATAACTGGACATACGATACCCGACGTCTTTACCGACGCCGTCCCATGGGACGGCCCGGGGAGCGAGATGCGGTAATACTAAACTGTAGGCTTAGTACAAGTTTGGGTGTCTCCACAACGTTAATAGATTTCGAATAAAGACACACTTTATCGTAAAAATGGAACTTAATCTGTCGCGATACGCCCTAAGCGGTAAGCTTGATAAAAGTCGGTAATAATTTTTTTCTACTTTCTGTATGATCTGCCTAAAACATCAAAGTACTAAATTTATGTCTGGTAACGTCAAAATGTAATCAAATTATTATTTTAGTATTCCCTGTGGAGATAGGTCCATAGAGTTTGTATCAAATTATGTGACACGGCAAGACTATCGCCACGATTCTCTCGTCGTCAATTTATGTGACATTAATAATAGTGTTTCGATGTGTAAAATCCATCAATGTTGTCGAGATATAAAAACTGGTACTAGGGGCACGCGACGTAGGAATACGACGTAACCCGTAAATCGATAGCATTATTTTTATAACTAGCTATGGAAAGAAGACGAGTAGACGAGAAGACGACGTGACGTATGATGTAATAGTTGCTAAAGTGCTCTATATTCGGTTTGATCTTAAGTTGATTCAGTTAGTTATTACTATCCATACTAATATTATAAATGCAAAAGTGCAAAAATCGGACGACTTTCAGAGTGCTTGCTAGTTGCAACATATCGATAAGGGTAGGTAATAACAACACGAAAAAAATTAACCAATGCGCAAAATAAAACAGTCCAAGATCCCAGTGCTAAAGTTTTGGCAACAAGTTTCAGCAACAAATTTTGTCAAAGTTTCAAAAACAAGTTTCGTTAACAAGTTTCGTCAACAAGTTTCTGCAAAAAGTTTCATCAACAAGTTGCAACAACAACTTTCAACAACAAGTTTCATCAACAAGTTTCAGCAACAAGTATAGAACGTTTAGTTTTCAATAGGTATTTCAGGTCTAGTGAGAAGGCAACGGCTGAGTAGAACACAATTTCTAAAGATACAAAGCCTACAAACCTACAATATAGTTACAGGTTATTTTAAATTTTGCTATATCTATTATAGGCACGTTGCTTCTACTATAAATCTACAACAAAACAATAAAAATAATAATAGGTGAAAATGTGTGTGTGTGTAAAATTGCAAGAATACTTATTTATCTAAAGAAAGTTTTCGATATCACATACAGGTGCGCAAGAATAATTTTCATTATTTCAAGACAGGAAACTCCCAATCTTCCAGAAAGTCTTAGTAAATATTAATAAAATCTTTGTTACCTAAACTAACAACAGAGACTACTAACCGAGTCGTAGCACGTATACTCTAGTTCAAATAAAGTGCAACGCGTGTTTACTTTACAAAATTATTGCCGTAAACCTTACCTACTCGGAACAACCTTACTAGACTCCTAACTTCTAACTCTAGCCACGATTGTCAAAATAAAACTTCACCATATTTTAGGGTTCCGTACCTCAAAAGGAAAATCGGAACCCTTATAGGATTACTTTGTTGTCTGTCTGTCAGTTAAGAAACCTACAGGGTACTTCCCGTTGACCTAGAATCATGAAATTTGACAGGTAGGTAAGTCTTATAGCGGACATTCGGGGAAAAATCTGAAAACCGTGAATTTAGGGTTAGATCACACAAAAAAAATTAAATTGTGATCATAAACTAATATAATTAGTATTTTCAATTTTCGAAGTAAGATAACTATATCAAGTGGGGTATCATATGAAAGGGCTTTACCTGTGTATTCTAAAACAGATTTTTATTTATTATTATGCATCATAATTTTTTAATTATTGTGCAAAATGTCGAAAAAATACCACTGTAGTATACGGAACCCTCAGTGCGCGAGCCTGACTGCACTTGGCCGGTTTTTCTTTTGATTACCGCTCTATTAGTTCGTCAGTTAATATTTCGTTTTCTGTATTGTGGGAAAGTAGACCCCAGCCACGTACCTACCTACTGTCCAAATCTCACACAACTGTAAAAATTTATAACGAGTATGAGTAGTCATGAAAATAACGTGAAGCGTTTGAGAATACACACAAAAAACATAATATGTACTTACACGTATTTAGGTATAGGTATATTGCTGAAGTAAGTCTACAAAGAAAGAGAACACATGTCCACCATCATGCGAAGGAGGCTCGCTTTCTTTGGACGTCTAAGTACAGAGTCCCAATGTTGGAAAGTAGAATTACAGGCAAAAGGGCTCGTCGCCAAAGAAGCTAAAAGAGGCGGTTTCAGAAAGTAAAGCTTTTCGGATGATGATTGCCAATCTTAATTTCGAAGAATGCATGAAGAAATCTACAAGTTTCAAGTGTGGAATTGTTCTTATTGTTTCCGTAGGTATAATTTTGCTGTTTCTGTCATTTTTTGTTTTTTTTTTGGCTATCACTTACCATTTATTTCTTTGTAGGAATATAATGATCATTTCCAGAGACTATCCAAAATAAAGGACGTAGTACGTACAGCATTTCTTTCCATTAGTGCCACTAAAAAGCATAAGTTACCGTTGTTTGTAGGTCCAGTCATTACGGCGCGGTCAGCTGTCGCTCTCCCAAGGTTTTTGCTGCATCCCTCTCAAGCGCCCTCCTAAAGCTAAATTGTTTTCTTGCAATCGGTATTCAACTACGCTAACGACCGAGCATTTGGTAGCATATTGCATTGATGACAATAATTATTAAATTCGAAACTTACACTAAACGAGCGCGTACACATATCTAGTATCAGGTTTGTAAGACAAGTAATGAGTAAATAATTTTTAAATACATACTATCGAAAATTGCGGAGCCGGCAGGATTCGAACCAGCTGCGTGTCGTTGAGAATCGCGCCAGGAAGTAATGAGTAATGAGTTCGGCAACTAAGAGGGAATAGATTGATAAACAAACGTCACTACCCATATCACTACCCATAATATTATAAATGCGGAAATTGGTTTGTTTGTTGGTGTGTCCTTCAATCACGTCGCAACGGAACAACGGATCGACGTGATTTTTTGCATGGATATAGTTAAAGGCCTGGAGAGTGATATAGGCTACTTTTTATCCCGGAAAATTAATGAATTTCGATTGGTTTCTCATGACTGAAGATACTTAGTGATAACCCATATGGCGAGTCAACAACTTGCGGTATTTAATGTCATTTTACTGGGTCATCTTTGGGCATAATATTAAACTATATAGTATCGTAAAGCACGCCAGATTTGACCACACCGGCTTTAAGGTTTTCCTCATTTCAGGGCGAACAGAAATATGGAACTTTTTGGCTAATAAAACCTCGGTAGCTCCATAAACAAGATGAATAAAAATCGTAATACAAATTAAAAAGACAACAAACAATATTTTTTCCGCACCACAAAGGGGACTCTTTAATGGCCCATTTAATTTCATGTAACGGCGTATATATTTTCATACGCGGCCCGTATTTCGCGCCACGTTGACACTGCGTGGTGACGGAAAATAAAAGATATTTTTTTTCATTTTACTGTAGCTATATCATATCTCATATTTAGCAGGTCGTAAGTTTAAATATTTTCTGTCATGTGGAATTTTGAACTTGGCTACTTATATTAGGAGTTATTTTAGAAAATGTTCTTAAATAAAGTCTGATTAAAGACATGTTAGCCATAAAGCAGTGGGTATTAGCATGCACATGCGAAAGCAATAAGTAACGTTTCAGTTTTCAACCATTAGTTTCGTTACTAGAAGTACTTACTCTCTTCGGTATCACAGGGTTGTAAGAAAGCAAGCAATTTAAATAAACGTTTTCTGGGCAGGACACACTCAAGAGCGACATGCGCGCTATTTGGTCACGAAAATCAGCTTTGACTGCCACGTTAATGTTCACAAAATTTCAATATTTTTATAACTAAAAATCATTATTAAGTAAAGCATGCCTCTACATAAATTATGAATAGTATTTTTATATAGTTTGTTAACGCACGAAGTTCCCTAAAAATTAATGAAAATGTTTTTAAGTTAACAATTTATGTATGTCCTGCCTATGCCTATACCCGTCACCGTACCCCTCATATATATTTTTCAGACTAAGTATATAAGGCACTTAAGTTGGAACAAAATAAGGCAATGGTACACAGAAGTGCACAGTCACGATTCTCTCATAATTCCCGGACGTGCGGGATGCAGCGAGGCGTGCCCGGACAAAAAGTTTAATTATTCCTTTCGAGCCCTAAACAGATGCAACGCGTGATGGCAGGACGACAGGACGTCACTTGCTAAATAAATGCGCAGACGTACGCATTGAGGGTCAAACCTCTGTGGTTTTTACAATGCGTGCTACCTATTATGTGTAATTTTCTCTTGTATGTTAATAATAAATAAAAAAAATAAAAATTAAAAAAAAACATTCTTCAGTCAAAGAATCGAGATAAAAAAAAATAGTTCTTTGAAAGTGTAGGTAGGTACTTTTCTACTAGCTGAATATGCTACTTCAAGGTGTCAAGTGGGACATTTTCAGCCGCGCTTTCCGACGCGCATTGTATTTCCAAGCCTTAATTATTCCTTTTACTCGTAATGTGAGACAGAATGCAACTGTGATAAATTCAGGTTTTTATTTTTCACTACACCCATGTCAATGGTGGGCGAAATGCAAAATACTTTTTACGTGACAAAATATAAGTCATAAAATGAAATTAACATGCCCATTAAAGGTCCCCCTTTTTTGAAAACTGGTCTTATCTTTGATATATTATGAGAAGTAACTTTGTATGTACATACAAAGTACTGTTTACCTACTATGTTTAAAATACCTGCAAACTGTCACTAGATCCTCTTTGGTTCACCAAACCACCTCAGCACTTTAATCTACATAAAAAAACTTGTCCTGACTGACTGACTGATCTATCAACGCGTAACCTAAATAGAAACTTGAAATTTTGCCTGTGGGTTCCTTTTAGGACGTAGGTACACACTAAGGAAGGAGTCTTGAAAATTCCACCTCTAATTGACGGTTAAAATGTGTATGTAAGTCCGTAATTTTTAAACTTATATGGAACTATGGAATTTGGAATTTTAGTCAAAAATGAAATAAAATCAGTGTTTTTAAAAATTTCAACTTTTCAAATTATAGTAAGATTCTATGTTTGCCACAAAGATACCTATCTGATTTTTTTTAGTCTCCATCGCCGTATCTAAATTGAATAAAATTTAAATTAAGTATATTTTGGATAGGTAAAATATAAATATAGTGAAAATGCTCAAATAATCACCCACTTACTACTATGTAAATTAAATTGTAAATCGACTTAAACTCTTTAACTTACAACTTGTTTCTCGGAGTGAAATTAAAACCTAAACTGAATACATTTATTAATTTTAATATCAATTTCGATTACCGAAAATACGAATTCTAACAGTTGTTAATTACAGCATTCAGCCATTAAGCGAATGCAAGCTTTTGAGTTATTACTCTGTTTCCGCGTCTTCACGACAAGTATTAATGACGATAGCAATTAAAGAAGCAAACAGCAGGTGCAGCAGACTTCAGTAACACCCTCTTAAATGTTATAGTGTGGGAACGAACCGATGCATGGCAAATAATTATCATAAGCCTATTATTACCTACGCTGACATTACTGACATTTGAAGGCATGTATAAACATTATATGAACGCATAGAATATGAGTACTAATATAGATCGTAAAACTGTGCTAATAGGTAGGTAAATAAGCGGGCGGGCTCCGAAACTCAGCAAGGGGCGGGTAAAAAGTAAAAAATACTTTAAAAGCCGACGAATCTTAAAAATCGAATTAACAAAAATCGCTTCTGCAATTTCTAAAATATCTTGACACTTTCCAATAAAACTGTGACACTGTTCACTCGTCGCAAACCCAGCGCAATGGTAAAAATATATGCACAAAAATTCTTCCGAATTTATTTATCAATTCCCATTTTTAGGATTTCAAATCATTGCCACGTTTGCCAGCCGCTGCCAGTTAAAAAAAAGTTGTCCGGCGGGAGTATATCCGGACAACGCACTAATTTCCCTGTTATAGGGAATTATGCCCGGGGCAGATACGTTGGTTGGGGATCAGGCATTTGTAGGGTTAAAGCCACAGAAGAAATCTGTACGCTGTTAATTATCCAAACCATTTTCATACTTATCACAGAAGTCATACAGACTACTTTTCCATAAAGATTTTATTTGGTTGTATACAATATAGGAAATTACTTCCATTGTTATCTTCGGGATCTTTAGTGCTGCAATAAAAATATCATTATTATGTGGCGTGAATACACGGTATCAGAGATTTTCTTGTAACTATCATTCTGATATTTAGACGTGAATTATGCTACTACGATTGTAATTAACATTGGTTATGGTATAGTCTTGGCTGTTTGATTATTCACCCACCGAAGGAAAAGATTGAAAAATGATGAAGAATACCAAAACACAGCGTTCCTAATAATAATGCCTCACGCGGGTTGCCTTCACCAAGTACCTAGGTGGGGTTTTTACTCAATATTGCAAGTATGTCATCGACGTCAACTGACAGACATCCACTAGAGACGCCGCGGTTTTACGCTGTCTGAATCCAGCGGCTCCATGCAAATCGATTGATGTCATCTATCCACAGTGTGAGGAGTCGGCCAATGATACGCTTTTCAGTGCAAGGTCCACTAGTCCAACACCTTGGGGCCCCAATATCTGCTGATTCTTCGAACTATAATAATATATCCGCCCATTGCCACTAGGTTCGGAACCCGTTAGGCTATATCGGTTTATCTCCTGCAAGTGAGTACATGATACTTTTGTAAAAATTTCATTAGAAAGAAAAATTATATTTACAACCAGCTGATACTTATGCTTAAATATAATATTTATTATGTTTAAAAATAATTAATTGAAATAATTTAAAAAAAATGAAGCAAAATGTATTTAAAAAATTTAAAAATCCGTTCAGAAATCCTGATTTAGGTGTACATAGGAAAAACACACCTCCTTTTTTAAAAGTTGGTTAAAAATTTGCCTATGTTTCTCCTCGGTTAATCCTCAACTTATCTGTGAAAGTCCCGTCAAAATAGGTTCAGCTGTTCAGAAGATTAGCCCGTTCAAACAGTTAAAACTTCAATTTTATTTATTAGTATAGATGTACATAAATCGTCCAGTTACAGTTTTATTATAATTTGTATAGATAAGGACCTACCCATGTACTTAAAACAGTTAAAAAAGCATCGTAGATTGCAAGCCCCAGGTAAGAAGGAGCTACATTGTTCGAAGTTAATTTTATTGTGCGGTGGAACACGCGCTAACTAGATTTATGTGCCAGTCGTGTTGCCTCGTGGTGTCCCCTAATAAAAACTGGACTTGTATAGTTTATGTTACACCGATATATGCCACGTAATATTCTTCTGTTAAAATGCTGTAAAGAGACACTGGCCGAAGTTAAATGGATTTATGTGGCGGTTGCGTCGCCTCGAAGTTCCTCTAACGAAAACCGAACCTTTATTTAGTAGTTTAGGTTACGCTAAGGCATATCAGGGAATGATTTATAGAGGCTTTCGTTGAAATGTTGTAGGTTCCTAAAATTTTTTTTTTAAACATGACTGGCCAATGGAATAACAAGCTATATTAAATTGCTATAATCCGCCATACATGACAGACAAATCTGTAAATATGGTATGACGTACCACCATGTACCCTCCCATTATTAAACAGCAGATAATGCAAACAACAAAGCAAGTGGTACGTACCTACCACCACCACATAAATATACCTAAATGCTGCATGTCATACCATAGAGATTTGTCGTTTTTGGTGGGTGTACCATAGACTTCCGCAAAATCCACAAAATGCATGGTAGATGCATCTGACTGTCGATTCACAAATACTTGTGAAAGTTTAATTGAATAAAAAATATTTTATTTTATTTATTTATTTATTTAAATCTAACGTCTCGCCTGCTGCTATCGAAATCAACGGTTTTTAATTTTGTGAAAAAATGAATATTGATAGTGATTTATGAACATATTACGTACGCGACAGGTCGGGATGACAATCGGTGTGGGAGGGACGCCTCGCACACCCGCCCAGCCCCCGCGTTAACCCGGTGTGGGCGAGCGCGAGTGACGTGTGAATTTCCGGGGCGTCCCCCCGCCTCATACCCGCTTGCCATCTCCACCTGTCGCGTACTATACCTACTGATAGATTGTTAATTTATTTCGGCCGTTAATTTAATGAATAACCACTTCAGTTCAATAATCCACCACAGTTGCTGACTTAGGTCAACAGCAGTGATGAACAAAATCGCAACGCAAACATTTGATATGCGCTGTCGCATCAAGGCCTCGCCACCCTCATTAATTCAACAACGCTCTCGTATGAATACATAATGTGTGTACAATAGAGACATGTTTTGAAACATTCCTAAAATTCCAAACTAAGTCCGTAAGTTAAAACATGTTCACATTTTTCTCATGTTGTTTGAATATTTCCATGAGAATTTCTCTTTGTGCTAAATATTTCCGTTTCTGACATTTATACTCAGGTACCGAGAGTACGAATAAAAATCTTGAACACAAAAATCAAAACTATACAGGCTACTATTATATAGCCCGCTATGAGTAGCCTGTATAGTAAACTATATACTAATAGCTCTTTCCCACAACTTCGTGCGTGAGATATAATTTATAGCAGTGGGGAATAATATTGCTATCTAGTGAAAGAATTTTCAGATTTGCATCATAAGTTCCGGAGGGTATCCCCTTCATCCAAACTTACAAACTTTACCTCTTTATAATATTATTACTTTGTAACTACAATTTTTGGTACATGAATAATAAAAATAAAATAAAATAAATAAATATTAGTGTAGATAAAATGAAAATACGCGACAGGTTGCAATGGCAATCGGAGAGGGGAGAGGGAACACCCGCACAGCCCCCACGCTATTCGTCAAAATAATAAATTTACATTGCCAAATACGCAGTTCATTTTACTACCGAAAAGTTGACTCTTTAATGGAGAAAAGCCGGTAGAGTTTACGGCCTACGTTTATGGCCCTTAAACTTGAAATCCTAACCAACTTCTAAATGCCGACGTCTATGTTCAATAGGTACTAAAAATTCTACACTCTTTGTACTAGTTTGAGAAAATTTGCTGATATCTATCGTAACTTTTCCCGGAGTCAACAGGAAAACATGATGTTTTACTAGAACTGCCTATAATAAAAACTAATTTTGATGGTTTACTAGAACTGCCTATAATAATAACTATTATTTTCACGAGTAGGAATTAAATTTTTATGCAGGGTTACTTTTTTTAAAGGGGAAAATGTTTAGTGGTTGACTGCATCTTCGCCTGATTATAATTATTATGACGTGACGAAATGTATAGTGGAGGTTTTGAATATTTTATCAAAGTGTGGAGGTGCGCTAAACAAGGAGAGGTAAGGCACTATAGATTAGTAGGAGAAACAAGGAGGGGTAAGGCACTATAAATTAGGAGGAGAAACAAGGAGGGGTAAGGCACTATAGATTCTACACAGCATAGTACTAGAACCATTTCCTAACTCTATGACTTGACTAGATCAAGGATGATAACCAGCCGCAGCCGAAGCCTCGACCAGACCTGACAAAAAATAAGAATTCCGACTTCGCTGGGCACCAAACACAGGACTTCACAATTAAAAGACTAGAATGCACATCTAGTTAAGAATTTGACCAGTGCAACTCATATACGATTACTTACAATCATTATCGTCATCATCATCAACCAAAAGACGTCCACTGCTGGACATAGGTCTCTGGTAGGGACTTCCACACGCCACGGTCTTGCGCCGCGACTCGTCTGATATCGTCCGTCCACCTAGTGGGGGTCTTCCAACGCTGCGTCTTCCAGTGCGAGGTCGCCGTTCCAATAATAATGTTTTATTTTCAAAATTACCAATACCTTTCTTATAGCTATTATCTACTTACCTATTATCTTTCCAAACATTTCCTCCCCCGGTAGTCCCTAGAGACGATGTCGGATACACGTAATGGCTCCGGGTTATACGATACCAAGTTATCGTTCATGATCTTAAAGATAAAAGCCGTTTAGATGTCGAAATAAATTAATTTTATCTTTCAAATGTAACATTCGGTATACGGAAACAGTTACACTTATACAAAAGTTAAGTAATTAAATGTTTGCATCATTCATAACCTAGTTACCAAACGTACCTACCGTACTATGAATGATGTTCCTATATTAATTAGCTTTTGGTCCTATATAATGTATTGTCCATGTAAAGGTATTATTTTTCAGTTTTCGAACTTGCAGGATTTCCTCAAATAATCTTTACTGGAGTAGAAAGAAAGCCAGCGCGTGTCACACCCTCCTAATTTTATAAAAGCAGAAAGTTTCTCTGCATATTGTCCCCAACACTGGGAGAAACGTTTGCTTGGATGTTTGTTTGGATCATGGTGGCTTTGGGAGGTAACATGCTAAAGGTGTAAAAAATCTTTAAAAATCTAATTTTTAGTGCATCGGTAGTTCTATTAAAAGCCTATAACTATATAAGTATTACGAGAAGGTACGCAGGTGTTTAGTTCATGCCATGTTTCTGCCACTTGTATAAACCGTGTTGTAGATAACCAACACTTTCGCGCGGCTTTTTCATCGACAAAGCATTGCAATTTAAGCGAAATTTGTCGCGTTTGTTGTGCTTGAGCTACAGCCAATGCTCTAATACTCCGTCTGATACTTCATTCAGCCATTTTGGCATAGGTAGGTACTAGGTATTAACCCGTCAGTTTTAAAAGAACTCTTAAAGTCAAAATTTAATGTTCCAGATAAGCATTCTCAGGTAGGTAGGTAGTGGTGTACGTCTTGAAGACATAAAACAACGGTAAATAGCAGTGCACAGTCACGCTTCACTCATAATTCCGGGACGTGCGGAGTGCACCACACCAGTAGCAGGATAAAAAGTCTAATTGCTCCTTTGTAGTGCTAATGTGTGCCTCCGAAGAAACTGCATCCAATCTTATTATAGCTTTTAGGTTTATGGCGCGGATTGAAATTCGAAAAAACCATTGATGTAGAATATTACATCGATGGAAAAAACCATTCAGTAAACCATTCAATAAAAATAAAAATAAATAAAATAAAAAATCTTAACGCTTCTTTTTTAACTAATATTTTAAAACTAGCTGATGCCCACGACTTCGTCCGTGTGGAATTAGGTTTTTTTAAATCCCGTGGGAACTCTTTGATTTTCCGGGATAAACAGTAGCTTATGTCACTCTCCAGGTCTTTATCTATACCCATGCAAAAAATCACGTCAATCCGTTGCACCGTTGTGACGTGATTGGAGGACAAACCAACAAACCAACAAAAACACACTTTCGCATTCACAATAAGGGTAGGTACTGATAAAAAGTAGAACGGCTCTGCCAAAACAATTTCAAAATAAGCGTAGCTTTTGAAAATAGGTCTGTGTCGTTATGAAATTAAATAGGCCACTAGAAAGTCCCTATGTGGCGTAAAAAAAAACTTGTTGGGCACTTATTTAACTTTTTATTAATTTAACAAAGGTGACATAGATAGGGTTGGGATTCAACGATGTTTACGTATGTATATTTATAACATTTAACAGTAGATTAAGTTTATTGAAAGAACAATATTGATATTTGCTTAGGTCGCGACGTGTTAAAACTGAAATCCTCGCAAATTTAAGCTAAAATAATAAAGATATTATCTTGTTGACCTTGCTGTTTAAATATATGAAAAAGGTTTCAAAAACCGATATAATTAATTCAAAATATCTAAATAATTGCAACTCCGCACAGATGCTGTAGATAGATAGGCTTAAAGAAGCTCTGAACTGCTATCAACTACCTTGAACGTTTTAAACTTTAAACGTAACCATTTTTTATAACCATCTAGCTAATTAGTATTGGCACAAATCTTCGAAACTTTTAATGACGCTGAAAGTTTACACATCTCTTAAGTTCCAGCACTTGGCATGCGCGAATATTCTTGCCCTCATTAAGAAGTTGCCGTGAAATTTTCGAGTTGTGCCATTATTGATAATATGCTGGTGGAGCCGTTAAAACGTACCATTAGGAGATATGAACGTGTTATAGTCGTTATTTTTGGCGATTCCTTCGAATGATACGATGTTTTTGTAAGATGGGGCCATTTATGTTTTTTCGTCATAGTAAAAAGTCAAATATGGCATATTTGGTTTTATTTTTGTAGTAACGTTTTCTTAATCTGATTGTACGAATATATTTTAAAACAAGATTTTTATCACTATATAAACAAACGACTCGCTGAGAATCGCTGATCGCATAAGCAGCAGAAGACAATGTATTGGCGAAATCCCTTCTTCTTTCTCAGTCCTTAATCGTTGGACACAAGTCACCTCATGTGCACGCCACTCAATGTTCATGAAAGGATGATGACGACAACTTTATACTGACAAACGCCAGTACTTGAAAACGATGTAAACAAGATCTTCTAGTTAATAAGACTTCTTAGTAGATAAGGCTAAAAGAATACGACATTAAATCCTTAGAAGTCTAGTTGAATGTAGGTACATCTTCAAGTCAGTAGATACGGAGGCATCTCCTGTTATGGAGTGGGGATCACACGTGCCTTAATGGAATTTCATCGCTTTGATATTGACACAGGAACGCGCGGCATACTTTCACACCCTATTGCGTCCTTTATTTGGATAAGATATTGAGAGAACTAGGAAAAATGTGTATTAGAGAACTGCGTGAGAACGAATAATATTCTTGTTGATTATTATTTACTAATTTGCCACTCTATAATATTAGTTTAGATTAGACATGTAACCTGAATCCGCAATAAAGAGGAAATATTTGTTTTTTTTTTTTTAAATAATATTAGCCATATTAAATGACTAATATTCCCGTTTCCTCTCCAACTAAGCGTCAGGCTCGTACTAGGAGTAGGTACCACAATAGTGCAACGGGCGGGGTTTGAACCGTCGACCTTTCGGTTTTCAGTCCACTCCTTTACCGGTTGAGCTATTGAGGCTAAGTTTGATTGGTTGTAATTAATAAACTATGAAACTACTGAACCGAGTTTACTAATTCTTTCACCATTAGAAATTCATCATTATTATGACATACAATAGTAGATATAGTATCAAATTTCACCCGAGCGAAGCTGGACAGATCAGCTTATCATTAATATGATATAGGAAGTTCAAAGAATCCTATGTATCAAGCTCAACTGGAAACTTAACGAAGCGAAAATGGTAGTATTCCAATATACGTAGAATTATAAATGTCCTTATAAAATATTATTTGCCTAAAAGAAAAGAGCGTACATTCAGTCATAAAAAATGTATAAACTTTTCCTTGTTTTCCGTCACAAGTCATAAAATGACGACAATATGTTTACGATCCATAAATCTTCAAATAAACCGTAAAATTTCATTGTCTTTTCATCCCTCGCCTTTAGCTTACTTTTGAATCTTTGATTTCGTAAATAGGCAACTCAAGTACCCTACTGATAGATTACTCTTCGTTTACGAAAATTGAAGCAGAAATAATTCGAAATTGCCAAACAAGTCTTATTCTTTCAAGTATAAAACTTAAGGCAAGGATAAAAGGAGTGATCTCTTGAAACTCTTGAAAGTTGAAATGAAATCATTAAAGGATTTCCAAATTAAATAAAATTTATTATTAATCACAAGATT
Source organism: Maniola hyperantus (assembly GCF_902806685.2). NCBI lineage: Eukaryota > Metazoa > Arthropoda > Insecta > Lepidoptera > Nymphalidae > Maniola > Maniola hyperantus. The sequence goes on from NC_048551.1 coordinate 8,108,744, forward strand.
TTTGGATTTACTTCTTTAGGATAATGAATTCAAAGTTTCATGACTTGTGCGTTGTTATCTTTATGTTTTTCATATTTCAGGTTTAGCCTGAAAAATACGTATATACGAGATTGTAAATGTTAAATGACTTCTCACGTGACATTTTAACTCTGTGGGTCAACGCTCGTGTCAAGTACGGTTCACCTTTAAAATAAACGCATCGGCAGTTCCTCTGGTGCTGCAAATGTTCATGGGCGACGGTAATCACTTAACATCAGGTGACTCGCCTGCTCGCTATTTGTATGTAAAAAATAAGGACTAAAATCGTACTTTTGACATAAAATTTGACGCATAAAATTAAAATGGCGCGTGGTAATTTTTTACGCATTATACTTATCTAACTCCTGTGTCACGTCTATTACTTGAAAAAGAGCGTAGCGAGACCAATAATAATCTATGCTTGAAAAGTTACAGTAGAACCCCTGGGCTCGTGACATTTCTATTGAAATTTAAAAAGCATACGTAAGTACCTATCTAAATTATTTTCACTCATAAAACAACACTTACTTTATAATCTGTCTGAAACAATAACGCAAAGGAACAAAATGAGAATATGGCATAACAAGGTCGTAGATGGAAATGCAAATTGAACGGCAAAGTTCTTCGCTGCGGGAATAGAAAACGTCAGCAACTCGTAGAAAGGCTATTAATTATGCGAACGGAAATTGAAACCCCCGTGGAAATGGAAAAGTAATAAAATGCAACAGTGATTGCGAGATGAGTGCGGTCGAGCCCATCGCGAGCTGCCGCAATCTGTGCCGCCCACAGAACTCTAATTATATTAGGTTATAGAAATGGTATCCTCTGTCCTTTATACGGGGACCGTGTATCACCGATCCTGATCAATTCGCATAAACAAAAATGTGCAAAAATAATTCGAAAGAACATGTAGATTCTTAATTCTCTAGAACCCAGCGCAACGTAAAGTAAGCTGTTAAGCTATGCTTTCAAAATTTGGATTTACGAACGCATATCGAGCATTTTAGCTTGACTTACATAAATACGAATTGCGTAAGTTCTGCGATGCGTCAATTAAAATTCGAACTTTTGAAAACCCTAAAGATAAGAAAACAAAGTTTTCTTATCTTGAGGATACGTGCTCGCTCACTGCTCAGGCCCGAGAGATAATATGAACTTCTACAACTCATCATGATGGGAAAAGTTGCCGAAAGAAGCGTTGTCGTTTGCAGAAAAAAGTCCTGGCTACGCAAGAAAAAGATTCAAAAAATCTACTGTTAGAATAACAAGCACCGATGTATCACTGCCCATTGGTGCGGCGACAATCACACGTACTTCTATAATTTTCTGATTTCTCGTTCTGTGGTGCCGCCCGCTTTATGTAATAAAAGGGTGATTTAAGTTATTATAATTTTAAATTCAACCAGTTAGGAAAAATAGGGCGGTTTGGTTTGACCTACTTGCTAGTGTTGTTAATGTTAGATGGGTTACTTTTTAATTTTTAAGTGGCAAATCTTAATATATAAAAGGAAAAGGTGAATGGCTGACTGATCTATCAACGCACAGCTCAAACTACCAAACGGATCGGACTGAAATTTAGCATGCAGGTAGCTATTATGTCGTAGGCATCTACTAAGAAAGGATGTTTGAAAATTCAACCCCTAAAAGGGTGAAATAGGGGTTTGAAATTTGTGTAGTCCACGCAGACGCAGTCGCGAGCTATATATAGAAAAATATAAATGCAACATTAACAAATGTGACAGAAAAGCGTTCAGACATACTTTGGATTGAAGTAAAACATTATTTTACATCCATGCCATTTTAATATTTGGCAGAAACGCAACTTTGTAGTATATAAATATAAATCGTCGTTATAGATTTTAAAAAATCCTGCTAATTGTCTCCACCTTGTTAAGGTGACGCTACACCAAAAAAAACCTAATTTGAAGCTATGTCTCCCTCAATAAAACGAAGCATATTCGCGTCCCAAAACAGTCATTATTATACTGAAGCTATACTAGGACTTAGCTTCCTAGTAGGTAATTAACTACTAGCTCTAAAGCTTTAAATCCAACGGCTCGTCTGTTAGCAAATGAGCAAAATATGAGTTACAATCTGCGCAGAACAATTTGCGAATATAAAGTGCGTTTGAATTACATCACGTTTCATATTAAATGAGAGGAATATAGTGGATTCGTGTTACAGAGCAAGGCCAAAGCGAAAGGTCATCTTTCTGGATCAACTGTGTTGATTATGTACCTAAGTAGCGCTTTAATTGCACGGTTTGTATTTCACCTCTTGTATGAATAGGATATTGGCCTGTAGTAATAAAATGACGTGATTGTTTGTATAGCGGTAGTTTCATCATCATCATCATCATCATCATCATCAACCAATAGACGTCCACTGCTGGACATAGGTCTCTTGTAGGGACTTCCAAACGCCAAGGTCTTGCGCCGCCTGGATCCAGCGGCTCCCTGCGACTCGTCTGATGTCGTCCGTCCACCTAGTGGGGGGTCTTCCAACACTGCGTCTTCCGGTGCGAGGTCGCTATTCTAGCACCTTGGGACCCCAACGTCCATCGGTTATACGAACTATGTGCCCTGCCCATTGCCACTTCAGCTTCGCAACCCGTTGAGCTATGTCGGTTACTCTAGTTCTCCTACGGATCTCCTCATTTTTAGTTTAGCGGTAGTTTATGTGGCTAAAGAGAATCATTTTTAAAAAATCATGATTTCACCGTGTGGCGTCACGCCACGGACACGCCCGCCACGTGTTAGCATAAATCATCCCTTATACGTTGTTATTTATTTACATGGAAAACAAAACAAATAAAAGTTGCATCTCGCAGCATAGTCGTGCCGCGTGCGGTACCATGTACAACACTTGTATGTGAAACGATTTAAAATTGCTTCAATAAAGTTCCGCCTGAACACGGGCGTTTAATCCAGCTTTATTAGCGGCGAGAGTAACACAGACGACATTTTTTAGGGATTTTCAACTTATAGGTGTTCGTTTTATCATCATGACCAACCCTCTCAGAGAGGCGAGTTTGGCCGTAGTCTACCACGTGCCATGTGCGGATTGGTAGACTTCATAAACCTTTGAGAACATTATGGCTAACTCTCAGGCATGCAGGTTTCCTCAATGTTTTCCTTCACCGTTAAAGCTAGAGGTGCGTGCCTGTGATCAAACCCCCGACCTCCGATTAGAAGGCGGACGTCCTAGCCACTAGGCTATCACAGCTTTTATGGCATAAGCGTATGCCCGTTTATTTAAATTGAATAAGTTGTACCTAATTGAATAAAATTCAATTTCATCAAAAAGATTTTCACGCATAACATGCAAAATGATAAACAAAAGTCTACAACCAAATTAGGGAAAAATATACTATACCTATCTGTATATAAAAGATAAAGCTGACTGATTAATGATTTTAAGCTTATTTCGTGGTTTAACGACATATTTTAATGTATAAAACGGGTACATACCACGATTAATTTTTGTTTTTATTTGTCGATATTTCAACCCAATTGCACGGGTCGTGGTCAGGACGGGACGGGAAAATTAATCGTGGTATGTACCCGTTTTATACATTAAAATAAGCTGACTGATTGACTGACTGACTGACTGATCTATCAACCGCACAGCTCAAAGTACTGGACGGATCGAGCTGAAATTTGGCATGCAGATAAGCATTAAAAAAATGCATATTTTGATTTTTTTGTATGATTTCTAAAACAGTAGGTACATTTCCTGATACGGAGTCGAGTGAGCGATGCGAGTAGGTATTCACGGTGTGCTAAGTAAATATCGTACACAGCAAATCACATACCCTCTGATTTAATTAAAGTCAAAGGGTTCATCTTTAATACTATTAGATATTTCATACTCAAGTGCTCTAGACATTTGAGAATTCCACCACAAACGGTGTACTTACTCGTAATTGAGTACCAACGTATCACTTTGATTTACAACCCTTTATAACCCTTTAGACTAACCCTTATAGGAGATGCGCAGTAAACTTAAGTTAAACTTTATCATATCTACTATACGGCAGGAGATATAGGGAGAATGCAATAATAATAAATTGAGGTTGCTTACAAACATATAACTAAGAGTAGAAAATTACGTTTAAGCATATACGAACTAGCTGATGCATGATCCTCAGGATGCAAGGTAGCTCTGTACCACATGAAAACATTTAAACGGATGATTCTTTAAAAATCCTTAATTTCTTTAATTAATGAATCGTGGGATCACCACCAAGGAGGAATGCAATTCCTTACAGCATCAGGGTTAAGGAGTTGGCTCTTCAAGTTTGATGGTAAAGTCTTGACTTGGTAGTTAACTGCAATATAATATTATAACCAATAGTTTCTAAATTCCATCAGTTTTGGTGATCAGATCCCCAGCAGCATCAGGAATGAGAAGTTGGAATCTAATTAATCCAATTTTAAAAAATACGCAAATCGGTAAAGAAATCTCGGAGATTTCGATATATATAGGTAGAAAACACTACCTCTTTTTTAAAAGTCTGCTACTCCTTGATTATGATTAATCTTCTACTTGTCTGTGAAAGTCGCGTCAAAATAGGTTCCGCCGTTCCGAAGATTAGCCCGTTCATACAGACAAACAGATAAAAAAATTTAAAACGTGAGATTCAGTTATGGTTTGAGGTAGTTATTTCGAAATTACGGACAGACACTTCAATTTTATTTATTAGTATGGATATAGATTACTTACTTATGAGAATCTATAAATAGTGAACATAATACCTACCTACTTAGATATAACATATTACCTAATTAAGTAAGCCTCATGATTTGAATACGTAAAGACTTAATTAGGTATTGTAACTAGATATGGGATCTTCCTTCTGCGATTTTTCTAGTATCTGCCTAATCTTTCTTAAATTGCTCAAACTATTCAATGCTTTAGGACTCCTCTAGTGCGTTGCAACGTACGAGTAGAAATAGTAGTAACAAACGGAAAACTACAGGATAAGAAAACAGTAAATGTAGTAAGTAACCCATCAATCAAACAATCTTTCCGGAACCGATATTGTGCTAGCAAAAGGTAGTAAAACACAGTATAAGTTTCGCAGAAGCGATACTTATCTCCGAGCGCACTCTTGAGCCCGACCCTAATAAAACAGCGCTATCCAGTGACACGTATTTGTTGACGCAGTAAAAAATTAAAGGCAGGTTTAGATTGTGACAGTGACTGGCAACATTCTCATAGGTAGAGTTCATGTGAATAAGACACAATCGCTTGTTGGAATTGATTGCCATTTTATGTTAGCTCCTACAAGCTAAGCAGGCTTTGCTGTAACTCCCACTCTCTTTAAAACTGTAGACTCGTGTATGAATATAGGCATTACAATATTATTAAGCCTTACAGCTGCACTCAGAGTCTGAGTGCGACTGAGTGTTACTCAAGTGCTCCATTTGGGTATTATAGGTCTTCATGAGCTAGTTTTTCTAACTAAAAGTGTGTAGCATTGTGCGTGCGGTCTTACCAAAAACACTAACCGCTTTTTTTAGTTTAAATTGACGTTAAATATGATTGAATAGTCGGGTTAAACGTCTGTACTTGAAGTTGTTGTAATAAGACAGGTAGGTTCCATCACATTAATTTGTATGTGAAGTGGCATTCTTTGCTCATGAATAATTAATTTTTCCTTCAGGAACCAGTATTTTTCTAGGAATTCGCAATTCTGCGATCAATTTCTTGGCGCTGCTGCTGCACGTCTGTGCCACGGTCTATTAATACAAATAACTGGCGACAGTAACTATTGCCAGTTAATATCTCAGTCTAAACCTGCCCTTACTGTCCAGTGTCCACCTCGAGTTACCCGATTTACGAACTTGTTCATTTACGTAACAGTTGAGGTACGCTGTCAAGCTAAACCTAGTCACAAAGGTGTTAGTTAATAGGTAATTTATCGGAAAACGCCTAACGAAAACTTGATAACAACCTAATATGTTGAGGGGTACTTATGTAGCTCTATTATGTTTCGCTAGTAAAGATTTTCCTTACTTCCGCTACTAAGATTTGTAATAAATTAAATTTATACGTACCTACCTACTAATAAATAGGTACTTATTATAATGTAGGTATCTATGTTAATATTAATGTACTTACTGAACCATCTCTTAGTCCTTATCATCATCATGATCAACCCATTACCAGCATCACTACAGAGCACGGGTCTCCTCTCAGTATGAGAATATCCTTTTATATTGAATTAAAATTTTTGAACCTTCTCTATTAATAGACTTGAAAACAGCGAAATTGTAGCTGGTATAAATCATTATTATTTAGGCAACGTAATGGTACCCTTATATAAAACAAAATTTTCCCTATATTTTTTATAATTTTTTTAGTGTTTTTTACCTACACTTCAAGGAAATTACTAAATAATTGTCAAGTGTCAGTGGTCAAGGCATCGCGTGCGATTTGCGAACCCAGAAGATGCAGGTTCGATTCCTGCCGGTTACGCAATTTTTGATATGTATTTAAAATTATTTAAAAAGAAATCCCTTATATTTAATTTTAAAAAAAACCTTTTACAAGGGCGTGTTAATGAAGCTTTGATCTTCCTTTTAATAAACGAGAAGGATTGTAAAACCCGCCTACAATTTTAAACTTCGCAATAACTCTACAATTCGCAAAGGAAAAATAGTGAGCAAATGGAGTTGGCACTCTGATTCGTTTTATTACATTTAAAAATCCGCGAAAAGCCCTACAATTCTGTTCCGTGCTACAAACCTTAAAGCTTAACAAATTACAAAATATTCAGAATTCTACTTCACATTGTACATAATATGAAACTATTCGGAACGTGTAAAAACGCTTGCAGTTTTATTGCCCAAAAAGTGAACTCAATTTAAAATGAAATATCTTCGCAACTTGTAAACGTAGCAGGTAATTCCGGCACTGTAGCGTTGGAGCGATTTTCAAAAGCACCTTACATTTTTTGGCAACCCATGCAGAGATTCTACATGAGTCCTATTTCAAACACATCACGGGTAGTGTTTACAAATGCCCATAGAGTACATACCATGCAGAAGGATAATTTCACGCCCCAGAATACTAAATAAATCACTATCCTCCATATCATAAATGCGAAAGTGTGTTTGTTTGTTGGTTTGTTCTTCAGTCATGTCGCAATGGAACAACGGAATGACGTGATTTTTAGCATAGGTATAGTTAACGACCAGAAGAGTGACATAGGCTACTTTTTATACATATAACATATTCATGCCAAAAAAAACGTCGATCGTCCGTCGTAGTAATTTCTACGTTACGGCATGATTTTAAAACAAACACACTTTCTCATTTATAATATTAGCAGGATATTTCAAAATAATTAAAAAAAAAAATCTATATGATTTCGTCACTGGCAGCAAGCGAGCCGTAGCTCAGTGGTCAGAGCGTCGGGCGCGATCCCAGGAGCAGGGGTTCGATTCCTCTGATCCGCAATTTTTGATGTCTTAGAATTTACTTGAAGTTTAGGTAAAACACTATAAAAATTATAAAAATATTAGCAGGATATGTCTATTACATCACAAATAAAATATTATCAAAGTCGTCTTTAAAAAAACTTGATCTTTCGCACGGCCCCTCATCGTAACCACTGTAAACGAGTCACATTAATTCCTCCTCCATTGTTTCTATACTCGATGACACAACAGTCCGAGTGCGAACGGCTAACAGCAGTCCAACGTGCCTCAACATAACTTTTTACTCGGTTTTTGTTGAGGCACACCTGGCAAAAAAGTTACAGACTACAGTTGCCCAGTAATTCACTGGGGGCATGACATGCAAACGGTACCGGCTGAGTAATCACATTTCGTGCTATCCTTTTGTTGAGCGAGGACCATGGCGAGGACGCGAGGACAAAAACTCCATGATTTGTGGACAGTGGCGAAAATGTCGTATTATATAAATATCGCAATACAAACAAGTAGTCTTGAGCTGTTAAACGAATTTAGTGTGTGTTTTAGCTGTGTAGTGTTAGACGGATAAAAACTAGGTGATTGTTTATCTGTGGCGTGCTCTGCGGAGTACCGAATCGATGCGAAACGTCACTCTGAAATGGCGCGTGGAAAGAGGTTTTTGGTCTTGTGTTGATATAAATAATAATTACATCGGAACAGTGAATAAAAGCCTTCTAAAGTATATCAAAGTGGTTTTCATTCTAATAGTAGCTTCTCTTCGAATTTTTCTTTAATAATAAGCTGGGTTGAGCCGCAGTAGCTCAGTGGTAGATGTAAAGGTATGAGCTACTGAAATATCAACATTTGCTCGTTGAAAGCTCAAATCTCAATAATTGCTCAATATCATCAACCAATATCAACGCACATTATTTGTAATATATCCTTATATAGGTACTTATTTAAATCGAATATTCGCAATAATTATCGAACTACCCATTACAGAGAGTCAATCCACCATAGAAATTGAACGGCATTGGAATTAAAGCGTTGAAATGAAAGTAGCCATTGAAACTCTTTGCTTAATGACCCATGTGACGATAAAAGCCTTATTTTAAAGCAAGCGTTCCAATATAAGGGTACTATCCACTTGCATTAAAGCTTCGGTATACCACTGAACTAAAAGCTTAAACTGATAGAGAGTGCAACGGAAACAGCATGATAGGATGTCACACTGAACGTGCGCGTACTCAAGTACACTTTTTAATACAATAACAGCCGTACTCAGAGTCGCTAATCGTTACTTAAGATTGAGTTAAAACGAGACAGTTATGTGAGAGATATAGCTCTGTCTCGTTTTAACTAAACTTAAGTAACGATTAAGCTACTCTGAGTACGTCTGTTAATTACATAAAGTACGTTATTCTATAAATAGTATAGGTCAACAGAGACGGCAGATTTCAGGAGTGTAGCATATTAAATCTACGAGCGCTACGCAATGTGCTACCGAAGCTAATTCGTAAGGTAGTATTCTAAGCGTTCATAAAATTTCTTGTATTGTCTTGATATGTTTATATTTATCATGATCAAAAGAGTAATTTACTAAAAAGAATTTTTGTAAGTGTGTTTTAGAATCAGTCAATTATGAAGCTGAATAGTTGGTGATCGATGGCTATTCAATAAAATAAAAAAGATAGGTGGAAGGATCGAACTAGAGATATACGGCAGTTAATTGAAGGTTCAGCGAGGGCAAGGAATAGAATGTTGACGAGAGATCACATGACATAACATCAGCATATTGGATGGTTTAAGGTACATGATTATCTATACACATAATACAACCTTTACTAGGAACAATAAGAGTGCAAGTATTTCCGTCACACGTATTATGAGCACAAAATTATTATATAAATAATAATAATAGGTATATTGTAACCTTGTTTCAATTATAGCTGAATCCTAAATGACTTTGACTTCACAAGAATGACCTTGCTATTCATTTATAAAAGTAGTATTCCAGAATTCCACTCTGTTCTGTTACATCAATGTTTTATGTATTTAAATGTATTCAGCTACGAAGACTATCGTGTTTCACAAAAGTTTACGTACAAGCGAAACAATATAAAAATTGTAAAAGAACCAAACCATTTACCACAGTAAAGCGGAATACATCTACACGTTACTGCTATCTCGATATGCAAGTCGCAATGCATCCCGGAAACAATCCTGAAAGGCCACAAACTCTTGGATTATCGCCAGTGCCTGACGTAGATTTGTTACAAGAGTATTCAGTGTTCACCCACCCTAAAGTCTTTTATCGGAATAAAAACTTCCGTAGAGATTTCGTAACGAACGCGACAGAAGTGGAAACTAATTTGAAAATTCTTTAAAGGAGACAATACACAGCCGCATAAAACTCGTTAAACCTACAAAAACCACTAGAGTTGCAAGAAGTGAATCCGTGCTGAAAATACGAATGCTGACAGCAGAATCAGCCGCACCGCGCCATGAAAATTTGTAAGCATAGGCAGTGAGCTAGAGTGAGGGAACTCTCGGTTTGATCCTGAATCGACGATATGTCCAATATTAGACTTTGGGTGACGTGAAATCAAAGAAAATAGGCGATTATGCTATCTAGCGTCAAATGCAGAAACATTTGACGCGACGTCGAAGCCTTGACGTTTTGTTACGAGGTATCTACCTGATTGTTGTGAACTGTATCATAAATCGTAACAGCACTGATCTCTGCTGATCTAATCAGCATTTTTGCGATGCACTTGATGGCTAAACTTTACTACTAGCGTCACAATTCATCTCGTGGTCGAGCACCTTCTGTAAACCTCAAAACTATCAAAAGCAATCTGTGACTCTTATCATCATCATCGATCGAATAAAATAACTATAGAGTAGATATTAGGCAGTGGCTTTTTATCTGTATGCTATAGGTACTTACATGCCAGGGGTGTTCTGTGGTGTAGGTACTGTGAAGGTATTAACAAATAAATCCCCATTACTTTATCCTTAATACGTTCTTCGCCGCAGTCCATAAAACTGGTTCAAACTCTTTCAAAGAACTTTCTTTTGCCATTGATCGTCAGCTTATAACTTTTTTCTATTTGTCTTCCTAACTTTCAAACGAGTATTCCATGTATTTCTCAGTTCTGCTATACGTCGACACTGAGGGGCGTTCCGACACACATCGGAAAACTGTCGGATTACACTGGCTGCGACCGCAAAAGGAAACTTTTATCCTTTACAGTTTTTATATCCCTGTCAACTTCTGCCTACATTATCCGAAATAAACCAACAAAATTTCTCCTATTTACAAGTCCATTCGAAGTCGATCGTGCTCTGCATTTCAAATAAGCCAGGCTTCAATAATTGCGATTTTTGAAGGCGCTTAACGAGCTATTTAACTTTCCTTACCGAACTCCCTAATTTGTCTAAATCCCTCGGCGTAATAAGGCATATTCTTGTGATTATCTGGAAATGAAAACGTTGAAAATAAACCAAAAGGTAATTTTATGCTCGACGTGTATGCAAAGGGATATAATTTGTACATAAAAGCGGTAAAAAGACTTTATAATACGTGGAAGGGTCATTACACGCTTGTTGAGTTCGCAGCACTTGCAAAAACAACCTCGAAATGAGACGTACTGTACTTTGTGCCTACGATGTATAATTATATTTTAACGTGCGAACCGTATTAGGTAGATGTCTTCTGAAAATATTTTTCCATGCCCAAATATAATGAATTTTGGGAGGATAACGAAAAATGTTTTTACTAAAACAAGGTATTATTTATAGTCCTCTTATATCCTCGTTTAGTGAATTTAAAAGCGCTTCGTGTTTAATGATGGTTATTCGTTTACGTGTAGTTTTGGTTCTTAGCATACAATATATCTTTTCAATGTTTGTGTTTTACTTTTTAAGTTTTAGATAAATAAATTAAGACCAAACTAAGTAATTTCTTCTACCTATTGCCAGAGTTGTAATAAATAATCTCTGTTCAATAAAGAAGATGACTGGTAACTTATATGATGATTTCTGGTAACTTATAATTTCATCATGCGTGGCTCATATGCCAATTGGGTTCCATGAACTTTTTCCCCAGAGTTAAACATAAGTACTTAGTAACAAACAACAACTTCATCAGTAGCTACCTAATTAAAAAAAATCTCATACGAGTCGATCACATTTTTTAGGTTCAAATTTTTGATGTTCTGTGCCCGAACAGTGCCAACAGGACTCGTCGTGCCTCCGCTGTCCACGCGTCTGTCCGTCCATCGGTCTGTCTGTTTGTCTGTCAACGGACTGTATATTATAGAGAACCGGGATGCAGTTACAGAGTTTAAGTTTTAACTTTTAACAATGTGTATTTCTGTTGCCGCTATTACAACAAATAAAAATTCAAAATGGCCGCACTACAAATAAAAAAAAATAAAAAGTGGTATTTCTTGGACAATGGTAGGGAAACCTTAGAGTGCGAGTCCGACTCGCACTTGACCGATTTTTTTGTAATCCATTTTGGCATTTATCACTTTTTAGATAATTAGGATGTAGGTACCTAAACATGTTAATAGATTTTAGATAGAAGAAGAAGAAGAAGAAGAAGAAGAAACTGGATTTTAAGCAACTAGCTGAACTGGCTCAACCCACTTCATACTGGTATTTTATGGTCTATTCTATAAACTAAATAATAAGTTGTAGACTGTAGTGCACGTCTATTTCATAACAATTTTAATTTATCAGTACCCTTATTAAAAATGCGAAAGTGTGTTTGTTTGTTGCTTTGTTGGTTTGTTGGTCTGTCCTTCAATCAAGTTGCAACGGTGAAACGGATTGACGTAATTTTTGCATGCGTATATAAAGACCTGGAGAGTGACATAGGCTACTTTTTATCCCGGAAAATCAAAGAGTTCCCACGGGATTGTTAAAAACCTAATTCCACGCGGACAAAGTTTAAATTTTTTCGAATTTACAGTCAGGTGTGAACTGTGAGTTGTGACATTGTTTTATGTTATTTAGAGAAGATAAGAAGAAAAACTACAAATTCAGTACTAGGTACTACCTATTAAGCGCCATATTAGAAATATCGTAAATGCACCAATCCGTCTCTGTCGTCGCGGCCTGACTACCTAGACATGGATTAATGGGTAACGTAATTAAAATAGTAAACAGCAGGTGTGCTTTTAACCTCACTCGGCGCACTGGCAGCGTTTATGCGTATAATGCGACACGTAGAAACGAGAAAAACCGGCCAAGCGCGAGTCAGACTCGCGCACCGATGGTTCCGTACTACAGTCATAGTTTTCAACATTTTGCACGATAAATCAAAAACTAATATACCTAAAAATAAATAAAAATCTGTTTTAGAATGTACGGGTATAGGATACCCTTTCATATGATACTCCACTAGGTATACCTAGTTGACTTACTTTGAAAATTGAAAATACTAATTATTTGTTCATGAAATCATTTTAATTTTTTTTGTAATATAACCAAAAATTCACGGTGTTTGGATGTATGACTTTACTTGTGATATAAGACCTACCTACCTATTTCATGATTCTAGGTCAACGGGAAGTACTCTATAGGTTTTCTTGACAGACACGACGGACAGACGGACAGACAGACAGACAACCAAGTGATCCTGTAAGGGTTTCTTTTTTTCTTTTGAGGCACGGAACCCCAAAAATCTCCTTAATTTACTCGCCTTTGGATAGGCTTCGTTAAGGAAATGTTTCAGCTTATTCACAGATAGGTGAAAGGGTAAGTGTACTCGTTATAAGGGAGATTTTTTTTTAATGTGACTGTCGGAAAATTTCAAGTCTCAATATTGACGCAACTAAGGCTACTAGTAGGTATACATACCTGTATTATAAATGCGAAAGTGTGTTTGTTTGTTGGATTTTTGGGTTATTCTTCAATCACGTCGCAACGGAGCAACGGATCGACGTGATTTTTGCATGTGTATAGTTAAAGATCTGAAGAGTCTACTAAGAGTAAACACAGGCTACTTTTTATCCCGGAAATTTAAAGAATTCCCACTTCTTCTTCACTTCAGGATCTTTAAAAACCTAAATCCACGCGGACGAAGTCTCTTGCATCTGCTAGTTAATATCATAAATGCGAAAGATGGCGTCACAGACGATGTTTTTCCTTTTTCATATAGGTAAACAAGATGATAAAAAATCGGTCATGGCCTAGTAGTTAAGACGTCGGCCACTTATACGGGAGATCTAGGGTTTAATCCCGGGCACGCGCACATAACTTCTCGGAGTTATGTGCATATTAAGCAAATAAATAATCATCTGAGAAAAACTGAGAGTTCTCTATATAATGTTCTCAAAGGTGTGTGAAGTCTGCCAATCCACACTTGGCCAGCGTGGTGGACTAATGCCAAACCCTTCTCATTCTGAAAGTAGACCCGTCCACAGTATTGAGCTGGCAATGTGTAGAAGATGACGATAGAAGATGAATTGGTAAATTTCCATGTTATCGTTGAAGTATTCGTTAGGTACGTAGCCCTAATGGAAATCTGACTTCAAATCATAATATCGACCTTAATAACATTCACTATCTATCCGTATTAATCAGTTTTGCTTTAACGGTCCATATAGTCAAAGACTGTTCAGTATCCCACAGAGATTCATTTTGATTACGGACCGGATTAAGGTCTAAGATCCGTGAGAGACAGCACATGGGGACCCCTGTTAAGTGACGATTAAATACGACCTCGGATTAGCTTCCGTTCGATATAAAAAGAGGGTAAAACAATTTACGGCGTGTGCCCTCCCATAATGAATTGGTGTGCAAATTGCCTTTTTTTTAAATGAAATTCCTTTTTATTTAAATCCAAATAAAAACAAATGTTTAAATAATAGACTTTCAATTTCTCAGTCGTGAAGTCCCTCATTCTGCTAACACTGGCAATATTGCAGTAAATTTATTAGTGTCTAACTAACTATGTTTGTTACTAATGTAAGTTTGGTCGATAACTATGGGCACTCAGCGATGGAGAGAACTATGCCTGAAGTTTCTATACGTGATCAAATCAAAAATGTGGAGATCTATCGGAGAACCCGAGTAACCGACATAACTTAACGGGTTGCGAAGCTAATGGGCAGGGCACATAGTTCGAAAACATGATAGACCTTATGCCACCATGGCATTACCATGACATTACCAAGATGCTAGAATGGCGACCTAGCACCGGTAAGCACAAAGCGCTGGAAGACACTAGGTGAGGATATCAAACGAGTCACAGGGAGCCGCTGGATTCTGGCGGCACATGACCCTGGTGTCCCTACAAAAGACCTCTGTCTAGCAGTGGACATCTATCGGATGATAGTGTCGATGATGATGAAGCACGGTTTTCGTACTTTTTAGGGCTGCTGGAAAAATTTCTGCAGCAGAGATAATTTGTCCTTTGTGCACGTCTGTTAATTGTTCGAGTACTTATAATATGTTTTAGTTTTAACTTTTAAGTTAATTGAAATGAATAAATAAATAAATACAATGGCAACCGACGTACGCGACCGACATTAGACTCAAGAAAGGCATACTTAAGTGTTGCCTGTTTCCTACTTTTAAAAAGATTATTAACGTACCTACCTGAAAATTGGGTATAATTCTTCTTTTACGGTATTTGTTGTATGCTAATTACTTACATGACATTAATAGCAAGATACCAGCATAGCAATCCATATAAAAGGGTTTAGTTAAACGTATTGCAGTCGGAAGCAAGGGCAATTTGGGTAATTTACACTATTAGATAAAAAGTTAACGTGGTGGTCCTCATTATTTATTGTGTTTATTACATATAGCTGACCCTGCGAACTTCGTTCCGCCTAACAGTCGATTCAATTTTTTTAATTTTTTGTAAAATATCAATTCACTATCAGAAATTCTAAAATCCCCACGATTTAGGACTTCAGTACTTTGCAGCATCAGGATTGAGGAGTTAGGATCCGAAGTTCAATGATGTAGCCTATGCTTGGTACCTAAAATAATTTTGCATCATCCGCAGTTCCTGAAACATTATAGTTTAGGGGTGCTGTACCCTACATCATCAGGGTTGAGGAGTTAAGACTTGAAGTCTGAGAATAAAGTCGTTGCTTGGTACCTACAATATGAATTCACTATGAACACTTCCTGAATCTTGATAACTCAGGCGGGCAGTAACCCTGCAGCATCAGGGAGTTGAATCCAGAATTTTTTATGTGACCACCACGAAAACTTTTTTTGTTGGTTTAAAAAAATAATTTGCAAATCGGTCCAGAAACCTCGAAAAAATCGATGTAGAAAAAAGAACCACCTCATTTTTGACAGTCGGTTAAAAACCGATTACCTTGAAATATTTACGGAACAATTTTTAAAATATCCCCTTTCTAACAAAAAAAGAATGAATGAAATCGGACTACGCGTTAATGAATTACAACTCAGTATACATTTTAACTTTCATCCCCTCTCCTACGGGAACCATGCTGAATTTCGGGATAAAAAGTATCCTATATTCTTCCTCATAGTGTGACCTCAAATCGTACCAAGTTTCATTGGAATCCATTCAGTAGTTACAGCGTGATGCGCGGCCGTGATACAGACAGACAGACAGACAGACAGACAGACAGACAGACAGATAGACAGACAGACAGACAGACAGATAGACAGACAGACAGACAAAAATGAAAAAAATTACAGTTTTGTGTTCAGTATCGATTATAGAGTGCCCTCGAAAAAAATTTTCAAAATATCTTCAATGTACAGAATTTGACCTGTTACAGATTTATTATAAGTAATATGTACAGAATTTGACCTGTTACAGTTTTATTATAAGTATATGTACAGAATTTGACCTGTTACAGTTTTATTATAAGTATATTGATATTGATGATTCAAAATATCTTCAATGTACAGAATTTGACCTGTTACAGTTTTATTATAAGTGTTGATTGATTGATTGATTATGTAAAAAAGAAAATTAGTAGCAGTTAATTTTTTGTAAAAAAGTTTTAGGTAAATACTGTTTCTATTGTATATTTTGTCGTAATTTAACTATACTTACGAGTAATTATGAAATCGTAAGAACTTTTTGTTTTTATTTTTACCATGCGGCATGCCCACTGTGCTAAACTGTAAATCAACAAAATGACAACATTTTGAAAGTGTGTTTGTTTGTTGGTTTATTAGTTTATTGGTTTGTCCTTCAATCACGGCGCAACGGAGCAACAGATCGGCGTGATGTTTGCATGGGTATAGTTATACACATATTTTGCTACTTTTTATCCCGGAAAATCAAAGAGTTCCCACGGGATATTTCAAATTAAAACCCACGCGGACAAAGTCGCGGCCATCAGCTAGTTTATAATAATGGCTAGAACACACCGTAGCAAAAACTAAAATTAAAATAATAATTGCGCTTACAGGCTAAAAGCTGCGCTTACAGCATAAGTACTAGATCTCCAGAATGTATGTGCGAATTTTAAATCCTATTTGCCAAGTTTAACCTCGATTAGATTTTCTCTCGATTATCCGTAACATAAGCCATAATAAATTTGCGTGATGTGCCTAACTTGTAAAATAAATTCAATTAGTACATGCGTAAAACATAAATGTAATCGTTGCATTAACATGGCTGTCATACCTTTGAGAAATTAAATTATTTCAAGCAATAACAAATAAGGTAGCCACGAATTAAAATCAATTTTAATAATGTTTAGGAACATTAGTGTCAATTGTATAGTCTAAACTGTGCAGTGTTAATCAAATATTATGTTAGTTTAGTGTTTGGGTTAGTCAGGGTTATACATAATAATAATTACTAGCATTGATTTTAGCTAATGATTTTAGAGCTTGGAAAATATAATAATTTATTATTTATCAACAATGCATATTTGGATAGCATTTTTCTTGACTGTTTCTATGTGTGCGGTAAACGCAAATGATCCTTATAAAGAAATTGACGTTTTTGGTTATCATAGAAAATTTGGTATTCCGATTGCTATAAAAGTGAGAAAAGCTGAAGAAGTGAGCCTTATAGTAGATGCTATGGAAATACGAGGTATTGTTGGAGGAGCCCATGCCGATATTGCAGAAGTTCCTTATCAGGTAAACCAAACCCAATACCAGCAGTGACAAATAAATTCTAAATAGCAATATTCATGGGCGGCGGTAATCACTTAACATCAGGTGACCCGCCTGCTCGATTGCTCGCTATCTCTATTAAAAAAAAGCAGCAGTAACAATAAATTCTAAATAGCAGCAGTAACAATAAATTCTAAATTGCAGCAGTGACAATAAATTCTAAATAGCAGCAATAACAATCAATTAAACGATGTTGCCATATTATTTAATGACAAATTTAAAATCGATAGTAATAATAATAATTTATTGTACTTAGAACTAGCTTATGCTCGCTACTCGTGGACTACACAAATTTCAAACCATTATTTCACCCCCTTAGGGGTTGAATTTTCCAAAATCCTTTCTTAGCGGATATCTGCATGCCAAATTTCCGTGAGTCAATCAGTCAGTCATCTTTTCGTTTTATACATATATAGATTTTCTCACCAGGTTGGACTTGTTATCTCCTTATTGCTTCTGTTAACATCTGTGTGTGGAGGTTCTCTCATCACCGACAAACGTGTGCTCACTGCGGCTCACTGCTATTCGGACGGTATCCTAAAAGCAAATTCGTTCACCGTCGTCATGGGTTCTAATAAACTGTTCTTTGGAGGCCTACGCATCGACACTACGGATGTCTCGGTTCACCCTGATTGGAATCCTAAGAAGATAGAAAATGATCTCTGCATTCTACGTATACCTACTGTAGCATTCACAGGTAAGCAGCGACATACAATATTTCTAAGATGAGAAAAACTAAGTCGAACGTTAACTGGTAGGGTGGAGTTACTCCTATAGTGTTCGTGGTCGTCCAATCCATTACCTATTTGTTAGTGTGTACAGTGTACACTAGTAAAGTGAACTGGAGTGAGGGACCTCTCAGTTTGATCCTGAATCGAAGATTATGTCAATATTATGGTTATTTCCTGCTCTTTGTGAAGTGTTGTATTATGTGCAGCAGCTGATTCCAAAAACTGAGCTCTTGGCAACAAGATCACTATAATTGTATTAATTAAGTAGGTATCGTTCGGGACAGGTCGACATGGCAATCCGGGAGATCACGCCCCGTACACCCGCACACTCCCCGCGCTACCCCGGTGCGGGATAGCGCGGGTGACGTGCGGGTGTGCTGGGCGTCCCCCCCGCCTCTTACCCCGATGCTATCGCGACCTGTCGCGAACTATAGGTAGGTACTTATCTCAAACAAAAACATGAATATACTTATCCTATACTGTATTCTATAGCACAAAATAATATCGAAGCATAAGGCCTACCTTGGCTGTACAGGCAGAAAAAGTGTTACCTACTTATTACAAATTATTTCAGATGTAATTCAAGCAATCGCTCTACCCAGCCATAAAGACGTATGGAATACTTTCGCGGGTTGGACTGCTATCGCATCAGGATATGGAATCACTAGCGATAGTAAGAACTTTGCTATATTTTTATATATCGATATCTTATTTGTAAATAATATGTTCTCCACCACATTTTTAGGGTTCAGTACCTCAAAAGGAAAAAAGGAACCCTTACAGGATCACTTCGTTGTCTGTCTGTCTGTCGTATCTGTCCACTTAAGGGGAATCAAAACCTACGGGTACTTCCCGATGACCTAGAATCATAAAATTTGACATGCTAGCGTTGCTTGAACAATAAAGTCTTCGAACAGCCAGTGCCAGTGATGACATATGGATCTGGTCGCTAGCTATGGGCCTCATAAAAAAGCTCAGAATTACTCAGCGGGCGAAGGAGAGAGCTATGCTTGGAGTTTCTCTACGTGATCATATTAGAAACTAGGAGATCCGTAGGAGAACTAGAGTAAGCGACATGGCGCAACAGGAAGCTGAAGTGGTAATGGGTAGGGCCACGGACTATTTTCTCTCCTCCGTGGGTAGGGCACACATTTCGGAAAACCGATAGATGTTGTGGGTCCCAAGGTACTGGAATGGCGAACTCGCACCGGAAGGCGCACCGTTGGAAGACCCCCACTAGTGACTAGGTGGACTAACGACATCAGACGAGTCGCTGGGAGCCGCTGGATTCAGGCGGCGCAAGATTGTGGCGTGTGGAAGTCCCTAACAAGATCCAATGTCCAGCAGTGGACGTCTATCGGTTGATGACGATGATGATAAATATGTTTACTAAATCATACATGGCGCTGTCCGTCATTAACTTGCAGTGTTGTGTTGGACAGTGTTATTAGAGCCCGACTCGCACTTGGTGGGTTTTTATTAGGTACAAGATAAGCTTGCGTTTGACGACAATCATGGTTAGGTAAGGTTAGGTTAGGTTACTTAGAAGATATCTATAGTTAGGATAGTATGTGGTAGGAAACACGAAATCTCGAAGGGCATTCCACACCTCAGGTGTTAGAGAAAATTCCATTGTTTTTTGTAGATTCCAGTATTCGTATGGGCCAGCTCCTCAGCGCCGTCAGGTTAACGGTCATCAGCAACGATGAATGCGCCAGTTTCTTCGGTTCGGAGTTGATACAGAACGCGAACATCTGCACCAGTGGTGACAACGGCCAAAGCACTTGTCGAGGCGATTCCGGCGGTCCACTCGTCGTCTACATCGAGCACCACAGAGTTCTTGTAAGATTTTGCACTATATACAATTTTTGACTCCTATATTTATACTAGCGGATAGCCGCGGTGTGTCCTATTACGCTAAACTAAAATCATAATCTCATTATTGCCTTTCTAATGAAACCGGTTTGGGGCACATCGGTTGGATAGTTTCAAAGTCTATAACGGACACAGGTAGAAACAACTTTTGTGTTTTACGTAAGTACTAGTTGATGCCCGCGACTTCGTCCGCGTGGATTAGCAGTTGCCCGCGACTTCGTCCGCGTAAAATTTCTGGTTTCTCATGAGATCAAAAATGTTCCCGCTGCAAAAGGCCCCACTTGCATATTGACTCAGTCTCACCTTACAACCTTCGACCCCCGCTTCACCCCTGAGGGGGAGAATTTAATTAGATCCTTTCTTATCTGGTACCTAGGTACCCTCTAGATGTTTACGCCATTTTTACTGTACAAATCCTATGCCTACACACTCGAAACTATATAAAATATTTATTTTTTCCAACCTACTCCTATCCATATACATTGGCCCGGGACCGAAAGAGACAAAACTGCAATCATAGAAAAACTCATTAGGAAGAAGTTTAGTCGCACCTTGACTTACGCCGCCGCTAATCGCTCGCATTGCATAATTGCAATATTTAAATAACAGATCGATCTGACGTGTTACAAAATTAAATTAATTACTTATGGTGGAACGAGTGTTAAAATCAGCGACCAGTGAAGTGTATCTATCGAAGGAAAAATTGATAACACCCAGGTGAGTCCCACAGGGCCCTCCTTTTCACTCAAAGATTTCCACCATATTTTTGGTCCTTCTCCCTCGAATACCAACCCTTTATTCCCGCTTTTCCCGCTATATAAGTTCAATATTATCCCGCTATTCATTTTGATCCATAATTTCATGAATTACGCAGTTAGATATTGACACCACGCATCATTCGCTCACGCTAAACGTACGCAGTTAAAGATGGCCGACAAAAAGGATTTAGAAATCGAGCTCAAAATACTAGAAGCGAAGCAACAAAGCTTTTACAAACATATTCAAGGTCTATACGACTTAAGTAAGGACCTCACCAACGACTTAAGCCTTAAGAACTTTCTTATTAAAATTAAATTATTAGATACATTACGCAGTGATTTCATATCCGTAACCGAGCAGCTAAATATAGCTAATTTAAAAGTCAATCCTAAGGCCAGTATTAATTTTGATACATTAACTTCTTTTGATGAACTATACTGTAATATTAAATCCGCGGAATCGAATGCTTTGTCTAAATTAGCGCAAAATACGTCACAAAATTTAGACCTTCTCAAAAAGTTGCCTGCTTTGGAGTTGAGAAGTTTCGATGGCACTCCGAGTAAATGGACGGCTTTTTATGAGAATTTTAGCACGCTTATTCATAACAATTCCAAACTATCAAACGCTGAAAAAATACAATACCTCTTAGGGAAGCTGTCGGACAAGGCCTTAATTAGCTGCTCGGGTATACAACCCGTAGCAGCTAATTATGAAATAATATGGAATGCATTGATAGAAAAATATGAAGATAAGAGAACTTTGGCATCCATCTACTTTGAAGAGATTTTAAAATTCAAAAGCATTCAAACTGCCTCCCAAAGTTCGCTAGATTCATTCATTGACCAGTTTTGTTCTGCTCAGGCGGCCTTAAGGCGTCTAGAAATAAAGGACTTAGCTGATTTTATTTTCACGCATATCGCTCTAAGTAAACTCGACAAAGAAACAGTTACGCTATTCGAACAGACTTATCGCCACGAAAAGATACCATCCTTCGATTCCTTAGTACAGTTCGTAAAAGAACAAAGTAAAATATATACGCTACGCAGTACGTCAGTATCTACCTCTAAACAAAGTCCAAAGGTTAACAGCTCGCCGCAAACCAAACGCGCCAATAATTTTAAACCTACCGCCAGTTCATTTCACGTAAAAAATAATTATCATTCGGAAAAGCCGCAGACGACCCAATTTCGCACATCACCTCAAAATTTCCCTAAATGCCCTTACTGTGCTACAGATAGCAGTATACATCCGCTGTTTAGATGTAATAAGTTTATGGAGCGTGATCCTATATTTAGGGTGCAATTTGTCAAAGACAATAACTTATGTCTGAATTGTATAGGATTTCATAGTCTAGAAAGTTGCAGAAGTCGAATTAGATGCTTCTGTGGGGCGTCTCACCATTCCAAATTACACGCAGGAATCGAACCCGCGACCCAAGCACCAACTCAAATCGAAACCGCTCGCGCCGCTTCTCAGAAATCGGCCGTGCACGCTACGGTTTACGATAGACCGTCGGAACCGCCCGCGCCGCGCGCTCCTAGTGCCCCGGTGCAAGCGCAATCTTTCGTAGCACGACCGCCTTTTCAAACTTTATCGAACGCCCGCGCCCCTAACTCGATGCATACGATTTTGTTACCTACAGCAGTTGTTTATGTATTTAATAATAACGGGGAACGCTGTACTATGAGAGTATTGTTAGACAGTGGTTCTATGTGTCATATCATAACTAAATCGTGTTGTGATCGCTTAAACTTAAAAATTAACGGGTCTACTTCAGTTATACAAGGACTTGGCCTCTCAGAACTACAAGTTCAAGGTCAAACGCGTATCACGCTGCATTCACGCTTTGATAATCGCTCTAAATATTCGATTCAAGCTCGCGTTGTCGAAAATATATCTGACAAAATTCCAAATGAATTTATCGACCTAACAAATTTAAACCATTTAAAGAGACCTCTCGCAGACGAAGAATTTCATACTCCCGCTGAAATTGATTGCTTGATTGGCAATGAATTATTCCCGTTCATTTTAGGGAGTCATAAAGTTATGTCTCCTGACTCATCGGTGGTCGGCATGCAGTCTGCATTCGGCTACGTATTACTAGGACGAGCGGACTGTCTCGCATCTAGTACGCCGCTAAAGGAAAGATCCTTTCACGCTTTCTCTAAAACTACTGAACCGAATTTAGAGGAATTAACGCAACGCTTTTGGGAACTAGACTCAGTTCCTAATAAAAAACACTTAAGTCCCGATGACGCCGCTTGTGAACGTATATTGCAAAACAGTCTCTCACGCGATACACAGGGTCGGTATACTGTTTCGCTCCCATTTAAGGAAAATCCAGCCGTTCTCGGCCGTTCATATGAAATCGCAAAACGCCGCTTATCCAATTTAGAGAAAAAATTGAATAGTATTCCGGAATTACGCAAGGACTATAACGAAACCATTTCCGAATATTTAAAAAAAGGTTATTTAAACTTAATTAAAAATCCCGCGCCCGGTCCGTGTTATTACATTCCGCATCACGCTGTGTATCGTCCAGACAAGACTTCTTCTAGAACTAGGATTGTCCTGGACGCAAGTTGCAAAACTATCAGCGATGATAATTGTAACCGCTCGCTAAATGATATTTTATACACTGGACCCAATTTACAGGCCAACATATTTGATTTATTAATTAATTTGAGATTATTTTCGATCGCTCTGTCAGCCGACATTGAAAAAATGTATTTTCAAATTAAACTTTCACCTGAAGACCACCGCTATCAGCGCATCCTGTACAGATTCGATACTAGCGACCCTGTCGAAACGTACGAGTTTAACTGTGTCTCGTTTGGGGTCTGCAGTTCACCCTACCTCGCGATGCGCGTAGTGAAACAGCTGGCTGCGGACGAGCGCGCTCGCTTTCCTAATGCCGCCGTAGCAGCTGAACGCCATTTTTACATGGATGACTACGTCTCTTCTGTTCCTTCTATAGAAGAGGCTAAAATTTTATACACCGAGCTCGTTCAGCTTTTCAACGCGGGGGGTTTTAAACTAACAAAATGGATTTCAAACAGTACTCATTTATTAAAGGAAATCCCTACTGATTTACACTCGCCTAGTATTGTACAATTTGACGAAAGTTCTATCACCGCGAATACAAAGATAGTCGGTTTGCAATGGGAACCGAACGCTGACGTTTTTACCTTTAAAGTAAACGCACCTAACGAGTCCCAGTGTACAAAACGCATAATCCTTTCAGTTACTGCGAGATTATTTGATCCGCTATCGCTACTGGGACCGGTAACCGCTTTATTAAAATTACTAGTACAAGAATGCTGGAAACAAAATCTCGATTGGGACGAAGACGCTCCCTCTAGCATTCAAGATCAGTGGTTTCAGTTACAACGTGAACTCCATTTGTTAGAACAGTTACAAATCCCTCGTCACATAGGTATTTTACAAACAACGAATAACATTTCACTGATTGGATTCGCGGACGCGAGCGAGAAATGCTACGGTGCTGTTATTTACCTTCGCGTTTGCTCCGCCGATACAGATAAGGCTCAAGTCACATTGCTGTGTGCGCGGTCGAGAGTCGCCTCGCCTAAATGCAATGTATCTTTGCCGCGACTTGAACTCTGCGCGAACCTTCTGCTATCAAACTTAATCGTCGCTGTCAAGGATTCAATTAGTGAACGCGTTAAAATAAATCAAATATTCGCTTTCTCCGATTCCACGATCGCACTGTCGTGGATTCACGCATCACCGCATAGGTTTCAAACGTTTGTTGCCAACAGAATCGCCGCTATTAACGCTAACCTTCCAGCTGAAAACTGGTATCATGTTTCTGGAAAGGAAAACCCCGCGGACATAATCTCGCGACCTATTATGCCCGCGCAAATCTTAAATAATACCCTTTGGTTTCATGGTCCCGCTTGGGTCTCGCAGCCCTTCTGCGATTGGCCCTTAAACGCACATACGAAAGACGCTACAGACGAATTACCTGAACAAAAAAAGCTTGTCTCTCTAACCGCTAAAGTCTCTGACATCGAAAATGATTGTTACTATTTATACAATTCAGCAAATCGCATGTCAAATTGGAATAAGTTTCTACACTCATGGGTGTATGTATTACGTTTTAGTAAAATCTTAAAGTCCAACGGTGACATAACTGTAACAGATTTGGAAGCGACTGAGATGTACATACTCCGCGTTATACAAGAAAGACATTCGTTTAACACAAACAGCGATGCCTTGCGAAAATTAAACGCATTTACGGACGAAAACGGTATTATACGCGTCGGTGGACGATTGTCACAATCTCAATTAGACTATTCGCAGAAACATCCCGTCGTACTTCCAGCGAAAGACCGTATTGTACATCTGATTGTAGATTATTTCCATAAGCAAAACGCACACACCGGACCTGCGTTACTACTTGCATTGCTTCGTCAAAAATACTGGATTGTCGCCGCTCGCAACATGGTTCGAAAAATCGTACAAAGTTGCAACCGTTGTTTTAAACTAAAACCCAAAAACACTTTTCCTATTATGGGAGACCTGCCTCACTATCGCGTTAGTGAAGTTAAGAGTTTCGTATTCACAGGTGTGGACTATGCAGGTCCGTTCTATATTACTCCGTATCGCCGCCGCGGTGTTAAGTCAATGAAGACGTATTTATGCTTATTCATATGTCTAACTACAGAGGCGCTTCATTTAGAGCTGGTACAGTCGTACTGGCAGAGATGGAGTCGCGAATACTTATCTTCGCTCCAAAGCAGACAAAAATGGAACACACCATCTTTACCCATACAAGTTGGTTGTATCGTCATAATTCGCGATGACAACTCACCGCCTCTTAGCTGGCCTCTAGGTATAATTCAGGAGGTTTACCCCGGTAAAGATGGAGTAGTCCGTACCGCTAGGGTAAGAACTCGTACAGGTTCTTACGTTAGGCCAGTGGTCAGGCTTTGCCCCTTACCACTGCAATAAGAGTACATTTACTTAAATCGCTATAGTTCTAAGTTAGTTTTAATTACGCTTACATTCTCTTTATTTAAGTACTTGTTTATATAAGTTTTGTTGCTTCTGAAGGCATTCCTTCAGCCCGGGGGATGATGTTTACGCCATTTTTACTGTACAAATCCTATGCCTACACACTCGAAACTATATAAAATATTTATTTTTTCCAACCTACTCCTATCCATATACATTGGCCCGGGACCGAAAGAGACAAAACTGCAATCATAGAAAAACTCATTAGGAAGAAGTTTAGTCGCACCTTGACTTACGCCGCCGCTAATCGCTCGCATTGCATAATTGCAATATTTAAATAACAGATCGATCTGACGTGTTACAAAATTAAATTAATTACTTATGGTGGAACGAGTGTTAAAATCAGCGACCAGTGAAGTGTATCTATCGAAGGAAAAATTGATAACACCCAGGTGAGTCCCACAGGGCCCTCCTTTTCACTCAAAGATTTCCACCACTAGAAAGAACCTACGATTCAAATTTCAAGTTAAAATAACAATATTTAAAACGTTTCCATAAAAACTTTTCCCCCTATAATTTCCCAAACTTATACTGGTTTTTATTATTTAAACCTATTAACCTAAATGTCGATTTTCTCGTCTCTAACTTCAAAAACAAAGGACTTTCATATAACCTTCCACCCACCATTTCACCCCCTTACGGGGGGATGTTTTCAAAACCGTTTCTCGTTTCAAAACGTCCTAGAAAAAACCTACCTTCCAAATTCCAAGTTTGTAGGCTTTATAGTTCCTGAGATTTCGTGACTAGTCAGTGAGTGAGTGGTATTTCGCTTTTATATAATATGTACATAATAGGTAAATAGATTTAGGTATTTATACAATGACATGCTACCCATTGTTCATTTACATTTATCTCTTTTACATGTTGTTCTTAAATTATTATTCTCTTTCTCCAGATTGGCGTCACATCGTTTGGTTCCCGAGCTAGTTGCGAATCCGGTTACCCTGCAGCGTACTCCAGAGTTTCACACTTCTTACCATGGATCATCAGCCAATAATTAATTTTCATGTTTGTGATCGCTAGTTATAATAAAGAAGTGTATTAGGTCTTATATCATTTCTTTAGACTGACGGAATGCGTGTTGCAACAATTTTTTTTATTCATATACAAGTTATCCCTTGGGCTGCAATCTCACCTGACGGGTTTTTTTAATTTCATTATAGGCGCACGCTTGACCACGATCACACATGATGGGAAGTGATGATGTGGCCTAAGATGGGACGCGTTTGCCTAAAAGGTGCCTATTCACTCTTGTTCTAAAGATCCCCGGATTATGATTGACAGGAAACACTGATCTAGGAAGAGTATCCCTAGCCATGCGTATAAGGAATGATGACGCAAAGCGTTTCGTACGCGAAGATGGAATGTTGACGACATAGGGGTGGAAACTCGCCCGGTGTCTTGCAGTACGGTAGTAGAAAGGTGAGGAAGGAACAAGATCGAACAGCTCCTGAGCACTCTCTCCGAAATATATCCTGTAAAACACCGATAGGCCGGCAACTTTTCGGCGGTGATCAAGACTCTGAAGCTTCCCCAAAAGTGGTGAAACTTCGCCT